>NC_042970.1:17620923-17955566 GCF_901001165.1 Salmo trutta | reverse complement strand
TGTAACTTTGAGAGCAAAAAACAGAAAAAATGTTTTTGGGAAATCTGTGAATGTCTGACTCAGTTTACAGCCTAATATATCTATTTTAATAGCAGGCCTACTAGTAGCCTATTTGCACAGTACAACTTTGGTTGGCCTGTGAAAGACCAATATGTGATTTATCATTTTAGGTCATTCAGTGTCATTGTTGTCACTGTTCATCAAAGAAGTTTTCACACAGGGTGCCTTTCCTTTTCCGGGCCGTTTCAAACAATTTGGGCAAAATTTGAGTATACCCACTTCTCCAGGCACCACTACACCACTGGGTGCAAGAGAATAGTTCAGAGTCCTAAGTTACCATGTAGTGAGAAGGATTTGTTGAACCTATAGTTCCTTTCACCATTACCGTGTGTATTCTGTAAGTAGTCAGCAAAACCCACATCTAAATTAGAAAAACAAAGGCAATTTGCACTCAAACCCTTTTGTTCCTCGTGCTTTTACAACCATAGACTGGGACTGTAACCCAAAGCGCTCATCAAAAATGTATAACCCATGGGAATCAACAACACTTTCAACTGCGAAAAAAGCAGAAAAGTTGTCCACATTTTCTGGATATTTATAAATACATAATATGCAATACACTAAATGAACAACAGAAAAAAAGCCTTTACCTCATTATTCCTTATCATACAACTTAACCCCCACTCACATACTGTTCAGGGTGTGTTGGCAACTCTATCCACATATTATACAGCTGCATTTTCATTTTATTAGAGCAAAACGCTGTTACATTCATTCATTGCTTTACCCACGTCCATGCAGTCACCATAAATTACGAGAAATGGGAATTGAAGCACCTTGTTGCAATTTGTCATTTCATTTCCAGATCTAATTTGGTTTAGTTCAAATTATGTATCTGGGATTCTATAGACATGTCTCTAAAGGTCAAATCTGTTTCTCTCCCTTAACAATAATTTGGTTTATTTTTCACAGGGCCATGCCCCACACAGATCTGTCTCTAAGGACAGCTATTTCTCTCTGATACTCACATGATGAAGTAACACACAATAACTGTCCATACTGTAGGGTGTTTGTGAATATATCTGCAGGAGCAGCAGTGTTACATCCACATTTGGAGAGGAGCCCACATACAGCAGTGCTGTCTTGTGAGTCAAATAGACAAATGAACATTGTGAAAGGGACCAGGGAGATGACAAGTAATGCTCTGGAATGACAAATGCTCTGAAATGATATATGTTCCTGAATGACAAATGCTCAAAATGATAAATGCTCAGGAATGATAAATATTACAGGATGACAAATGTGGACCAGCTGCAAAGGAAATCAAATACCAGCCAAATTAGATTAGAGATTCTGAGAGTGGATAAAAGTTTTTATTTCTTCTACTATAGGTCTTGATAACAATGATCAAATCTGAACAAGATTGTTGATTTGTTACTGTAGTGTTGGAGTTTTTTGGCGGTGTTTCCAGGTGTAGAAGAAGAGTATTAATATAATAGGAAGTGGCTGTGTGATGTTGCCTCTGTAAAAGAGTGCATAGGGCAAATAGACAAACTCATGACTTAGTCTTGTGTGATCCTATGTGGAGGCAAAGTTTGTTGCTTCTCTCTCAATATGCTACTTAAAGAACAATTTCAAAAACAGGACTCAACAGACCCTCCCAAATTTGAGATTTTTCTGCCATTATGATCACATCAGAACACAATTTGGGAAGGGATTACATTCCTTGGCTAGCTGGAATGACTGCCGAGAGACACATTTGTAATTGGGACCACAGGCCATAAGGATTACTGTACGCTCAACAATGTAGAGGAGCCAAACAGGCCAACTCCAACAGCTACTACCAATCCTTGAAAGGAAATAAATCCTTGCGACATCTTAAGATGTTGAATGGAGTCCTGTGTTAAGAGTGAGGCTTGGATTTCACAAAGCTATGAATTACACTAAAGATAGGAAACAATTTAAGAGAACCACAGTAAGCCCTTGAAATATACACTCAGATGTCAATAGCTTGTAGGTTCAATAATCTTATGCGTGACTGTTTGAAACTTGTATGAATGATGCCAGATTTGTGATCAAACCAGTGTCTCTATGGTCTTACTTAAAAATGTTGCATGGATATTTTCAATTAACACAAGGCTGAAACACATTTTAATCAATTAAAATGCATGTGCAGAATTAACCATTTTATGACATGTACTTTAGAACACATATCATGTTGCATTTTTGGAACCTATAACTTGGACTGTTTTACAGTCACCATGGTCACTCCCTATCCCTCATGTCTCATGTTGTGACTGTAGAGTGTACAGTATGGCTAGTATTTATTTGATCTATTTACCTACCAAGTGCTGACACCAAACACGTTTTGGCATCATTTCTGAGGTCTCTGGTGAGATCTTGAATTGCCTCCTCGGCTTGTTGGTTCCACTTGATGTTATCATTTATAAAGTCTCAAGGTACGCTTACCTCAACAAATGGCTGAACACCTGCCATACAAAAATAACAGCAGCCTGCATGCACTATTAGGGACCAGGAGCTCTCCTGTTTATCATAAGGTTGCAATTAGGAGAATGGATTTGAAACAATACTAATATGATCAAAACATTTACTCTGAACCAAGATGTTATATCACAATGAAATTATATAATCTCATATTCACTTCACACTTGCTGAACATTTTTCTGTTTAAAATGTATGCAGATATTTAAAGACTAAACAAAGAACCTACCAAGTTCCAAGCCCATTGATGGTGGTTGGGATTTATTTAAATAAATAATCTCTTAAATAACAGAGCTTTGTGTTTTGAGACAGGCAAACAAAGGCATCTGAACATAAATAAAAAGTGATTTGAGAAAGAAACATTTTTGAGCGGGAGAATAGAACAGAGAATGAATAATCAAAGAAATAGATAGTATGACAGAGACATGCTTGTGACAAAGAGACCAGGAAATGGAAATATTAGAGACAGTGTGGTACAATCATTACTCATTGTGAGAACCTCAAGGGAATAGAGCGTAACAAAGATGGAAACCTGTCTCTAATCACTTTTCCCTTATGGACTCACAATGGGACATTGTTTGTGCTGTAATATGTGGGCGTATAACCAATTGATTATTGCAAATCAATGGCAACAGTCCAAGGCATCTCATGTTGCTCAAAAACAATATATTTAACAGCAGGTATAAGAATACACATACTAATTACTAGGCTCAGTGATTTGTGATGACTGTAACAAGACTTGTAAGCTCATATAGACAGACCCAGCACTATCCTGGTGTTTATACCCTTGAGATGTAAAATGACTTAGTTCATGCATAGAGTACATAAAGCTAAATTGAGCTTGGTGAAGAGTTGAATATAATACTGAATCAAACTCAAATACAATAGATCCCGAGACATATTTGACACCAGCATTTGAAGTTAGATTTTCCTATGTTCTGCCATGTTCTTTATGTCAACAATCAGATGCATCACATGGCAAACTCCCCCTCTGTAGGCGGTGTGTTAATTGAGGTATGAGATTGAGTAACAGTTAAAGGATCATTGATTTTCTGCTTCAAGCTGCTGAGTTAGCTTCATTCAACATGGTAAGATAGAACCCAATATATGTGCTGACTCTGATGTCTCTTAGCCGCACAGGACAATCACATAGAAAGATACTTCCCCGCTCCTCTGGTTGTGAATAGGTGTATTAGTCTGGCGGGCATGTTCAGAAATGTCTTGGGAGGAATGTTGAAAGGCTGCAGGTTTTTTAAAACAAACCAATTGTTTAAAGGGATTGTTTGAATAGCACATCACTGTCAATTCCATAATAGCCTTTGGTAATTACACAATTACCCAGATCCCATTAATCACAGATGGTTTATTGATTTTTCCATAGGATGTAAATTATATTATCATACTGGCATTGAAGTATTTATACCCAGGATCCATACATGTGATAAATTCAAGTTTATGGTGCAGGATTCCAGGTTAAGCATGATATGGTATACCTCTAATGAGGTGGAGAAGGTTCTATCAATCTGTAGAAATCAATCAAACCTGCACTGCAATATTATCTGCATTGGGAAATGTCACATTCCTGTGCCAGAAAATGCAGATCTCTTAATTTAACAATGATCTGATATTGACATTTAATGGAATAATGCATGTTCCCCTCACAGGAACAGTGTTACATTTCCACAGTCCATGATTCTCCCCGTGTAGGCCTACTTTTGAGTAAATACCAGCTTGGGTCTTACTGTATAAAACACTTCCAACAGAGGCCTTGAGCATCCCTGAGATTTTTTCACCAAATATCTCAACAATCTTTAGATTTTTTTTTTACTGGATTTATCAGAGCAAAAGGGTATTGTGTAAAATGATAGAGCACAATGTTAAGTACAATTTTTTTAGAATGCGAAGGGGTTAAACCAAGGCCTCATACCTTTCAAACGGTTAATGAATTGTGTTATGATAAACTGTAAGGTCTCTTTTTCTGTGTATGTGTTAAAACCTGTTTTGAGTTATGTGCACCTGCAGACACTATCAGAAGGCGGATACCACCTACGCTCATACTCCTCCTGTCTGGGCTCCACCGTGGCTGTCTGAGGTTCTGAGAATATGACCGGCTTCCTGAGAACACAAGGCTGCCACAGGTCTGATGAAAACAGCCACCTGTCAGAAGATGCTTAGACTCATTCACCTTGTTATGACCCTATACTTGTGATGAAAGGTCAAGTTTCGGTCAAACCCACTTCTGAGATTTTAATTGCTGACAAGATGGTTGCTGCTGTCAACGGGAGGTTAGATTTATTAAAATGTTGTTGCCAGGGAAAGTCACACAAGGGGAACAGGGGAGGCTATATACATTTCAGGATGTCTTAGACACCTTGCAGAACCTGAGGAGAGCTATCATATACTGTACTCTGTACCAACTTCTGCCTACAATTGTATTACTAAAGGAGAATTTTAATACTTAAACAAAGAGTCGGTGTTTCCTTTCCATTACTAATGTATGTTTGATAATTATATAGACCTGATCATCTGTTGAAGAAATTGACAAACAGACATGGTTTCAGAGCCACTATGATTTATATTCCAATAATGTTTAGCAATAGTAGATATCTGAAAAGAACATCAACAAACATTGATTCAGCTCATCAAAGCTTCTTTCCTCTTAGGAAAGCCGGACTACTTCTCTTTTCATTTGTCTGCACCGCAGCTCAAACATTACACACTAAAACAAACCTTGTTCTTGTATAAGATAGCTATGACCGCACATGAGCCATGGCAGCTTTCATTCAGAGCACTTCAGCAGCGGTCTCTTGTACAACATTGATAATTTTCCAAAATGCCGCATTAACAGCAGCATGTAGCTGAGTCGAATGGCGGAAAATACTTTTCTTTTCTTTTTTGTGACCTATCGAAGAGAAACTGCAATAAGGTGGGATTTGTGGAACTTATCAATTACTGGTTTATCATGTTCATATTTGTCACGTGTGCTACCTCTCCGGCCTCTAGGTCACCAGGCTGCTCATTATGGCGCACACCTGTCACCATCGTTACGCGCATCATCGCATTAATGACACTCACCTGGACTCCATCACCTCCTTGATTACCTGTCCTATATTTGTCACTCCCTTTGGTTCCTTCCCTAGGCGTCATTGTTTCTGTTTCAGTTTCATGTCTGTGCGTTGTTCGTGTTTCGTATTTTGTTTTGTTTATCGATTAAATCACTCACTCCCTGAACTTGCTTCCCGACTCTCAGCGCACATCATTACAATATTCAAATGCTTCATAGGGATTGTTAAATATACAGTTACCTAATGTATATCCCAAAACAGATCATACATTTATTTTGATTAATGATCTTTTCCCACCTATTACTTTCTCTCATGGTGTCAAGCTGTCAGAGTCTATTTTTCACTTGTCTTCAGTGATAGCTCAAGGGATTCATTTGTCTCGATCTGTTGAGTGAGGGCGATCATCAATCAGGCTGAATCAGACCAAAAAGTACCACCCTTATCTTGAATCTGTCCCAACCTGGTCAGACAAGAGGCTCCCACCGACAGGAGACAAACCTCTGCCCAAAGTCGGCATGATGTATACCTGATGCATAGGGAAGAAGCCAGGTAGGCATTGCTTGCTAATTGGCAAGACGTCTTGCAGATGTATTCAGAATTCCTACATTCTAAGAGTTATAGTTCTACATTGTTTATAAGCTGGCCAGGCATCAACATTCTGACATCTCGGCAACTTCGTCCCAATGTGTAAACGCTCTCCATACTACATATTGCCGACGCATTTTGATACGTTGGCCAAAGGTGTGCGTGTTTGCTGGGCATTTGTACCAAGGCCAATTTCATGTTCGGGAAAATTAGGGATTGCGATCAGATAAATGTGGGCTATTTTAGTGGAATAGAGAGGTACTGTAATGTCCAAGGCTGTGCCTGGTTAGGAACAAGCAGTACATCCACATACTCAATCTGGATGAGTCATCCCACCTGAATAATCATGCCTGTTCCCATATAATCCATCTCTCTTTGAAACCCGAAGCACCACAAACACAAGTATTCGAACAACAACTTGAATGACAGGCCTGAGAAGAATAGACCAATTCACTGATTGATTAACTGCTGCAATGCACAACGGTTTCAATAATGATGTTCAAGTTTTCCTCCTGTTATTGACAGAAGCCTTGGAATTAGATCTTTGCATAACATACCTTACTGAAGGAAGTAGCAGCCTGCACTATGCGCTGTAAATGCTGTCTTAGCTGCAGTGCTGTTTCTACAACTATTGTCAAATCAAATTGGCCTGTAAGTCTTTGAATCAGATATGATCTAATTGTGTCAGGATGCATTGTTGTTGTCTACCTCTGATTGTGTTGGATGCAGAGAGAGAGAGGTTCAACAATGGAGATCTCATCCTCTGGTTCATTCACGTGAATGATGATACATTATGCAGTGGTTACTGGGTTTCTACAGCTGTTTAACATCACCCTGGACAGAGAGTGTCACCAGATTAATATGAAATCTGACTTCCATTATGAATGAGGGCCAGGTGTGCCTCATCAAAAGTAGGCCCACTGTCAGGAGAGCCTCCCATGAACACACTCTCTCACACACACACTCTCACACACTCTCACACACACACACACACACACACACACACACACACACACACACACACACACACACACACGCACACACACGCACACACACACACACACACAATATCTGACAGACCTCCAGCCCATGGGGCTAGGTGTGGAATATGTGTGTTGTGCCCTTGAACTGCTAGTGACAGAAACTGGCAGCTAGAGGGCTCACTGGAATTCATAATATGAAGTGCCACTGTTCTCATATTCTTTCGAAGTGAAGCAGCATGTTCTGTCGACAACATTAATTATTGCTGTTACACTTGATGTTGCGATTTCTTAGCTTGGTAGATTTCATCATTAAATGTATGTTGACCTTTATTATATGTATCTCGTTATTGAAACAATCCTATAGTTCCTGGTCATAATTCTCATTTTCAGGATACAGATAAGTAGAATGCCACAATCACAGTGTATTACCTTACAGTGAATATAATGTAGGTTAAAAAATCATAAGGAACAAGTAAGGAAAAAGCGATCAACTTCAAGCCTCCAAAGACCTCTCCAGCCGGACTATTTACAGGCCCCTAAACATTTTGCTGTCTCATTTTATGGCTGTCATAAATCTGTTGCATGGGGTGCAGCAGGACATATTGTACATTGTCTGTCCCTCCATCTGGAAGACCAAGTTTTGATTTCACTTCCGAGACCCGTCGAGACGGGGAGCCAGATGAGAGTGATTGGAAGCTCAGCCGGCTGACTCCACTGGAGCGATTAACTGAGCCCAGGGAGGGTGGCTCTAGATCTGTAGTTCTCCATCTGCTGTCATGGAGGACCTACTTCACAGACCCAGCCCAGCTGATTCTCCCTCCCTGGGCCCGTCAGAGGTGCCAACCTGACCCCTCTCTGGAGCCAGACTAAAAATAACCCACCTATTCATCATGGGGAAAACCAGCCAGGGTGCTGCTGCCTGTGCTGCCTAGGCACTTCTCTCAACTTCTGTAACTATTTCAGACTGACCGAGGGGACCATTCACAACTTCAATGCATTCATTATTCAAGGACCTCTGCTGTGTATTTGTTGTGTACCCCCATCAGATCAGCCCCCATCTGACTGCTCTGTGTAAAGGATCACATATCTCACCTAAGGATCCAGCATGGAATCTTTTGGCATGCATTTAATCAGATACTGCTTTACACTGTGATCAAAACACCACTGTGATATGCAAAGAAAAGTAATGCTCTTGCACACTTTGACTTTGCTTTTGATTGACCGCACTGCTCTTGAGAAATGTCCATTGTTTGTAATCTGTCATATCAGCCTCTCCATCTCATCCCCATAAATCTATGAGGGTTTCACCAAAACGAGCTAAAGTTGCTCAAGTGAAAGAATTATTCTGGGGTTCAGGCAAACTGTTATGATTCCGAGTTATGGTAAGATGGTAGAATACTAAACAGCTGTCAGATATATAATGTTTCATCTCTAACAGGAAACAGGGGAATAGATTAATAGGAAAATAGCCCCTACCTAAACCTTTTGAAAAGCAAGATATATTTGATCTATTTCAGAACTCGGATGAGACCTATCTACAAAGCAGGAAGCACAATACAATCACAACTTTATTAATCCCCTCAAGAGCAAGTTTAGAGCACAAGAGCTCAGTGACATGCATCTTGCACTACCACACAGCATGCAACACACTGTCTAGCCTAGACACAGTTAGATTGCACATATCACCCACAGTCTGTCTACAAGTGCACAGAAATTCAAAAAGCAAGTCATTGACTAAACAGGCATGAGTCAAATCCTTGATGGAAAATATGCTGTGACCCATCATTCTAGGTCTCAATACAAAATACCCCAGGGGTATTTATATAATCTCGTCTGTATTTCAAATGATATTTGAGGCCAATGAGATCATCCTTTAACTATTTTTTTTACTATTTTTTTTTTTTTTTTACTATGTTGCCTTTACCTCCCTTATCTCACCTCATTTGCTCACATTGTATATAGACTTATTTTTCTACTGTATTATTGACTGTATGTTTGTTTTACTCCATGTTTAACTCTGTGTTGTTGTATGTTGTCGAACTGCTTTGCTTTATCTTGGCCAGGTCGCAATTGTAAATGAGAACTTGTTCTCAACTTGCCTAGTTGGTTAAATAAAGGTGAAATAAAAAAATGTAAAAAATAAAATTTGACCTTCAAAATAACAAGTTATTACAAGTAGCTGAAACTACAGTTTATAAAATAATGAGTGATATCTACGTTGATCTTTCTTCTGAGACAGTGAACCACAGGTATGCCTTGTTTGTTCCATTCCAGGTCTACATGGACAGGAAGTATGATTATACCCCAAACTGAGTTATGTTCAAGGATAAAATCATAGAAGTATGAGCTTTACCTTAAGGACCTGGATTGATTCACGGTAAAAGGATTTCTGGTTTGATGTCAAATTTGACTGAGTCAGGCATCACTCAATCCATATCATATTTTCAAAATGACATTGCAGCAGTACTTTCTATTCCTTAGTGTTTAATATTCCATTCTCCTTTATTTAATTATTTTAACATCTTATTGATTTCCTAATATTTAAAGCTTGTGAGTGGGCCAGCCAACCCCATGTGCCAAGAAAGATCTCAATCAGTGAGATTGAAGATTGGTATCACTTTGTCTCTTCCCTCTCTGTCCTGAATTTTATAAAATATGGTAGCATGGTAACAATCTGCCTCACTATGTGGGTATTCAGTTGTGTATACACCTCATACATACAGAGATTGATATACAATCATGAAATGTGGTTATCAAGTCAACATACAATATGTGATGGGTGGTAAACAACAATTCTACCTCCCATATACAATAAAGTGGCATCATTTCTGAATGACCTTCTCCTCATCTCTCTAGCCCACCTTTGTGGAAATTACGATACAATAAACTATACTTCAGAAATAATACTGCATTGACATGTGATAAAGAAAATGGTGCAAAGGTTCTTAGAAAGCAGGATGGTGTCTTTATGCCCCATCTGCCTAGTATTTTATAACCATACCCGTGGAATCTACCGTCACAATAAATCACAATCTCCTGGCCTGTAATTAGCACCTTTATTCTCACTAGGATCACTGGGATTTCAATCTGCAACTTTATCATTGGGCTTTGCAGCTGTGGACATGCAATATAATACACTGCCTTTGAAAGACAAGTGAACAGAAGCGTAATGTCAGCTTAATTGATGGGTTTTCTGTCCACATGGCTTGCTGCTTGTGTGCTGCAATTGAGTTCCAGGGAGCACAGCTCAAAGACAAAGGGCTTGACACTTTGGTATGTTTACGCAGCCAAGATCACTTACTGTACAGATATACAGGCAGTCTGCTGAAATCTGTTCTGAAAGATCCCAGTTGTTCACTTTCTACTGTGACAAGTAATAAACACACAGTGTGAAGGTAATAATTTGTGAACTAACTGATCTATGCAGATGTTTGTATTATTCAGAATGTGAGCAATATTCCTACTGAGTACAATGTTTGCATGGTGTACTCTAACATTAGGCAAACAAGAGCATTATTGTGAGTGTTTAATGATAGCAACAATGGAACTTATTGCAGAA
Organism: Salmo trutta; assembly: GCF_901001165.1. NCBI lineage: Eukaryota > Metazoa > Chordata > Actinopteri > Salmoniformes > Salmonidae > Salmo > Salmo trutta. The sequence goes on along the minus strand of NC_042970.1, from coordinate 17,944,872 downwards.
CAAGTGGAGAAAGAGTGTGTTTGTACAGGCCTAGGAAATCCAAATGTTCATACAACATATATATTTTTCAGTGCTTTTTCAGATAGCAGACCTCTATCGCTTTTTCTACTGCAGTACAATATAGTGCAGTCCTGTTGGTTCACTTTTACCCTCAACACCTTGACAACTGGAGCTGGAAAGGCTTGAAATGCTTCAAACATCAATGGTATCTCCAGGACTATCCTCTTGTCTATTCCGTTTGTGTTTCCAGGGCTGACGAAACGGGAGCACGGAGCTGGGAACTCCTGGATTAGGAAGGGTTGTAAAATCTAGAATAATCATCCAACTAGGATGAGCAGACGAACTCTGCCCATTGCACCACAAACACGTGGTACAGTAAGTGCCTCTTGTGCCTTTCCCAAGAAAAACATGCATTAGCAGTCGTGCTTGAAAGAATACATCCCATTTTCAGCCAGTCACAATGAGAAAAGAGCCATCATTATCAACATTAGCATGTCCTACTAATATAGTCAAGAACCACACGTATGAGAGCACCCTTGAAGTCTTTGCTTTGATCATTGTCAAAGAACATAGAAGTGCGGTATATTCTGTAGAGAATATATTTCTAGTGTATCAGGTATTTCTTTCTTTTGGACAGTGGAAGCCAGGTATTGGCATAACACAGAACTAGTACTAGAGTGAATATATGCACACCTTATTAGAACATAAACAAACATACACATTTCAGGGGAAAAATTAGAATGTAAACATATAGCTTTGATTCAGAATGAGGCCTCATCTGTATTGTGGGATCAAGAGTCCTCCTGAGATGATAGAATGGGGACTCAGATGTGAATTTGTTGTGATGTGCGGGCAGAGGACAGAGAAGGGCAGAGAAGAGCTGTTTGCAGTAGCTACTACAACCCCTTTCCACTCTATTGGCTCTGATAATTTCCTTTTGCATTACAATCACATTGCACCTGGATTCATTGGCGAGAGACATTGCACTTTTTCAGGTTGTTTCTCGGGACAGAGGAAAGCTGTAAATGGTCTAATGTTTCTCACCAGGGAACCAGTGAAGCATTGTTGTATTCACACTCGCAATCTGGGGGCCTCACAACACCATTGCTCAGGGTAAAAAATGAACGCCTGTCCAGGACTCTCTTCGTTTTTACAGTACTTTTTATCTGGTGACAGGTTATTCAGTGGTGATGTGTGTTTTGTCATGCGGAGGTGTATTCATTTGTTTTGTAGCACCGAACACTAAGGTTGGGGGGGACTATTGGACAGTGCATGTTTGTAGATAGGTTTGCTCACTGTTGACCCATTTTATTGAAGCCTCCAATAAACAACAACCACACAAGAGCTGATCCCACTTCCCCCATCTGCTCCTGGCCATCAGACAAAAATGTTATTGCTCTCTCATAATACCTAAGCTCAGGGGTGTCACCAGTGCAACCCTAACAGTGCTAGCTGTTGTTATCTGTTCTGTTCAGACTATATTCACAATCAGTGGAACCAGGCTCCTGGCCTCTTTTAGAATCTGAGAGTGAAATACTACACTCTCGTATCTAACATGTAGGCTCAGCATTCCATTACAAGTCAAAATATTGAACAAACTTAATTTCAACTTACTTTACCTGTTGTCTGCCGATTTTTTCCCTATGTAGGAGGTAATCTGATACAAAATATCCACAAGGAAGCCTTATCAACCCCACCTTCAGTACTCTGATCTGTATATCGGTTTGTATTTCCAGTTTTTATTTTCAATACTGATGCAATTTGCATGTGACAAACACTTGCATAATATGGCCTCACCTAACCGACTGAATGGGAAACACTTCCATGTGATTGAGAAGAAACGTGCTTCGGTGGACTACGTTCGGTTACATTGGGCTATTGTTTACATATTGTGCATCACGTGCAATGTGTCAAGCGATTGAAAATACCAGCGACAGGTCCTACCTGCACCGCAAAAAGCCAGTGTATCCACAGGAAAGTGTTGTTTACCCATCTCCACCTCCTAACACCAAAAGGACCAACAGCATGTGCAACCTGTAAAATAAGTGTAAATATCATTTTATTCAACATTCTGGCTTGTATTGCTTCTTTTTTAGGGTGACTTCGGTCAGACTGAAAATCCATGGAGTAACCATGGTAACAGTCTGATGTTTAGGTAACCAGTCTCCATGCATGGTCTTCTCTGCCTTTCCCCCCCAACACTAACACCATCAATCTCAGCGTAGGCCACATACTGTAAGCTCTCAGCTGATCATCCTTGTGGTGAAAAGCCAGAGGCATTTTGTCTTCATGACGTTGTCATCACAAGCTTCTGTACATAACAATGTGTCACTTTTTGACAGGTGAAGAGGAGACATACTGTAAAAGCACAGGAAGAGGTTAGAAATGTGTTTATACCAGTTAAATAGTTTCAACAAACAAGTGTTTCATCTAAAATAACAAGCCACAAACTAAGGGGATCACTGAAAATAACAAAAAAAACATATATAAAAAGTTTGTGTAGACATTTACTATAGGAGGTTGTATTGAGGTGTGGAGAGATAATTAATGTCAAAACAGTGCACTGGTACAAACAGGCTCTGGGTCTCCTAGGCTGACATGGTCACAATGCACCAGCAGGCTTCACAGCCCTTCAAATGCTTCAGTGGAGATACATTCCATCAAAATGCACCGCAGAGCCTTTGACTGTCCCTCTAATGAGGTGGGAGACTGTCAGCAGCCTGCCATCGCCAACCAGGCCCTCCCTCACTCCCCTCACTCCCTACCCGCAGCCCCTGCTCCCTTCGGGCCTGCCAGCCTCCCGCCTCACACTGACTGACTGGCCAGATTAATCAAATAAGCCCTTTTGCTTTTGCCTTTTTAAGGACCGGTGCCCCGGCAAGTCGTCCTGACAGTCTCTATAATTGGATGTCCTGTTTTCTGGGCTAAAGTGGAAGGGCCACAGCACACCCTTATGTTGCCTTGAAAGATGTGTTTGTGGGAATTTGGGACACTGGCCATGTTTTGTCAGTCCATCAAGGTCCTGTTGAATGTTATATGTTGTGCATTGATGTCTTCAAAAAAGCTGAAACAATGACACTGAGGTTCCACATGGTATAATTACTGCCCTCGTTCATGTTGCATACCTACGTATGTAGGTTCAGTATGGCACCTTTGTGTTGGCAAGCATCTAGGCTCCCGAGTGGTGCAGTGGTCTAAGGCACTGCATCTCAGTGCTAGAGGTGTCACTAGAAACCCTGGTTCAATTGCAGGCTATAGGCTGTGATTGGAAGTCCTATAGGGCAGCGCATAATTGGCACAGTGTTGTTAGGATTTGACTAGGGTAGGCTGTCATTGTAAATAAGAATTTCTTCTTAACTGACTTGCCTAGTTAAATAAAAATATATTGGTGTGAAGGTAATCTACATATTGAACTGAATCTCCTTGAATAACATGGAAACGTGTGTATATAATATGCTTTTGTAACGGGGTAGAACCATCAACCTATTTTAAACACACCCTTGTTGGTTTGCATGTGCCAGGTGTATGTGATTGTTAAGTAAGGGTGTGTCCTTTTATATAAAGTCCTTCCTGTTTGTGTCAATCACGGGATCCCCTTTTCCATGTTAAGGTTGACATGCCTTGGGAGGACGGGGGCAGTGATACAGGTGCTTATCAAAAGTAAGTATGGAACTGTAGCAATTTAAATATAGTGTTTTAGGCTCAGTTTCATTGGCTCACCTAGACTCGCTCTCCTCCCTTGGCAAGCCCTCCATAAGTATTGTCTGTTTTCATATGCGAATAAAACGTAAAACACTTGTGAGTAACTTGTTAGTAAGACTATTGTTACATGTTGAAGTTTGCCTTGTAGGACAGTTGTACAGAGCTCCTGTAGCTGAAGATGTATGGAAATGAAATGGGCTTATGGATATTTGTGCCATGGTGTAAAAGTATAGATACCTTAAGTTACTTAAGTAAAAGTAAAAGTCACCCAGTAAAATACTACTTGAGTAAAAGTCTAAAAGTATTTGGTTCTAAATATACTTAAGTATCAAAAGTAAATGAAAAGTATGAATCATTTCAAATTCCTTCCATTTAGCAAAGCAGGCGGCAACATTTTCGTGTTTTAAAAATGTATGGATAGCCAGGGGCACACTCCAACACCCACACATAATTTACAAAAGATGCATTTGTCTTTAGTGAGTCCACCAGATTAGAGACAGAAGGGATGACCATGTGCTGTCTTGATAAGTGTGTGAATTGCACCATTTTCCTGTCCTGCTAAGCATTCAAAATGTAACAAGTACTTTTGGGTGTCAGGTAAAATGTATGGAGTAAAAAGTATATTATTTTCTTTAGGAATGTAGTGACGTAAAAGTAAAAGTTGTCCAAAATATAAAAAGTAAAGTAAAGTACAGATACCCCCAAAAAATAGTAGTACTTTAATTCTTCGGGATCGGTGTCCCTTCCATGGGAAGGTTGAGCTAATGTAGGCTAATGCGATTAGCATGAGGTTGTAAGTAACAAGAACATTTCCCAGGACATAGACATATCTGATATTAGCAGAAACATTAAATTCTTGTTAATCTAACTGCACTGTAGCGATTACAGTGAAATAATGCCATGCTATTGTTTGAGGAGAGTGCACAATTTTGAAAATTAAAAGTTACTAATAAACAAATTAGGCACATTTGGGCAGTCTTAATACAACATTTTGAACAGAAATGCAATGGTTCATCGGATCAGTCTAAAACTTTGCACATACACTGATGCCATCTAGTGGCTAAAATCTAAATTGCACCTGGGCTGGAATAATACATTATGGCCTTTCTCTTGCATTTCAAAGATGATGGTACAAAAAAAATACAAAATAACGGTTTTTTTCTTTGTATTATCTTTTACCAGATCTATTGTATTATATTTTACTACATTCATTTCACATTTCCATAAACTTCAAAGTGTTTCCTTTCAAATGGTACTAATAATATGCATATCCTTGCTTCAGGGACTGAGCTACAGGCAGTTAGATTTGGGTATGTCACTTTATGCAAAAATTTTAAAAAAAGGGGGAAATCCTTAAGAGTTTTTAAAGTGTTTTTACTAAAGTACTTTACATCCCTGTCTTTGTGATGCTGAAAATGAAAATAAACTGTGACATCCTGATTGTTTTCTGATTGATGAAAATAACCTGTGATGTTTAGCTTAGTCAATAGGACCTCACCTCGGGTATAAAGAGGTGTTGTAGTACAGCAGCAGGAATAGATATTTATGTTAAATCCCCCATGTTAAATTCTGCATAGTTAACAGGATCAGGGACCAGAGCATGGGAATATTTTAAGTGTATTTATTTGTTAAGGGATGTTTTAGTATACAGTACCAATCAAAAGTTTGGACACACCTACTCATTCAAGGGTTTTTTCTTTATTTTTACTATTTTCTACATTGTAGAATAATAGTGAAGACTTCAAAACTATGAAATAACACATATGGAATCATGTAGTAACCAAAAAAGTGTTAAACAAATCAAAATATACTTTAGATTTTAGATTCTTCAAAATAGCCACCCTTTGCCTTGATGACAGCTTTGCACGCTCTTAGCATTCTGTCAACCAGCTTCACCTGGAATGCTTTTCCAACTGTCTTGAAGGAGTTACCACATATTCTGAGCACTTGTTGGCTGCTTCACTCTGTGGTCAAACTCATCCCAAACCATCTCAATTGGGTTGAGGTTGGGTGATTGTGGAGGCCAGGTCATCTGATGCAGCAATCCATCACTCTCCTTCTTGGTCAAATAGACCTTACACAGCCTGGGGGTGTGTTGGTCCATGCCTGGAGGTGTGTTGGGCCATTGTCCTGTTGAAAAACAAATTATAGTCTCACTAAGCTCAAACCAGATGGGACGGCGTATTGCTACAGAATGCTGTGGTAGCCATGCTGGTTAAGTGTGCCTTGATTTCTAAATAAATCACTGCGAGTCACCAGCAAAGCACCCTCACACCATCACACCATCTCCTCCATGCTTCACGGTGGGAACCACATGTACAGAGATCATCCGTTCACCTGCTCTGCGTCTCACAAATACACTGCGGTTGGAACCAAAAATCTCAAATTTGGACTCATCAGACCAAAGGACAGATTTCCACCGGTCTAATGTCCATTGGTCGTGTTTCCTGGCCCAACCAAGTCTCTTCTTGGTGTCCTTTTAGTAGTGGTTTCTTTGCAGCAATTTGACCATGAAGGCCTGATTCCTCTAAACAGTTGATGTTGAGATGTCTGTTACTTGAACTTTGTGAAGCATTTATTTGGGCTGCAATTTCCGAGGCTGGTACCTCTAATGAACTTATCCTCTGCAGCAGAGGTAACTGCTGGGTCTTCCTTTCCTGTGGCGGTCCTCATGAGAGACATTTTCATCATAGCACTTGATGGTTTTTGCGACTGCACTTAACCTTTCTGGGCCACTCAACAGCCAGTGGAATCCCGTGGCGCGATATTCAAATACCTTAGAAATGCTATTACTTCAATTTCTCAAACATATGACTATTTTACACCATTTTAAAGACAAGACTCTCGTTAATCTAACCACGCTGTCCGATTTCAAAAAGGCTTTACAACGAAAGCGAAACATTAGATTATGTCAGCAGAGTACCCAGCCAGAAATAATCAGATACCCATTTTTCAAGCTAGCATATAATGTCACATAAACCCAAACCACAGCTAAATGCAGCACTAACCTTTGATGATCTTCATCAGATGACAATCCTAGGACATTATGTTATACAATACATGCATGTTTTATTCAATCAAGTTCATATTTATATCAAAAGCCAGCTTTTTACATTAGCATGTGACTAGCATGTGACTAGCATTCCCACCGAACACTTCCGGTGAATTTACCTAAATTACTCACGATAAACGTTCACAAAAAAGATAACAATTATTTTAAGAATTATAGATACAGAACTCCTTTATGCAATCGCTATGTCCAATTTTAAAATAGCTTTTCGGTGAAAGCACATTTTGCAATATTCTGAGTAGATAGCCCGGCCATCACAGGCTAGCTATTTTGACACCCACCAAGTGTGGTACTCACATTTTTGACATGCGTTTTTCTGGATATTTTTGTTGTTATTCTGTCTCTCACTGTTCAAATAAACCTACCATTAAAATTATAGACTGATAATTTCTTTGTAAGTGGGCAAACGTACAAAATCAGCAGAGGATCAAATTATTTTTTCCTCCACTGTACTTGTCTGTTTTCATATGTGAATGAAATGTATAAACCTAGTGATGTTTGTAAGACTATTGTTATCTGTTGAAGTCTGTCTTGTAGGACAGTTGTATAGAACTCCTGTAGCTGAAGATGTATGGAAATTATATAGGCCTATGGAGATTTGTGATGCTGAAAATGAAAATAAACTGTTACATCCTGATTGTTGTCTGATTCCCATGCTCCACTCCTTTATTCAAATAACCTGTTATGTTAAATCCCCCATGTTACACTTTTCTTGGCATTGAAATAAACACATTTGCTTGCTTGGGATTTTATGGCTCCAAATTCATTCATAATTCACACTTGCAGTGTAGTCTTGTGCTAGCTGATTTTAGTCGTGAGCAATGCTATCGTGTTTCCTCTGTGTAGTGGCGTTAGTGAATACAAAGGCTATTGTTTTAGGCCATAAAATGTTCTTTATTCCAAGGTGAAAACCAGCAAATTTGCAGGTCTTTCTGCTGATGAGTGGCACGCCCCAGTGACATCCCAAAAATTGCTCAATATGGATGGGGTGCAATGCATTCTGGGTCCTTCTCCACAGAGCAGTTAGCAAATGCTTTGGTATGTGAGATTACACTGGCACTGATGCATTGCATGGGATTGAGTCGCCGTGGGTTTGAGTGGGATGCAGTTACTCTGCCATATGCATATTAGTGTTAGTTTACACTGTACTCATATGTGTCTGTGGAGCCAGTTCACTGCATGCTTTCAGACATGACCAGTTGCACTATTCCCCAGCCTCAGGGAAGAATGATAAATGTAAAGCAAGAGATCCCAAACAGTCAGCATACTGTATGGTTTACATGTTCCATTTCTGCCCTCTTGACTATGTGCATGCTGGATATTTATTTATACAAAAGATGAATTACGGAGGAAACACTGACCAGGCCTACTTTGCATAGGGCTGTAGTAGAAATGAGTGTCCTAATAGTGCTATTATAAAACCAACATGATACTAGGGAATCTCATAAATTACAGTCCCAGTTCAATAATTATTTACAATGCATGATACATTTTAGACAGACTAATCCATTTGAACACCTATCTTTACAGGGGCAATTAAGGACAAGAACATTTCTCAAGGGCACAAAAACCCCTCTTGGGATTCTATGTCACTGTTGGTAAATCACCAGGGCTTTGGCCCTCTGTGATAGCTCATGCTGACGCAGTGAAAACATGTTTAATTATACATTGAAATGAAATTGGTGGGAGTAATAATGGTAAGATCCCAAAGGCAAGGGGACTTCAAAGTCAAGGGAGCTGACAGTGTAACAGAGTAGACTGCCTGCCTGGGTTAGTGCTACTATGCAGGAAAGAACAAAAATCATCTCCATCTCAATGGTAATTTTTGGACAAGTTACTGGTGGAGTGTGTAAGGATTTCTTTTTTTAATGTATATCATAAATTACACATCCCATTTACGAGTACAGAAATGTATCTAATGTGATAGAATGCAATGGAAGATTTTTCTCATTACTGAGTGCAAGAAACATTTTGTCCAGACAGGGGCGTTAAAGACAACAAAATCTGTCAATCGGTTCATTTCAGTTTAGAGGGATACATTGTAATAGTGGAATAAAAAATAGAATGTTTTAGTACAGTATTTAACAGAGAAAATGTTACTTATGGTGATGATTATTGAATGTCATGATTTATGACCAAATCACTAAGGAAAACTGTGCCTCTGCTCTTATCAGTTGTAATTTCTATGACTGCCAGTGGGGGGTACTGTAGCACAAGCCAATTTTAGGAAAAGACCGTATAAAATGTAGGCACAGGGAGATTACATATGGTGGCTCTCCCTCTCTGAGCTGTATGACTTTCCAGTCCCTATTTGATCCCTTTTTCTTGCCTTATTGAAAATTGTCTTTCTCGCTCTCTCTTTTTTTGTGAAGATACTTTCAACAATCAGCCAAGAACCCCATTACTCATCCAATTACATTACCTCATAGCTCAATTACCTCACATGGAGTGCTGAGGCAGATACTGAAATTACTTGAATTCGATTCCACTGAAATTACACAAAGATATAGATGGTTTTGCATGAGGTCTGCAGGTAGAGGTTAAGAGCATCAGGTCATAAACCGAAAGGTCGCTGTTTCGAGCTGACTAGGTGAAACATCTCTCCATGTACCCTTGAGCAAGGCGCTCAAACTTAATTGCTACTGTAAGTCTCTCTGGATAAGAGTGTATACGAAAATGTAAATGCCTGACTGAGAAACAAAGAGCAGTATAAGTGTTTGTGGAGCCAGTGTATACAGTATCTGAGAATCAGAACAAACCACCTGTGAAGGATGACCAACCCATCCACCATTCTACAAACAACTAGACAATATTTTGGCTCGTAGCAACCCCAAATATACATCATCCTTGATCTCCCCATCATTATGGCACCAAGAGACCACCAGCTAACTGGAGAGAGAGAGAGAGAGAGAGAGAGAGAGAGAGAGAGAGAGAGAGAGAGAGAGAGAGAGAGAGAGAGAGAGAGAGAGAGAGAGAGAGAGAGAGATACTGTGTGGGGGAGCTTCATCTGAACACAAAGAGGGCAGAGAGAGAGAGAGAGAGAGAGAGAGAGAGAGAGAGAGAGAGAGAGAGAGAGAGAGAGAGAGAGAGAGATACTGTGTGGGGGAGCTTCATCTGAACACAAAGAGGGCAGAGAGAGAGAGAGAGAGAGAGAGAGAGAGAGAGAGAGAGAGAGAGAGAGAGATTCATCTGAACACAAAGAGGGCAGACAGAAACTCGATTACTGGGAAATGTAACTCTGCTGTCAGTGTGACACTGCCAGTGTGGGGTGCAGGCTGTGACTCCCTGATGATACCATCAAAGTCCTCCTTTATTTGTCTTGATGAGGAAGCAATGCTGCATCCCCAGAGCCCCCGGGTGCACACTGATGTCACCTGCCTGTCACCCACCATGACTGGAAGCCTCACTGCTGCCAGGAGTCTAGCACAGATTAATTAAGTCTGCTGCTCAATGCATCAGGTCTTACAATGTGACTGGTCAAAACCAGTAATAACATCCAGCATATATTAGCATATTTGCTGTTATTACTGCTATGAGAACCACTATGATAAAACCACTATAACCACAGTTAGCTAAGATTTCTACTAAAATGGCTTCTACTGCTGGTGCTACTTCTATTACTACTGCTACTAGTAGTAGTAGTCCTGGTACTACTACTTTTTCTTCTTTCTTTGTCTGTTGTACGCCTTTTGTTGTTGACTGGCTATGCCCCGCCCTAATTTCTCAAAGACACAAAAGCCAATGCCAGACAGAAATGTGTGCTGCGCCTTTCCAGGATTTGGGTGCACATGCACATTACATACAATACTGCCAGCCCTTGTGTGTGTCTTTTGAATGTCTGAGTCTCAGGCAGCACTTTGTTGAGCCGACAGATTTATCAGCAAGCCTTTGTGAGTGTCCCTTGCCTCTAGCACCTTTGGCTTCTACAGAATGACTGCAGACAAACATGTGGTCTAACGAGAATATACCTCATTTGAGATGTAGAATGGTGGCTTTAGAGTGTTTAAAAGGACCTCTGAATCCCCTGTATTCACAATGGTGACAGGTCACGGATTCAGGTTAACTGTTGATCGTCATTGTCCATTGAAGCACACTATAGGATAATAATTCTATGAATTGAAGTGAAGCATAAAGTGGTTCAATGTAAATGTCTGAAGATAAATCCCATATTCAGCTGCTTATCACCGCATGCAAGACAATATATAATGACATACAGCTAGATTTGTAATTGACTTCCTGAATTCCACCTAGCATATATCTCTATGGCAACCCCGTGGCTCTTTTCAAGGTTGCTGCAATAGAAAAACAAAGTTCAAAACAATCTTAGTCACTCTGGCTCACATCATGCCAGTCTCTGAATAGTACATTTACACTTGTTTTTTAGGGAAAAAAACTAATATTCCAAACACTTTTTTGGTGTTGGTTTGAAATTATTTTGAATTCACTTCCACTATCTAGCTACCACAGATTTTTTGGTTGCAGTTATCATGTATAGCAGTCTATGGCTTCTGGGAACTCATAAAGAATGTGTCATTTAGGCACAGATGCACAGACATAGGAATCACAGAGAGGGCAGGCGTAGGAGAGCCAGGGAGAGATAGTGGAGGCTGGTTGTCAGAGCTGAACTCCAGTCCCCACTGACACTAACATGGCCTTCTCTGTTTTCTGTCACAGTGAGATCATCGAGTCCAGGCCTGACTCAATGCCTGGTGTCCCACTCCTCCTCTGGGAGCCACTCTGAATCTCTCTCTCACTAGCACATTGACCCCAACAGATCATGTGTCTACATCTGTGGGGTATCAAGATAGCTTGTCTGCTGGAAAAAGCAAAATAAACATATTGTGTCATTGTGCAAGAACATGCTTAAAACCAACCATTTGAAAACAAACTCTTGATTTGTTTTGGGGTTTCTGTAATCTCATTGTTATCAAACATGCTTAATCTGCTCTTCTTGGAACACAACCATCAGTTTAATTGTCCTCAGCCAATATGTTGTCACGGTTACTTATACTGGATTATCATGGCAAATATGATCACACATGCAATGTCTTCTAATTACAGAGACCATTTCAACACCAGAGGAAAATGTAATCTACGTCATCATCAAACCACTGTTATTCTGTGCAGCATACTGTGTGAAGGCAGAGTGCTGTGTGAAGGCAGAGTGCTGTGTGAAGGCAGCATGCTGTGTGAAGGCAGAGCGCTGTGTGAAGGTAGAGCGCTGTGTGAAGGCAGAGCGCTGTGTGAAGGCAGAGCGCTGTGTGAAGGCAGAGCGCTGTGTGAAGGCAGCATGCTGTGTGAAGGCAGCATGCTGTGTGAAGGCAGAGCGCTGTGTGAAGGCAGAGCGCTGTGTGAAGGCAGCATGCTGTGTGAAGGCAGAGTGCTGTGTGAAGGTAGAGCGCTGTGTGAAGGCAGAGCGCTGTGTGAAGGCAGAGAGCTGTGTGAAGACAGAGCGCTGTGTGAAGGCAGAGCGCTGTGTGAAGGCAGCAATGCTGTGTGAAGGCAGAGCGCTGTGTGAAGGCAGCATGCTGTGTGAAGGCAGCATGCTGTGTGAAGTCAGAGCGCTGTGTGAAGGCAGAGCGCTGTGTGAAGGCAGCATGCTGTGTGAAGGCAGAGTGCTGTGTGAAGGTAGAGCGCTGTGTGAAGGCAGAGTGCTGTGTGAAGGCAGAGCGCTGTGTGAAGGCAGCATGCTGTGTGAAAGCAGAGTGCTGTGTGAAGGCAGAGCGCTGTGTGAAGGCAGAGCGCTGTGTGAAGGCAGCATGCTGTGTGAAGGCAGAGTGCTGTGTGAAAGCAGAGTGCTGTGTGAAGGCAGAGAGCTGTGTGAAAGCAGAGTGCTGTGTGAAGGCAGAGTGCTGTGTGAAGGCAGAGTGCTGTGTGAAGGCAGAGTGCTGTGTGAAGGCAGAGCGCTGTGTGAAAGCAGAGTGCTGTGTGAAGGCAGAGTGCTGTGTGAAGGCAGAGCGCTGTGTGAAGGCAGAGCGCTGTGTGAAGGCAGAGCGCTGTGTGAAAGCAGAGTGCTGTGTGAAGGCAGAGTGCTGTGTGAAGGCAGCATGCTGTGTGAAGGCAGAGCGATGTGTGAAGGCAGAGCGCTGTGTGAAGGCAGCATGCTGTGTGAAGGCAGAGCGCTGTGTGAAGGCAGAGCGCTGTGTGAAGGCAGAGCGCTGTGTGAAGGCAGAGCGCTGTGTGAAGACAGAGCGCTGTGTGAAGGCATTAGCGCTGTGTGAAGGCAGAGTGCTGTGTGAAGGCAGCATGCTGTGTGAAGGCGGAGTGCTGTGTGAAGGCAGAGCGCTGTGTGAAGGCAGAGCGCTGTGTGACGACAGAGCACTGTGTGAAGGCAGAGCGCTGTGTGAAGGCAGCATGCTGTGTGAAGGCAGAGCGCTGTGTGAAGGCAGAGCGCTGTGTGAAGACAGAGAGCTGTGTGAAGGCAGAGCGCTGTGTGAAGGCAGAGCGCTGTGTGAAGGCAGAGTGCTGTGTGAAAGCAGAGTGCTGTGTGAAGGCAGAGTGCTGTGTGAAGACAGAGAGCTGTGTGAAGGCAGAGTGCTGTGTGAAGGCAGAGCGCTGTGTGAAGGCAGAGTGCTGTGTGAAGGCAGCGTGCTGTGTGAAGGCAGAGCGCTGTGTGAAGGCTGTCACTTCACTGCAGTAAATAACATCAGATAGCTGTGGGGGATGTTCTTTAACACCAGGTCTGAGAACAATGTGCACTGGAACAAACTATTGTAGTAGAAGATGGGAATAGAGTGAACGTAGAGAAAACAACTCTGACAGAATAGCACCCTTAGAAATTGACATTTCCCCCCTATTATGTTCTATGAAAGGACCCTAATGAGCACTCCTCATGGTTTTTACATGTTTTCCCCACAGCCCTATGAGGAAACAGGTGGTGCTGTTCCCTCCTTCCTCTGAATCTACTCCAAATGTCAGGGGGCAAGCATGAAGATTGCAAATAAAATATTATTTGTATTGATTTTAATCTTTTATTTTCAATTAGGCCGAGGGCTTAGGTCTTGATTAGATTGGGCCTCTGGCGCTAATGCTATTGATTTTTGTTAGACTCTAAATCCACTCTCCTGCTTATTACAGATCCCTGCTGCCTCCCCCGTGGGCTGTGTTCACCGTGTTACCAAACATGTAGTCTGCTTCTGATGGGGCCAGAAACCATTTGATTGAAAGTGACAAAATAACACCCCTGCTGTCCCGCGGGCCCATTTCTATTACCCTGTTATGAACTTCCCTTGGGGATGAAGAAGCGCTGTGCATTCTGGGTTAGTGTGCAGAACAGACACTCCAGCATGATTCTGATCTTTAAACCTCATCTTGGGAATTATTCAGGGCATTTACAGCACAGAGAAGCACAGAACAGCCTCTCACGCCTGGAGGGTTGTTTAGTGTCTGTGAATCCTCCAGTGATAAAGCTAGTGAATTACATCCTCCTACAAGAATCAACCTTTCATATCAAAATGTTTTTTTAAACAACCATTCACACATTAATGAGCTCCAATGTACAACATCACTCAGGGTGATTACTCTCTCTAAACATGAAGTCTTTGCTGTATTCACACAGATCAGATATGGCCATGCCTGGCAACTCATCTGGCTGAGCATGAGTGTAAAGACAATTATTTGCATGATTACACAGTCATTGTGTTGCATCCATCCATTGAGATATGGAATTATAGTCAATTCTTTCAGAGGAGAAGGATGGAAGTGAAGAATGCCTGCCATCCACTTTGATGCATGTTTCTCACTATGTATACAGTAACACACAAATCATTCAATCCAAATTTGCCATATGTTCAGTAATGAACTTCAAACCACTTTCAATTTTACATATTTGTATGGCAACCATATAATCCACCACTGGCTCTCTTGTTCCCCACCTATATTTTTGTTGATGTTGTAGAAATATGTGTAGACAATATCATTTTTAACATGTAAGTGTAACACAGCAGTAATATTACAAATATTAAATGGAAATATCGGTGACATTCTGTTGGCATCTGTTTGCTATCTCACCTCAAATTTAATTTCCTCAACATTTTGATTGCTATGGTAACAACATATTAGCTCCCACATTTCCTTCCCCGACCCTGCCCCCATCTAACCACTGCCAGATTCTCCCAGATTTTATTGTGTTTAAGGAAGTTCCTTATTTCCATCATTAACAGTAAATGATCCCACGATGGCGGTATGATGGAGCTCCATGCCAGCACTGGGTTGTTCTCCTGGGAACTCTCCTAGGCACGCTGAAATCTGCCTCAGGAAGACACCTGCCTCTCTCTTCCTGGTGCTGATATTAAGTCCAAACCCAGGACAAGGTATGGCTGTATGACCTCAAGGCAGCACATCCCAGTCTCTGGCTCTGGGGCTGTGGGTTCATTAGAACACTAAGGATCCACAGATGGTTTAGGAACATTCTAATGCGGGATGGTGGCAAGGCATATACCATAATCCATGGTGCACTTGGCACAAAGAAGTTATGTGTTTGTCAAATCATTATCAGATTACATAGATCAAACTATTGTACAATGCTCAAATTGTAGGGCTACCTTTAATCCCACACATTGTATTCAACAAACAATCGGTTTGTAAATACCACTGAGGAACCAATGATGCCTTTTTGGCATACATCTATGATAGCATTCCCATTTAAAAAGAGATGTATGCTTTCTCCCCAGAGGATTCAAGCTAACAGACAGGGACTTAATCCATACTGACTATTTGTTGAAAGAAGAAAACAATTGTTTTCCAAAATCTGTCATTCAAATCTGAGTTTTTAAATCTCCCTGTTTCCATTTACTAAAAGCTGTGAATGGTTGCATCTTCAAGTGAAATAAATAAGCACTAGGCTTACCTTTGATCCAGCCCTAAAATGTCACAACAATAATACACATATGCCTAGACAATATTCATAATGACTTGTGGCAATGGCTCTAACATGTTTTTGTTTATTTTGGGTATTTTCTTATCAGGGGGTTTGCTTGGGCTCCTCAGGGGAATATGCTCTTAGTCGATGAATGTGAAGCAGCCATCTTCTCGCTTTGACATCAAAGGTGTTACCAAATAGAAGCACTGATAAGGGAATTTATATGTTTAAGGTAATGACTAAAGAATTCCACCCTGAAGCGTAATTGATGGATTGTGTAACATATATAATGAATAATTAGAATGATAAACTTCCGTCCAATAAGGTTTGGTCGAGACAAGTAGAAATGCGTGTGTGTGTGGTTTGGTCGAGACAAGTAGAAATGTGTGTCTGTGTCTTAAGAAAACACAGAGAACAATTAAACTATTCATGACCTGACCTGGCTAGAACTCTGAGAAACTTACGGGAGGAAAGGGAGTCACGTCAAGGTCCCTCGAATCTCGGGGGGATGGAACTGCCAGCTTGGTAGTGATAAACGAGTGGTGAGAACTATGGGGAAAGATACATCCCACCTACTGTTTGTGTGTATGTATGTGCATGTAGTAGGTAGCGAGGGAGTGAGTTATAAAATGGCATGTCTTTGTATTATGGACTTTAGAAAGTTCTCGTGAATAAACTTTACGAGTCTTTGCCTAATTATTATTAAACCCAGGGTCTTACAAACCTCAGGGATTAGTCAAAGTTTAAATAATTGTTAGCTATTATCATTGGGATTGAAAAATCTCATGACAAGCACTAAGTGAGAGATTATCAGGGCCTCCTGAGAAGGGCTAGTGATCCAAACCGACTGTTCCACAAGACTGCTTACCCTCCTTCAGAGGTGGTCAATTGCAAAAGATAGACAGTAATATAATTCCTATTAAATGAAAGGTGAATGTCAATAATCAGATTAATATGTTTATTTCGCACCATTAAACCCAATTAAATTCGTATAATTTACATCAATTAGTATACTTGCAAACAGAGTACAATTCATGTTCAATTACTGCCAAATGGTATGCTCATCGTCCATAACAATAAACAAATAAACTATTTACAATATATCCATGTCAGGGCTTTTGGAAGGATCGGACCAATACGCAGCGTGATCGTAGTTCCACATCTTTTATTCAGTCGTGAAACTCATGCAATAAACCATTAACTTGAAATACAAAAACAAGAAAGCCATGACGCAGAGCAGGCATACACTACTCACAAAATAATCACCCACAAAACACCAGTGGGACAAACATCAACTTAAATATGGCCTCCAATTAGAGACAACGACAACCGGAGGTCATGCCAAACAAAAACTAACCTAGATATACAAAACAAGAAACTAAACATAGAAATACAAAAACGGACAAACACCCCCTGTCACGCCCTGACCTACTCTACCATAGAATATAACAACTTACTATGGTCAGGACATGACAATCCACTGGTACTTCTAAACATATTGAATGTACTGTAACTGTATCCTCCAAAAGGACTCTTTAATTCTGGGTAAATACAACACCATGCAACATTGTGCTAGCCTTTTGCCAACACAATCTGTCTTAATTTTTTAGGAAAGCCTATGGGCTGACTCGTAAAGGAGCATCAAGCAGAAAACAGGCTGCATATTTCTTCCAGCTCATATATTCTCATTATGCAGCCCTTCAGACGTCAATGAGGGGATTTCTGCCCCACAGAGATACCCACAGTAGAAAAAAGAGGAAGGGGAGAGGGGAGAGGGGAGAGAGTGAGGGAGGGAGACTGAGAGAGAGAGCGGGAGAGAGAGAGAGAGATGCGTGTATAGATATCTGTAAAGGATGAGTGGTCAGAGTGACACAGCGACACACTAAGGAAAGGGGACGATAGGGGATATATTTATTCATGCTAGGTCTGTGAACTTTGACACCTCTGACAGAGGTTCCCTTTGTTTGCAAACCCAACTCTGACGACAGGAGCTCATTAATTTCCTCTTGCTTTGTATCCATAGGACATTTAGCATTCTGACTCAGAATGTCATAGTGTCTGGTGGTGGCAGAAGTGATGCTGGAGGTGCTGATGATATCATATTTTACTGTAGTTATTTACAGGCTAGTAACCACACAGAGTGTTCTCTCATTAGTGTCTCGGAATAGTGGATCAGTTACCCACATAAGCTACCCACATAATCCACATTTCCAGTAAACTCTATTCACAATCTATGCTTCCCGTGAATTAATGAAAGTAATTTCATAGGCTACATGTATGTCTTATCGAATGACCTTAGGTCACCTCCAGAGGCATTACTTCCAAGTAAAACAAAAACAGATGGTCTTAAGGAATCATGACTATAGCCCACAAACAAGACCGTATTACTGCTATGCCTTCGACATTGCTGCTGTCACAACAGATAGTGTTTTGAAAGTGTGTTTCAAAAATTAGGTGAAACCCTTATTCCCTTAGCGCATTTCATATAATGCCATCATTTTGTTGAGCACACATTTTAATATTTTGAAGGGAATCATAATACATTGTATTGTATGTAACACTGTATGACTACTGTATGTAATGTGTCTAAAAACGATGACCTTTTCTCGTTTGGGCAAAAGACTGTTCTTCGTCCTCTCTTCTCTGTGACTAAGAAACTGATAAGTGGTCGAGTGCTCGAGATGTGGGACCCACCCCTGCTTGGGAACTATCCTCTACGAAACCTGCCCTTACCCCTATTGCACATAGATCTATGTATAGCCCTCGTGGGAGTCTATTAACCCCACTCAGGGACTCGGGACCTGCCCTCAGAAGACCCTACACCATAAGTCCGTCCACCTACGGATTTCGCACAGGACACACCCCCACTTGGGATCGATCCTACTACACAACCTGCCCTTACCCCTATTGCATATAGGCCTACGACCGGTCATATAAACACAATGGGACTACTGAATAAACTCAGGCTTTCTATGTCTGTATCCTATAAATTGTATTCAGCCTATGACCCTCTTCTCCCCAACATGTCAGAATGAGTGGTAACAGGTGTAGGAACTTGCCTACCTTGTTTTGTGCCGGCCCCTGTTAAACTGATTCAGACTCTTCAGTTCAACTGCAAATCGTGGTGAATCCTGCCGACAACACCAACTGTTCTGAACAAACAGAGTAAAAACTCAAACGGACAAGCAGAAAAAGCTCAAATCAAGTTTATTCAACCCACAGAGGAGAGAGGATGCAGGAGTTAAGCAAATCTAATTGAGAAAAGTACTATATCTATCTATGCTACACTGATTTCTATTCAATCCCTAAGTGTTTTTTCACATGTAGCCTGTATGAGTTATGCATAGGCTACCTCTAACACTCTGCATGCTTAGGTGGGATGGTACAGTCATTGTATTGTGGTAGTTAGAGATGCTACAGTACTGTATGTACAATCTGCTCTTCAAATAATGAGACAGGATTTTTTCAGTAAGACAAGAAATCAGATTGTATTTGATGGAGCACTCTTGGTATGTGCAGTCTGCCTCATATAAAGATCCTATTACACTCAGTCCTCAGCGAATGCATTGTGTAATCCGGTCAATGTGATTAAAATGACCTGAATTAGATTAGGTTTGATTCTATTCAGTCTGTTCATTTCCTCTCTCAGACGTATCAGGTTAAGCACTTGAGAGAACAGGATGAAATCTATCAAGTAAGACCAATCTCTGGATATGAAAAGGGATGTATAGACTAGTGTTGAATGTAGCCTGTAACATTTTACAAGAAACCCCAGGTTATGCACATAGGTCATAGTGTAGTAGTGTGTCATCTAATTACATCACTCTCAGCCATAAACATTGTTATTCCAGGAATGATTGACCCTGTCCAGACCACACCAACAGCTACCCAGTAGAACTGTATCCAACTATTGCCCATATAACCTAGCTGACAGCATTCATTTCCAATGTTTAGATGCACATTTCATCACTGAGCAATGCTTAGATGGCAGGTGTCTGCTGAAATCCAAATTAGCACCCAGTAATATGGTGGTGGTTGAAAGGCTAATTTGATTGCTAGCTGACCTCCCCCACCTCACACAGCTGGTCAGTGGCACAGAAACAGAGTGAGTGCTTTAATGACGCTGCTGATGCTGCTGCTGCTGTCTGAAGTGCTGAAACAACTTGTCCCCACAGAGACTAATATGGGGTCCGAGTCTCCCTACCTAGTCTGACCATTAGGTTCTCATAGGCTATATTGAGAATTAGCTGTTGATGTACTGATACAAATTATGTGAATGGTAATTTCAATATTTGTATTTATAATTGTGGTTGCATATTTAGCCTACCTGTATAATGTTGCTCCTATACAAACCATGCACTTGAATAATAACATCCTGTGATGTTGATTGATTTACATTTACAATTCCAATTCCATTTTCCTTCCATTCAATAATATTCATTCTAACAGCCTGGTTCTGTCACCCCCAACCCCTCCCCCTCCCCCAAACCTGCGTGCCCATTCTGTGACTGGAATAATGCTGCTGTCATTGAGGGTCTTTTAACCCGGTCACAACATTGAGAAGTTGTGGAGGGTTTTCTCGGTTGCCATGGATTTCTAAACGCTATTGACTGCGATAGGGTCCCTTTCTCTGAACGTCTTTGTAGAAGAAAACCTATTAGTTTTTCTTCTTTTTCACAAGGGGGGCGATAGCATCTATGCTCGAGGAAGCGTTTCGTGTCATTCTAGTTCTGTCTGACCAATTGCGCACGTTTTGAGATTCAGTAGCGCGAAGCATCTCAGACCGCTATAAACTAAATTCAACCTCATCAAACAACTGGGACGATAGGAACTGCTCTTAAAAGGTATGTGTATTTACTTTTGTAAATGTTTCTTTGCATTTTTTTTCTTCGGTAAAGGCATAGTCTACATGTTGATATACCTCACATGTTCTTGTAATTAGTTCTTAATTTTGTGATACTTTTAGGCAGGCATAAATTATCACAACCGGTACATCAAGTAGCCTACTTAGATATAATAACCAAAATAACCTATAGTGAATTGTCTATTATAGAACGACATACACAATCAAATAGAAAATGTCAAAGTGAATAGATAAATGACTCATAGGCAAATGACAATGTAGCCTAGAATGGATGTTTGCATCTATTTGCCTGGTTTGTTTAATTGGAATGATAAACAATGTTGGCTTACATGCCTTCATCTAATTGATTTCAGTTACATCTACATGGATTTCTTAAAACAATATCTACTGATCTTACAGCATGCATAGTGCTTTATGTTGCATAGCAACATATATCATGGCCAGTAATGTCTTGCAATGTCTTGCAAGTCTTTTCACAATTTGGAATTATAGCCCACACAACTAAAGGACATTTTATGGACACCTGTATAATTTGTTATTGGGGGCAAGGGGAGAAACTAACCCCCCCATTCCCACCCCCATACCCCCTTAGGCTACCCTCCAGGCATAATCAGACAGTAATAGAAATAAGCAAGAATATGTGCAAACTGTATATTTAGTTTGTATTTACTTTTCTTAGAGTTAAATTATTTGTAACATACTTTTGATAGTACTTTAATATTACTTGCTGGTCATTTCAGTAGGCTAGAGATCAGAGAGAAAAAAGGTGTTCAACATTTCTTTATTGCAAGATGTTGGTGGTTCAAAAAAAAGACCATGAAAAATACTTTTGTGTTGTCAAGCCCACAGTAGTCTTAATTGCTTCTATGTGCAAACATGGCAAGAACTGAACTGAGTTTCTTCCTTTGAATTGTTAACGAGGACTGCAAATCACCTGTACAATTGTGTGTACTCTGGATTTGTTCTTCTGTCTTTTTGAACGATTCACTACCTAGACTACAATCAGGTAGGCTAACAAGAGGCACATGTTAGTGGGCAGATGCACACCGGATTCATCTCTGAGTACAGCAATCATCTGCCACTGAGAGCCACTCCAAGATTCTTGATTACTTTTCCCCATCGAGGAAATTCATCCCCATTTTATGCATTGGTTTGGATTATGGGGCAAGGGGTTTTTGTGGAGAGCACATGGCGTGACAAAATGATGAGTGATTTCTCTTTAATGAGTATGATTAGTCACATTAGAAGTACTCAGCAGAGTGACGTTATTGTATTTCGGAGCTTCTACATTACATAATTGATTTGGAGCAAGATGGAACAGGTGATGATGATTTGTATTTGTGTGAGTCTAAAGATACCAGTGTGTACAGTATAATGCATACTTTGTTTTTGCCTCAATGATTCCTCTCATAATATGCTTTTGCTAATTAAAATAGGTAAGCAGTCAAAAATAGCTCAGGAGGAATACTCCACCTTCAAAGTTTTGTGTTTTGGTCAGTGGTTTCACAGCACACAGTAAAGTGCCTCTTGGGGGTTATTTGTTTAGAACGCCTATATAGTTCTCCTGTCATATTATTAAATTCCCTTTTCTTTGTGTACTTGTGTGCAGCAACTCTTGCCAAGCCACATCAATTAGATGGACCTTGTGAAGATCACACTTCCATTTCTGGTCATAGCTCAGCTTGTCCCTAAGCACAGAACAATAATACGTTATTTTGAACTCCTTTTGGTAAAGGTGGATTGATAGGCCTATACCTTTTTTTCCTGCAGTATGTATAATGAGTGTATACCACCTTAAGTGTGATATCCTGTAGAGATGTCATGTTGAACCAGTTAGTGCATTATATTTCCAGGCTAAGGATGAGAGTCTATCATGGCACTTGGTGATCACGAGTCATCCCAAGCTTCTCAGTATTCAGGCCATTGGTGCTGTGTACCCAAAAGTTGGTTGAATACTTCTCACCAAACAAGTTGAATGAAGTTCAGTGTAATTGGACAAGGAAGGGCTTCACCACCAACTACGTAACTGCAGGTCCATGTCAGCCAGGCAAACTTCTCTGACCACTTAACATGAGTCTCTGACCAGACAAATTTCATGCCTATTTTGTTTTAATGTTACAAAAATGCATGAAAAATACCAGATTGTGTAATGCTAGTAAGGCTACTGACATGGACTTTCAACATGGTTTGGACTGCACAGTGGACTCTAAAAAGTGACCAAGAATGACCAATCCCTCATTCATGCATGTGAATACATCCACATTATCATCTGGACTGTACCCGTCAGACAGTGTGTCCAACTGACACGTACTCAGACAACATAAATTTCATTCCCTTACTCTCTCTTCCATACACAGACCCAAATTCAGTCACACAAACAAACACCTGTGCCCATAACTACGTCCACTGCATTTATTTTTCATGTTCATGCAATCCTTAATACAAACACGCAATGCCTCATGAGGCACAATGACTTTTAAAGCTGAGAGACACAGTGTGTGTGTATGCATGTGTATTTGTGTTTGTGCACACGAGCGTGTTTTCTATGTGTGAGAGGGATAGAAAGAGAGGGAGAGAGAGGAAGAGGGAGGTGGAGAGAGAGAGAGAGAGAGAGAGAGAGAGAGAGAGAGAGAGAGAGAAAGAGAGCGAGCTACAGGGAGAGAGAGAGCGAGAGAGAGAGAGAGAGAGAGAGAGACTCCATTACTCGCAGGGGTGTCAAACTCATTCCATGGAGGGCCTAGTGTCTGCAGGTTTTTGGTTTTTCCTTTCAATTAAAACCTAGATAAGCAGGTGAGGGGAGTTATTTACTAATTAGTTACCTTCATTAATCAATCAAGTACACGGGAGGAGTGAAAACCAGCAGACACTAGGCCCTCTGTGGAATGAGTTTGACACCTGTGCTACAGGCACCCTGCTGACTGATGGAATACAGATTACACAGATACTTGTTAGAGATTACAGATGAGCTTGACAACGGGAAGCAGACATTAATTGCTATACATTGCCCATATATGATGCCCCTTAATCTCTTAATCTATAAAACACTGGTGATTCATAACACAGATTAGCCTTTCGGACCTTCTCTGGACTGTGACAGAGAGCAATTATATTGACCCAGGAACAGATACTGATATCTTAAACACTGATTATATGAAACATTGTGACACACCTAGATGTACTCCAGACAACAGACTCGATATGGTATGGATGACAGTGTGTTGGAAGATGTGTGGTGGAACCTAGCAAATATCCAGGCATAATTGAACTTCAACTCGGCTTCTGTTGGTACAAGCAATTACAAGCAATTAGTAGGATACCTATACAATTGAGTCCGGGGAGAGATAGCGGCAAGGGAATTATTCTGTCCATTCTGCCTGGGGGGGGTATGATGAAGATGTAATGATAAGAGGTTGTGATCAACCAGAATTCACCTTCATATCTTATTTAACAGGCCGCTGCATTATTGGGGCCACTGGTGAATATGATCAATGGCAGCCCGTGCTGCACGGACAATTAATCTGCAAAGTTAATACTGAAGGACAAACCTGCAACGAGGTCAATGTTATCACACATGTTCTGGAGTTCCTATCCCAGAACAACCCAGTGGGAGGGCGATAGGAGGCTGTCTCTCTCGCTGGCAAGGTCCCCTGTACACTTCCGGGCTTAAGGCAATGGCTGGGCGTATCATTCTTCATGTTCTTTCAGTGCCACTTGTTCTGCCTCAGTACATGGTGAAAATGGCAACTTCTGGTACAAATTTGGACAGTTATATAAAAAACTAATCCACAAAATCATGTTAGTATTTTTAATCTTGCAATGTTTTCATAGGAATGAGAACCACAACCAATAGGATTAG
The DNA here is from genome assembly GCF_901001165.1 of Salmo trutta. Classification (NCBI taxonomy): domain Eukaryota; kingdom Metazoa; phylum Chordata; class Actinopteri; order Salmoniformes; family Salmonidae; genus Salmo; species Salmo trutta. Next base: position 17,920,520 of record NC_042970.1, on the reverse strand, counting down.
GTTTTATTGGAGGCTGTTTTTAGCCAACCGTGCATTGCTTTTCTGAAAGAACAGGGTTTACAATCTAGCACTAAGCCACTCCAGCCCCTGCGTGCCTATATTCAATCAGATCTATAGTGCCTTTTGTTTTTTGGTGGTTTGAATTTTCACAAGTGATTCTAATAAAAGTGTAAAAAACCGAAATGGCCAAAAGTACATCTTATTCCAAAATCATGGGCATTAATATGGAGTTGGTCCCCCCTTTGCTACTATAACAGCCTCCACTCTTCTGGGAAGGCTTTCCACTAGATGTTGTAACATTATTGCAGGGACTTGCTTTCATTCAGCCAGTGAGGTTGGGCACAGATGTTGGGAGATTAGGCCTGGGTCGCAGTCGGTGTTCCAATTCATCCCAAAGGTGTTTGATGGGGTTGAGGTCAGGGATCTGTGCAGGCCAGTCAAGTTCTTCCACACCGATCTCAACAAACCATTTCTGTATGGACCTTGCTTTGTGCTTGGGGACATTGTCATGCTGAAACAGGAAAGGGCCTTCCCCAAACTATTGCTACAAAGTTAGAAGCACAGAATCATCTAGAATGTCATTGTATGCTGCGGCGTTGAGATTTACCTTCACTGGAACTAAAGGGCCTAGCCCGAACCATGAAAAACAGCCGCAGACCATTATACCTCCTCCACCAAACTTTACAGTTGCATTCAGGCAGGTAGCGTTCTCCTGGCATCTGCCAAACACAGGACTGCCAGATGGTGAAGCGTGATTCATCACTACAGAGAATGCGTGTCCACTGCTCTAGGGTCCAATGGCGGCGAGCTTTACACTACTCCAGCCGACGATTGCCATTGCGCATTGTGACCTTAGACTTGTGCTCGGCTATGGAAACCAATTTCATGAAGCTTCCGGCAAACAGCTCTTGCGCTGACGTTGCTTCCAGAGGCAATTTGGAACTCGGTGGTGAGGTTTGCATCCAAGGACAGATGATCTTTACGCACTACATGCTTCAGCACTCGGCAATCCCGTTCTGTGAGCTTGTGTGGCCTACCACTTTGCAGCTGAGCCGTTGTTGCTCCTATACTTTTCCACTTCACATTAACAGCACTTACAGTTGACCGGGGAAGCTCTAGCAGGGCAGAAATTTGACAAACTGACTTGTTGGAAAGGTGCCACATTGAAAGTCTCTTTAGAACGGGCCATTTTACTGCCAATGTTTGTCTATGGAGATTGCATGGCTGTGTGCTCTAGAATGATTTTATATGCCTGTCAGCAACGGGTGTGGCTGAAATAGCCAAATCCGCTAATTTGAAGGGGTCCACATACTTTTGTATAAATATGTAATGTATTTTATAAATTTTATACACCGGTCAGCAACGGGTGTGGCTGAAATAGCCGAATGCACTAATTTGAAGGGGTGTCCACATACTTTTGTATATATAGTGTATAAGGTCCTTAAAGGTATAACAAAACCGGACAGCCTTAACACAAAGAGTACGTTTTTGTTGTTGTTGTATTTTACCCCCTTTTTCTCCCCAATTTCGTGATATCCAATTGCGATCTTGTCTCATCGCTGCAACTCCCCAACAGGCTCGGGGGAGGTGAAGGTCGAGTCATGCATTCTCTGAAACGTGACCCGCCAAACCGCGCTCCTTAACCCGGAAGACCGCAGCACCAATGTATCGGAGGAAACACTGTTCAACTGACGACCGATGTCAGCCAGCAGGCGCCCGGCCAGCCACAAAGAGTCGCTAGAGCATGATGAGCCAAGTAAAGTCCCCCTGGCCAAACCCTCCCCTAACCCGGACGATGCTGGGTCAATTGTGCGTCGTCCTATGCGACTCCCGGTCACGGCCGGTAGGACACAGCCTGGGATCGAACCCGGGTCTGTAGTGATGCCTCAAGCACTGTGATGCAGTGCCTTAGACCGCTGCACCACTCGGGAGGCCAGAAGTTGTTATCCTAAATTAAAGTCAGCAAAATGATTCGCATTTCAATTGCAGTCTCAATTCCAGATAACTCATGAATATAAGAGCGTACTGAACAAAGATGAAAGACATAAAAGAGGCATTGAATAGAGGGGATCACAGTCTTCTTGTGTGTGTTGTGTGGGCAAGGTTAGGAGGACCCCCTAGGGAAGTGGTGTAGAAGGGCAGACAGGATGAGGAGGACAGGACAGATGTGACAGACAGGCACGTGGACAGGAAAAGAGCCATTGTCTCAAGTGGCATGATAAGAGCAGGAATCAGACAGTTTCCCTCCCTTCCCTCTCAGTTGTTGGGTAAATGTCATTTGAAACCACTAGGCTAGAGATAATGGGGAGTGTAATTTAGGAGGATACATGAGGCTCATGTTTAACATCTACTACATGCAGTGCTATTGTAATAGAGCAGCCACAGGCCATTTGTTTCTTGAGTGAATGGTCAGGGTGCCGAAACATAATTACAAGTCATTTATAGACTGCAAATTGACCACAAGAAGCCCAACAGAAATAATATTTGACTAAAACATAATCATTTCAAACCTTGCTTACATTTGTATACGATCACATATATCTCGTTATAATGAGTAGGAATACATCGGAACAGATTTCCAAAATAAAAAAATCACTTGGAGCTGATTTGCTGGTGTTTTTACAGCCTTTTATGTCCAACACTTTTTTTAAATCAGAACACTTGGGGGACCAGTTAGGGAACCTTGTAATACCGTACCACTTATCTCGTACCAAACGTACGGTATGGGCAATGAAAATATATTCACCACAGGAGGTTGGTGGCACCTTAATTGGGGAGGATGGGCTCGTGGTGATGACTGGAGCGGAATCAGTGGAATACATCAAACACATGGTTTCCAATTGTTTGATGCCATTTCATTTGCTCTGTTTCGGTCATTATTCAGCAGCCTCCAAAGATCTTCACCATATGGCATTGTTGTTGACTGAATCTGATGGGTAGACAGACACCAATAGACAACAACAGGATGCAAGGCGATCCCATACATCCAAGTGTACACAAACACATGGCCCAGGTGCTCCACCATAATCACCTAACCCACGTGTGCTCATCATTTGGCGGCTTCCCATAAAATTAAAATGTAACTGCTGTTTTGTTTGGAATTAGATTTGGCCCTACTAAAAGTCTCAACCAGAGTCTGTGGGGGGAACCAGTGTAATATGTGTCCCTAAAACACACCTCAGAGTGTGAGGGCAGCGGTACACTCACTTTGGGGTGTCCTCTGGGACCACATTACACAGCATGGAGCGCCGCTGGGGGCTGTAAGCAGAGTTGACTCCTGGCTGCCTAGGACTCTCAGCTAGTGACGGAGCTACATGCGGCATGTAGGATCACTGGGTGTGATAAGCTATACATCAGAAGCCCAACTTGTGCTGCTCTGCATAGCATGAGCCTGTTTACCGGCCCAGCCACGCCTAGAGTCAAACAGGGCTCTCCCCTGACAGAGGATCAGACCACTGACCAGCCATGATTAGAATAATGAAACAAGGAGGGCATGCTAAATGGTTGGATGGGTTGCTATTGTATGTGTAAAATCTTAATCTTCTCTCAGTTTGAAGGTGCGGCGATTCCTGTGTGCTATTATCCTTTGTTCGTTAGAGGTGTTTAGCAGCTGGAAACAAATGATTTTCTCATTTCAACTGAATGAGTGCTTTCTGAGCTTCTCATTTATCATAATGAAATTGGAGTTGCTTTTCATAGTTGATTTCCCCAGCTCAATTTACAACTAGATGACACCCTAAGACTCATTAGCAATCAACGGAATGTTATGATGCAGTTTTTATTATAAAAGCCATTTTACATCCCGACACATGGACTGAATGTTATGACGCAGTTTTTATTCTAAAAGTCATTTTACATGCCTTCACATTGACGGAATGTTAAGATGCAGTTTTTATTGTATAAATCATTTTACATGCCTACACATTGACTGAATGTTATGACGCAGTTTTTATTCTAAAAGTCATTTTACGTGCCTACACATTGGCGGAATGTTATGATGCAGTTTTTATTGTATAAGTCATTTTACATGCCTTGACTGCTTTTTGTAGAAATGTGAGAATATTTATTGGGGTTCTGAAAGTCTTTGTGTCTGTCCCCAGCATACTGGGGGTCAACTATACAGACAGCCAGAACACAGCGATAGTCTATTTCTTAATGTTCTTGCCCCCAGACATGGCAAATGTTGAGTAAAATTGCCAAAATGGTCGAGACTCAGCGCCATTTATTAGCTCGGGGGTAACTCTTCTGCCCATTTCTACTAATCTAACCGTGGGACCACCTGCAGAACAGTGGAGACACTTTGACCTCATTATGTTTCCAACTTGGCTGGAACCATTCATTTTTATGGCACTACATCGGATTGGAGTGAGCCTGCCACCTATCACCTTCCAGAGTTTAATGCTGGATTTGGCTAGTGCCTGGGGAGTGGTTTTGTATGAATTGGCTGCAGGTGTGTCTGGTTAAATGAGGCTGAGGGGTTTTGTCTGTCAGTGGGTTAGGGGGCCCTGTCTTGATAAAACCACTAAGTTAAACGCCATGGCGTCTTTCCTCTCAATCAGTACCTCATTATCGCCAATGTAGATAGAAACCACTCTCTGTGTGGCCACCCCTCAAGGCAAGTACCACTGATGCCGAGTGAGGATAATACATGTGTCTATTACAAAGCTATGGGATAGTATGAACTAGGGATGCACAATATATCGGTGAACATATCGGAATCGGCCGATATTAGCTAAAAATGCCAACATTGGTATTGGCCCAATGTCTAGTTTAACACCGATGTGCAAAACTGATGTCAAAGCTTACGTGCATACCTATATAACGTAGGTACATGACGTAATGGTGCCACGTAAAATGTTGCACTACACGTGCAACACAGCATTCCTAACCAAGCCCACAATGTCTGCTGTGTTGATCAAGCAGTCAACAAGTCGAGCAGTCATTTGAAAGAGTGAGAACATTTCAGCGAGACAACTCTAAGGTGAAATCCATTAACGCCAAGATAATGAAATTCATTGCCCTTGACAATCAACCGTTCTCTGTCGTGGGTGATGATGGCTTTCGCAACTGGTCAAGCACCGGTGCACACTACCAAGTGTGCTATTTTTCAGATGTTGCCCTACCGGAGTTACACAGTAATGGCGTCACTGCTATTAGCTTCACGACATACTATGGAATGTCGTTTGGGTCTTTACGTGTCAAAAAAGATACACGCATTAAATAAGCTTTTAATTTGACACATCAAATAACACAGTTCTGTTATAGAATGTTGTGTGTTCTGAATTTGCACGTGCAAGCAAAGTGCCACCACAACTATTAGTAGCACTGTCAAAGCTGTACAAAAACGTCTGCTTCACCGGCCACGAACGATGTGTTTACAATAACGCGTTGGTAATAAAGCATTATTTGTTTGACGGCAACTTTGACCAGTAGAAACTGCAGTCATTTTCATTATTCTTAGCAGTGATTTAGGAATCCTTGTGAGTAAGTATTAGCTAGGTGTTGTTTGCCTATTGAAATTGAACTTCAGTTCATTAAAATAAATAGCTAGCCAGCTACTTAACCCTGTTGCCCAAAGCCAACATTATAAGCAGCCATCTAGCTTCATCTGGCTAGTGAGGCTCGACCGTACCGGGTTATGTGTTGTGAAGCTTGCCACAATAAGGATTAGGCACAATAGTGGAATTTGCAGTTTGCCTTCAAAATAAAAGTACCTATTTGAAAGTGATGCCGAAGGTTACAATTGGTGGAATTATGCCATATTTAGACTAGATAATGTTAAACAAGGTTGGAATGTGAAGCAATGAAATGGGGTATAAGTCTACTCGGTGACACCCACAGAACACAACTGTGAAGAGTTTACGCAAATATTAGCGTTGTAGGTTTTATTGCGGGACTGTGATATTGTGTGTATTGACATTCATATTGCACTGTACAGCTTTACCTAAGGATTGGGGATCAATAAAATGGAGTATCTGTCTCCTCAGTACCCAAGCTACTTTTTCCCAACATCCTCCTCAGAGTTTTCAGACTCTAAAATATCCACGCAGTATTGTTTTTCCTCAGGAATAGTGTTCAATACACTATATATTAACAATAAATGTGGCTCAATTCAGTTGTTTCAGAGTCCCGCAATAAGAGCTACGACAGTAATGTTCTCTGGCTGTCACTGAGTAGACTGACACCCATGTCATCGATCCACAATCCATAGGTAAGGCTGTACAGTGAAATAATTATGCCCCAATGCAATTCTGAAGTATAATACATCCAGTGTGATTTCAACAGATTTTTGTCAGATTAACAAATGATTGTCTTTTGTTGATTTTATATCACAACATTCCAAACTCGTTTAGCATGATCTATTCATGACATAATTATACTATTTGTATTAATTTGCATCACTGTCAATTAATATTTTTATTTTGAAGGCTAACCGCAAAGTCCACTATTGTGGCTAATCCTTATTGTGGCTAGCTTCACATAGATGGGTCCGACCACCATTAATCAAATAAGAACTGTCTTATAAATGAGGGTTATTTTAGATGATGACACCTAGCTATACAGTTAGCTAGCTAACTATGGCTACTGAAACAGATTATGTCATTTTGCTATGTTTTGGGGGAAGAACATTGTTTGCATCCATGAGCTAGCTAGATTTTTTTATAACCAGCACTATAGGTGCCCGAGACAACTTTACCAGCATCATAGCATATGTATTGTTGAATTGTTGTGACATATGAAATACGAGTGATAGTGTCATTGATGTGTAATAACTACGTAAAAAAAATATGAACGTGTTAAATTATTATGTGACGTGCAGTCATATTCAGGTCCTGATTTGTCAACAAGCTTATTTGACATGTCAAATAGTGTTATTTGACACATCAAACAGTGTTATTTGACGTGTATCTTTTTTGACACACAAAGAACCAAACGGCGTTCCATAGAAATCCTGGTTGAGAATGAAACGACTGAAAAAATGAACAATGAAACAGCACAGCAAGTAAGTGAAAGAAATAGGTTTTTGATTATGTTTTACTGGTAATTGGGACATACGTAAATGCCAACAAAATAACTTTTTGGTCAGTGTGGTGTGTGTGTGTGTGTGTGTGTGTGTGTGTGTGTGTGTGTGTGTGTGTGTGTGTGTGTGTGTGTGTGTGTGTGTGTGTGTGTGTGTGTGTGTGTGTGTGTGTGTGTGTGTAACCTTTATTTAACTAGGCAAGTCAGTTAAGAACAAATTCTTATGTACAATGACAGCCTACTCCGGCCAAACCTGGATGATGCTGGGCCAATTGTGCGCCGCCCTATGGGACTCCCAATCACGGCCGGATGTGATACAGCCTGGATTAGAACCAGGGTCTGTAGTGATGCCTCTTGCACAAAGATGCAGTGCCTTAGACTGCTGCGTCCATGTGTGTGTTAACTATTTAACTGTACTAGAAAGCTTTAAAGGCCACTAAAATGTTTAATTTAAAGGCTGCTAAATTTTAAATATCGGTTATCGGTATCGGTATCTGGGGTTTTTGGGCAAGGAAAATATCGGATATCGGTATCGGCCAAAAATGTCATATCGGTGCATCACTAGCATGAACAGTGAATTCTGCCCATTGCTATTGTTTAAGACTCTTCAACTGAAAATGTCTTCATCGTGTCTTATTATTGACACTTCCCTCCCAGAGGAATTGAGCGCATGCTTTAGTCCAAATCTACATTTGCCGTTCAAATGTGCCGTGTAAATTACAAATTGTCAAACAAAAGAGCATGAAGGAAGGGGCAATCTCTGTGGTAAATAGTCTTTAATTGCATTAGCTAATCAGTACAATGCAGGTTTCCCTGAATGTTGCAACAGATTGACTCTACTGGAGTCATGCAAGGCAGTTCCATCAACATTTAGCTCTCATTATCATTTGCGTATCAAATTAGCATACACTAGATTGGTATTTAGGCTGTTGTGTGCTTGTTATTTGGGGAAAGAGCTTGGATATATTGGGAACAAAATATTCAAAGTACTCTGAAAACACAATTGTGGTAGGGTAAAAAAAAGAGTAAACAGACCATAATGCTTTGATTTCTGTTGTCTGTTGCCCTTATATCTAGCAATTACACGTGCCCTTAGGTTTTCCTATCTTATTTTCAAAGTAAACCATCTCTAAGTAGCATCTGTGCCATATTTCTCTCTCAGTGATTGAGCTTGGGGGGTCTGAAGGATCCAACAGTATGCAAAACCTAAGAATGAAATCTCCTGAAGGGGAGGGTACGAAATAGAACAATAGAATAGTAATGCCATGGCAACAATGATACCAATATGCAAATAGAGGAATCTTGGTTTGGTTTAGGGACTTGAGAGAACAAATTTAATTCCAAATCCACCAAAATAATGGACTTTGCTTTCATTTTTCGATACAGTCAGCACATAGACAGACCTCACCCAGTCCAGTGTTATCTCAGTGCTTAGTGGATTTGAAATGGCTGTGAGGTTCCAGATCAATAGAGGTGATCTAAAATAAATTCTGTTTTGATGTCTGGGGCTACAGGCCAGGAAATGTTCCCATCGGTCTTTGTTGAGAGTGCAGCCAGGTTGCTCAAGATTCCACTGCGAAATTCGACATCCGTCCAGGTAAGCAGGATGTCAGGAGATTATTTAAAAAACCACCACTAGGGGCAACAGTGAGCCGCAGGCTCTGGCTCTGAGGGTCGCATTTCAATCCCAGTGCTAGGCACTCCTCATTTTTTTTACCCTTACCGTTAACCATTCGGAATGAATGCCTAAAAGTAACTTTCGAAATTTGATGTCTATGGACAAATGGAGGATTCTGCAGTGAGACTCTCCCTTGATTGGATGGACAGCCTGAGCTGGTTGTCATTCCATTGACACTGCCAGTTTCCTGTGGCGTCTCTCAGAGTCAGACTGTGTGTCATTTTTCCGGTGAAAGCGGCAGGTAGGCCTTCTGTTGCATGAGTTACCTCATACACTATAATATAACTAATTGGGATGCAGCTGCAGCTTTGTAGGCATTATGTCTACTCGCAAATGACAACACTCCATGGAACTGATTTTTCACAGCTCAAATTCGTTAATGTCATTCCGATGTGTTTAATAGCACACTCTGAAGAGGGAGAGAGAGATAGAGAGAGAGAGACTGTCGTGCAAGCATGTCTACATGTTGCCTGCGCTCTTATTGTATCCTATGCTGTCATCTTAAGTTACCTTTTGTTTTCAGATCAAACCGTATTCTACAGGCGCAGGCAATCATACTGTCTGACCAATTATTGTCTGAATAGGGAGCTTTTTATCTATTCAGCATCATACACACAATGACTTTTCTCATGAATGAATTAAACACAAAATATTGTGCGAACGAACATAATGTGCCTGAGACAAGAGGCTTAATATGGATCTGCCTGCAGCTCTCGTCACCATTTGACAGTTATTGCCTCTGCTCCAGAATCTCCTCAACTTGTGCACACAGTAATCAATGCAGGGGTTAAAGGTGCCAGACTGGGGCTCATGATAATTGGGAGAGCATGTTGCTCTATAAAATGACAGGGTCTACAGAGAGTGAGCTCTGGTTTATCACCAGAAACCAGGTATGATTGACAACCTCAGCCTTGGGGACCTACCAATTCCCTCAGGCACTTAGCATTTAACTCTTCCCTTCTAAAGCCTAAGTAAATAAGGCTTCCTGTTTATAAATTATTTTACACCTCAGTAATTCCTTGCTACTATTGGCTGCAGCTGAGCCCGTTTCCATTGGCAACCTGTGCCACTAGGAACATGTGATGAAACTATCAGAGTGTGGGGTGCCTGTGGCTCTGGCCCATATGTTCTCACACAACACACCTGTCCACAAGTGCTTCATTGCCTAGGGGGCCCTCGCCTTCTTGCTGAACACACCCCATGTCCCCACCCCTGGGTTAACATGGACATGGTTTGGAGCATGTTTAAATACTGCCTGGTCCCCCTGTTGTCCCCCTGTTGTCCCCCTGTTGTCCCCCTGTTGTCCCCCTGTAGCAGCAGGAGACCTGTGTTTAGGATGTCCCTGTTTCCTGTTGGAGTCACTCACTAGCACTGGAGGCAGAGAGAGTTTGGGGGGTATGGACCAAAGTCAGGTTCCCCCATGCTGGTCTGTACCTAATGTCATTACTGACTCACAGAGGCTCCCTTAGTTACCCTCCCTCTGTTTGCCTCTGAGAGTGAAACAACAATCTCTGCTCACCCCACCCCGCTCACCCCAACCACCTGTGGCGTGAGTAGAGCTTGAGTAGAGCTCTAAGTGTGCCAGGTCACCCATTAACCCCCTGCATTATCCTATCTCTTTATGCCAGTGTATGAAGGGCACTCGGACAAACTCTTCCCCATTCATTAGAGAATAGTCTGCATTCCTTCCAGTGAACATGGACATGGTTTGCTGGCCCTCGAAAAGCTTTCATTCTGATTGTGCTTCTGAACAGAAGCACCACTGTTCCCCCCATATAGATAACCCTCACGGTTCAGCACCGTTTGGACCAAATATACTCCTCCTTGCCAGTGGGATCCACAGTCAAAAACAGTAAACAACTTTTCAATTCACTCTCTCAGGGCCCACATGGCCCCAGTAGGAGGAAGGTGGCAGGAATGAACTTGAATGAACTGTTTAAATTGTCCCTATTGTTCAGATAAAGCATTTTAAGTGATTATAAGGTTTGGAACCCTTACTCAATTTACTACATTTTAGTGCCTGCCCACTGGGCACACACTGGCTGAATCAAGGTTGTTTCCACGCCATTTCAATGAAATTATGTTGAACCAACATGGAATAGACGTTGAATTGACGTCTGTGCCTAGTGGATGGTTAGCATATTCCGGAACACATGCAGGCAAGTGAGCATCAAGGCTAAGCAACTCAATGGGTCAAATTAGTTATGGCTGATGTTAATTCAATTAACATTCCACCCTATGCATTCAGCGAACAAGAACATCAACAATCAGAGTCTCCCTGTTGTAACATTTGACCTGTGTGTCTACTTATGCGTACCACAAAGAGGATGAGTCAAAACAGTGTCCTCAGATGTTCTTGTGTTTCTCAGCATTATCAGTGGAGTCACGTCTACCTGTCTGTGAGCTGTGAGGCTGTGAAGTGGGGCTGAGACTGCGAGCCAACACAGGGAGTGCTAGTACTAGCGGTGCATGCTAAGGGGGACTTCCATTACCTCGCTCAGCCAGGGAGATCTCTCTACGCTCAGCTCAGAAAGGAACCAAGGGGGATTTGTTTTCCTCAACATGAGCAGCAAATATATCAAAATAGTTTCCCCCCACAGAGTGCCTGACACATGGGCCTGTGTTTCTCCAGCTTCTTGCTGCTGCTGGAAAGAGGGGAGATGGCTGATTTAAAGAGCCGTGTGTCTCTGTCACTATCAGTGGACGGTAGATTGGGTGATGAGAGAGGCAATTTCAGTCTAATGCTTTGATTTGTTCCATTAGTGGAATCCAGACGCCGGAGTCTGCAAACGGCATGTGACTAAATGTTCTTTCCTCCATATTTCAGTTTGGTTTAAGGTTTTTATGAATGAGTGCAAATGTATCGGTGTGGTACATTTTTTTTCCCAAAATGGCTTTCCTCAACCAACATGTCAACACCACATCCTTTACATTAAAGCGTACAAGCTGAGTGCCTTGAGATGTTGCATATAAGGATAGCAGCAACCCACTCAATCAAAGAGGTTGGTTCAGACAGAAAAAATACTATCTGGTCAGTAAATATTGTCAGCTAAGCTCCAGTGCTTTGCTGCACCACAGCGATTATATTTTTGGCCGACCGGTTCCTCCCTGTTGGGCTGGTGAATGAGAAGAGACAGGCCCATCAGCAGCAGAGACCCCAGAGGGAGACCCCACTGTCAAAAAGGAGCCTGAAGGCTCTGGGCTCATTGTGAGTAGAATGCAGAGCACAGCATTCTAGAACTCCACCAGCTATCATCATTGGAGCTTCACTGTTTCATATCATAATGGCTATCCCTGCTCTGTTCAGTTCTGCCACCTCGGCACTTTCTGAGGGCTCATTGGAGACCGGCTAGTGTAAAGTCATGAATTAATAGTGTTATGCTATGTATAGCCTTCACCCCTTATAGACTATAGGATGCATTGAGCAGCTCTTTGAGGAACCAACCATGGTGAATGGTTTGGAGGTAACGTTCTCTCTCCACCAAGCCCACATCCTCAAAGGCGGCTAATTGGGGCTTTTTGCCCTTGTTTATCTTCATTTAAAGGCTGGAGAGAAGATTTGTTGTTTACTGGTTTCAATATTGAGTTGGGGAGCAGGCAGGGGAGGAGTAAGGGCAGACGGTGGAGGCAATGTTTGGCTTGGGGGATGGGAAGCTGGTTGGTGCTGGTGACCTAATGAACGTGCTATCCTTAGACTCCTAATTACATTGGAAGTGATTTCAGATACCCATACAATGTTCATCTTCAAACACGGAAAGCATATCACTTTTCAAGATAAGTATACTGCTCAAAAAAATAAAGGGAACACTTAAACAACACAATGTAACTCCAAGTCAATCACACTTCTGTGAAATCAAACTGTCCACTTGGGAAGCAACACTGATTGACAATAAATTTCACATGCTGTTGTGCAAATGGAATAGACAACAGGTGGAAATTATAGGCAATAAGCAAGACACCCCCAATAAAGGAGTGGTTCTGCAGGTGGAGACCACAGACCACTTCTCAGTTCCTATGCTTCCTGGCTGATGTTTTGGTCACTTTTGAATGCTGGCGGTGCTTTCACTCTAGTGGTAGCATGAGACGGAGTCTACAACCCACACAAGTGGCTCAGGTAGTGCAGCTCATCCAGGATGGCACATCAATGCGAGCTGTGGCAAGGTTTGCTGTGTCTGTCGGCGTAGTGTGCAGAGCATGGAGGCGCTACCAGGAGACAGGCCAGTACATCAGGAGACGTAGAGGAAGCCGCAGGAGGGCAACAACCCAGCAGCAGGACCGCTACCTCCGCCTTTGTGCAAGGAGGAGCACTGCCAGAGCCCTGCAAAATGACCTCCAGCAGGCCACAAATGTGCATGTGTCTGCTCAAACGGTCAGAAACAGACTCCATAAGGGTGGTATGAGGGCCCGACATCCACAGGTGGGGGTTGTGCTTACAGCCCAACACCGTGCAGGACGTTTGGCATTTGCCAGAGAACACCAAGATTGGCAAATTCGCTACTGGCGCCCTGTGCTCTTCACAGATGAAAGCAGGTTCACACTGAGCACATGTGACAGACGTGACAGAGTCTGGAGACGCCGTGGAGAACGTTCTGCTGCCTGCAACATCCTCCAGCATGACCGGTTTGGCGGTGGGTCAGTCATGGTGTGGGGTGGCATTTCTTTGGGGGGCCGCACAGCCCTCCATGTGCTCGCCAGAGGTAGCCTGACTGCCATTAGGTACCGAGATGAGATCCTCAGACCCCTTGTGAGACCATATGCTGGTGCGGTTGGCCCTGGGTTCCTCCTAATGCAAGACAATGCTAGACCTCATGTGGCTGGAGTGTGTCAGCAGTTCCTGCAAGAGGAAGGCATTGATGCTATGGACTGGCCCGCCCGTTCCCCAGACCTGAATTCAATTGAGCACATCTGGGACATGTCTCGCTCCATCCACGTTGCACCACAGACTGTCCAGGAGTTGACGGATGCTTTAGTCCAGGTCTGGGAGGAGATCCCTCAGGAGACCATCCGCCACCTCATCAGGAGCATGCCCAGGCGTTGTAGGGAGGTCATACAGGCACGTGGAGGCCACACACACTACTGAGCCTCATTTTGACTTGTTTTAAGGACATTACATCAAAGTTGGATCAGCCTGTAGTGTGGTTGTCCACTTTAATTTTGAGTGTGACTCCAAATCCAATCCTCCATGGGTTGATAAATTTGATTTCCATTGATTATTTTTGTGTGATTTTGTTGTCAGCACATTCAACTATGTAAATAAAAAAGTATTTAATGAGATTATTTCTTTCATTCAGATCTAGGATGTGTTGTTTAAGTGTTCCTTTTATTTTTTTGAGCAGTGTATTATAAAACGTCTTCCATATTTCCAGAGAATGAAGATATATGGTCTTCATTAATCATGATACTGTTGAGTGCCATCATTTTTAATCAATACAATGCCATGACAAGACCCATTAATCAACTGTGTTTACTGTTAGTCTTATTGAATGCTTGTAGTCTTTTTCCAATTATGTGCTGTAGAAGGATGTATAGTGATGTAACCTTCCCCCTTTGTCATCTTTGTGGAGGAGGTATAGATTTTTAGCCGGCCAAATGAACTGTTTGCTGAAGAGCCTGCAGTCATTGTGCTTGCTGCTTTCCCCCTTTTTAAGCACGCTCATCCCCAACTCCAAATATACACTTTGCAGATCAATAAGCTTCCAGTAATTTAACGCTGTCCGCCCCAGAGAGGTTGAGGTCAATCCTCTACCAAGTCATTCAGTGATTCAGTGTGGTTTAACGTCGACCAACCAGCTGTTGCTATTGAACAGGCTTGTTTGACATAGTCATAGAAAACAACACATTTGCAATTGTCGCAATGTTTTTATCATGTATTTTGAATATGGTAGCAGGCAGTCATTTAATTTGGAGGCAGCCATGAGAGGAACATGTTCTTATTCCTGATTTGTCTCTCAATCTACTTGTGACTCCCCTCTGACAGTGTATGAATCATCTCTGGCTGTCTTGATGTGATTCATATCTGTCACTTGGTACATTAATAATGATTAGCCTGTGGCTGTGTTGTGGTCTACCTGATGTTGATCAATACTTATATTCCTTTGGATCAATGTCCTGTGTCGTCAGTTGGGAAGTAGTGAACTACATATAGCTCTACTATATTTTGCAGTTGGTGGTAGTTGAGCTAAATTATAATCTTGGTAGTGTTTTCAGTAGTGAATTACATTTTTTTTGCAAATTATCACAAGAAACATAGTTTTTTTGTTTAATAGGCCAAATTACACATTCAATTAAAGGACCCCTTTTATATCAATACGAACCCATTTCTGGGTAACAATTAAGTACCTTACTGTAATAGATATACATTAAATGGGAAAACATTTCTTTTTAGCAAATAAATATTTCTCAAGAACAATTTTGCTAGGACTGTTTGGGATTGGTCTGAGTAGTTAGGGGTAAACTGAAAACTAGCTGTTATTGACAGGGAGTTTGAAACTCTTTATTATTGGTCTATTAACCAATTAACAGCATGGCAATGTCACAATGGAAAGCCGAATCTCCCGCCCATGCAAACCTGATGATTAGAAGGTCCTGTGTGGATTGTATTTTCAACCAGAAACTATCAGGAAATAACACTGCTACATGTTTTCACACTTTTACAGTGTTAAAGATGCACAATGCAGAAATTACTGCCATTTCCTGGTTGCTAAAATTCTAATACTTAGCTTAATGTCAGTTTGTGACAAAACAAGCAAGTATAGTGTAGAGAATCATTGTGCCATCTAAACCGCTGTGAAAATATATTTTTCATAACCAAACTTATTGTATTTTCAGCTCTTTGAAGCTTGTGTACTAAACAGAAATAGCGCACAGTGTACTAAACAGAAATAGAACAGATGTACTATTTCTTAGACTTGCTTTCAATGCGAATTACAAATCTATAACAGCCATTTCTATGTGAAAGTTACATATTGCAGCTTTAACTTCATCAGCTGTTGCACAATATGAGTAAAAAAATATTTTGACTGCACTGGGTTTATTACTGTCACAGAATAAGTCGTGCGGGAGAGAGAAGGACCAAGGCGCAGCGGAAGTGTGGATACTCATATTTTAATGTTAAAAAAAAGAATAGAGCATCCACTGAAAAAACAATAAACAAAACAATGAACGGTACTCACGATGTGCCGTGTGGCAGGCTAAACCAAACAAAGCAGTGCTCACAACAATTCCCCACACAGACAAACACACCCAACTAATATAGGACTTCCAATCAAAGGCAACACCACACAGCTGCCTTCAATTGGAAGTCCACCCCAATTACCTCTACATAGAAACACCCAACCTAGACAGAACAAAGAAAACCCAACTTCTTCTGCCACGCCCTGACCAACACTTAACACCTACTCCACCTGCTGGTCAGGACGTGACAATTACATTTAATATTTATATATGGTAATTAATCATGAAGTAGTTTGGATGAAATTAACTACTTTTTCAAAGTAGCTTTAATTAAGTAAACTATATTTGTCTTAAGGGTAGCTTTAGTGTATCCAGTGTGAAAAAATTGGTAGCTTGTTAAACTATATTTTCAGAGTAGCTTCCCCAACACTTTGTTGTCATGCAGAACAGGGGTTATTTGTTTTTAATGGCATTCCCTTTTGATTCCTGACCAGTGATGATGTCTAATCTTATTAAAAGGCTTTGCTCTGTGGTAAAACCCTTGGGTGCACTGAGGGAGACAGCCATTTGTTCAAGTCTGTCCTACTGTAGCCTCCTTCAGCCACCTCTTCTCATCGCCTCCCTCCATCCTCTGATGGATCCTCTACCTCTGCTGCCTCTTCTTCTGTTATCTCTGATTATTACATGGCAGTGTTGAATACTCCTTTCTTGGCTTGAAGGGCATTCTAGAGCGTGCATTAGATAATTCAGAATATCAGGCAAAGTTCTGTTCCTCAGCTATAGATGGACTCATTTTAATGCCTTTGTGTGGGTGTGCATAAATAATTCAATTACACATTCACCAGGAGGTTGCAAGTTTGAGAGGGTTACAATATAATGTTATAAATGTTAATGGATTAAAGGACTGGTGAGATGCTATTGTAATCTATACTGTGTAGATAGATAGCATTGTTGGTATGGATTGGATGTTATTGTAATCTGCACTGTATAGATAGATAGCATTATTGGTATGGGCTGGATGTTATTGTAATCTGAACTGTGTAGATACAGTGAGCGAAAAAAGTATTTGATCCCCTGCTGATTTTGTACATTTGCCCACTGACAAAGAAATGATCAGTCTATAATTTTAATGGTAGGTTTATTTGAACAGTGAGAGACAGAATAACAACAAAAAAATCCAGAAAAAAACGCATGTCAAAAATGTTATAAATTGATTTGCATTTTAATGAGGGAAATAAGTATTTGACCCCTCTGCAAAACATGATTTAGTACTTGGTGGCAAAACCCTCGTTGGCAATCACAGAGGTCAGACGTTTCTTGTAGTTGGCCACCAGGTTTGCACACATCTCAGGAGGGATTTTGTCCCACTCCTCTTTGCAGATCTTCTCCAAGTCATTATGGTTTCGAGGCTGACGTTTGGCAACTCGAACCTTGAGCTCCCTCCACAGATTTTCTATGGGATTAAGGTCTGGAGACTGGCTAGGCCACTCCAGGACCTTAATGTGCTTCTTCTTGAGCCACTCCTTTGTTGCCTTGGCCATGTGTTTTGGGTCATTGTCATGCTGGAATACCCATCCACGACTCATTTTCAATGCCAAGGCTGAGGGAAGGAGGTTCTCACCCAAGATTTGACGGTACACGGCCCCGTCCATCGTCCCTTTGATGCGGTGAAGTTGTCCTGTCCCCTTAGCAGAAAAACACCCCCAAAGCATAATGTTTTCACCTCCATGTTTGACGGTGGGGATGGGGTTCTTGGGGTCATAGGCAGCATTCCTCCTCCTCCAAACACGGCGAGTTGAGTTGATGCCAAAGAGCTCCATTTTGGTCTCATCTCACCACATCACTTTCACCCAGTTGTACTCTGAATCATTCAGATGTTCATTGGCAAACTTCAGACGGGCATGTTTATGTGCTTTCTTGAGCAGGGGGACCTTGCGGGCGCTGCCGAGTAGCTTGGTCCCATGTGGCTTACTTGGTAGAGCATGGTGTTTGCAACGCCAGGGTTGTGGGTTTGATTCCCACGGGGGACCAGTACGGGGGAAAAAAATTATGAAATGTATGCATTCACTACTGTAAGTTGCTCTGGATAAGAGCGTCTGCTAAATGACTCAAATGTAAATGTAATGTAATGCAGGATTTCAGTCCTTCATGGCGTAGTGTGTTACCAATTTTTTTCTTGGTGACTATGGTCCCAGCTGCCTTGAGATCATTGACAAGATCCTCCCGTATAGTTCTGGGCTGATTCCTCACCGTTCTCATGATCATTGCAACTCCACGAGGTGAGATCTTGCATGGAGTCCCAGGCCGAGGGAGATTGACAGTTCTTTTGTGTTTCTTCCATTTGCGAATAATCGCACCAACTGTGTCACCTTCTCACCAAGTTGCTTGGCGATGGTCTTCTAGCCCATTCCAGCCTTGTGTAGGTCTACAATTTTGTCCCTGACATCCTTGGAGAGCTCTTTGGTCTTGGCCATAATGGAGAGTTTGGAATCTGATTGATTGATTGCTTCTGTGGACAGGTGTCTTTTATACAGTTAACAAACTGAGATTAGGAGCACTCCCTTAAAGAGTGTGCTCCTAATCTCAGCTCGTTACCTGTATAAAAGACACCTGGGAACCAGAAATCTTTCTGATTGAGAGGGGGTGAAATACTTATTTCCCTCATTAAAATGCAAATCAATTTATAACATTTTTGACATGCATTTTTCTGGATTTTTTTGTTGTTATTCTGTCTCTCACTGTTCAAATAAACCTACCATTAAAATTATTGACTGATCATTTCTTTGTCAGTGGGCAAACGTACAAAATCAGCAGGGGATCAAATACTTTTTTCCCTCACTGTAGATAGCATTATTGGTATGGGCTGAATGTTATTGTAATCTGAACTGTATAGATAGATAGCATTACTGGTACAGATTGAATGTTATTGTAATCTGCACTGTGTAGATAGATATCATATTAGTATGGGCTGGATGTTATTGTAATCTGCTCTGTGTAGATAGATAGCATATTAGTATGGGCTGAATGTTAATGTAATCTGCTCTGTGTAGATAAATAGCATATTGGTATGGGCAGGCTCCCTTAAATTTTGCAATCGACTGAACTTTGCATGCTCTTCCTCTGTATTGTAGGTTAATCTGCTTAAAGCTAAGAAAACCATGCCAGCAAAACCCCTGCCAACATCAAAAATGGAACGCGTCCAAAACTAAATGGATCAAGCCGCTTCTACAGGCTCTCAGATGAGAGCACTCTAGTTCACTTCGGTTTGATCAATTCTGTTTTTTAATAACCTCTCTTCATACTGTAGGGCATTACTGCGAATAGGGGCTGAAACCCACCCACTGCGATCTGGACATACATGCACAGTGCTGTGGCACACTGTGTCTGCCATTATTAACAACCAGACACAGTATTTAAAGGATACATGCATTATGTATGATGTGGTAACACCAAATCGTAGTTTTCCACTGTTGAAGCTTTTGGCGTACCAGGATGAAAGCGTAAGGGAAAACCAGCTAAGGTACTTCCCTGGACTGACAAGAGGTCCTGCTGGGTCCAGAGCGTGAGCCCAAACCAGAGATGAATTGGAGCTTTCATTAGTGCAGATTACAGCAGAGGATAATTCTGCTCTGTCTATTACAATACCAACCTCTTTGAAAGCATTGAGATTCAAATCAATTAAATACAGCTGTGACATATCAGATCCTTTGGTGGGTGTGAAAGCAAGGTTATATGTGTCAGATTGAAGGGTAAGTATATACCATGAGGGCATGTCAAGGGCAGATGTAGTCTTTGCAGGTAGTTTATTTTGTTCTCTGGGGCACAGTGAAAAGGTCACAATTGAGGATTATTTCACTTTCTTATTGATTTGTTTGACTGGTAAATCTCAACCTTTCAATCCCCACATAACAGTGTCTATTAAATATCAATGCACTATAATGGTCAAATAAATAGGCCATAGTAGCAAAGAATTACAATTTAGCAGATACCCCACAATGACAAAGTTAAAACAGGTTTTTTTATTGAAAAAAAAAACAATAGAAATACCTTATTTACATAAGTATTCAGGCCCTTTGCTAGAAGTCT
This sequence comes from Salmo trutta, assembly GCF_901001165.1. NCBI lineage: Eukaryota > Metazoa > Chordata > Actinopteri > Salmoniformes > Salmonidae > Salmo > Salmo trutta. Next base: position 17,900,563 of record NC_042970.1, on the reverse strand, counting down.
ATTGTGTGCAGATTGATGAGGAACAAAAACAATTTATACAATTTAGAATAATGCTGTAAAGTAACGAAATGTGTAAAAGTCAAGGGGTCTGAATATTTTCCGAATTTATTGTACATTGAGAGACACATTCCTGAAGATATCAAAGAAAGCCAGGTGCTTCATTGATGATTTCCTGTTTGGTTAACTTTAGGAAAGCAATTATTGTTCCATCTCATTTAAAGACAAAACTCCCTATTTCTGAGGTCACCAAGGGAACCTAACTAACCATTGAAAGAAGAGTGCATAACTTAGTGAATGGCAGAAAAAAAACATACTTTTACTGTAAATCTAAGATAGCGCCAGAGCAGAAGGCAGAAGTTTTACATGCCCCCAAACGATTGTGTTTTTTTGTTTGTTTATCTGCATTGTTTGTAACTTATATTTTTACAAATTTTGTACATAGTGTTGCCGCTACCATCTCTTATGACCGAAAATAACTTATAGACATCAGGACTGCGATTACTCACCATGGATTAGCAGAATCCTTTTTCTTCTTTCACGACTCTGACGAGCCCGAGGCGGAGGATAGAGTAAACGGCTCCCTCGGGAACAGGCCTAACCCCCACGTGATCTGCGTGAAGAGGAGGCAGAGAAAGAGAGGCGGGTTGACTTCTGAGTATTTGGGGGCGATCGAATAAACCCCAACTTTCCTCAATTCTGCTAGCAAACATGTAGTCTTTGGGCAATTAAATCGATGAGTTACGGGAATGATTAAAATATTAAAAGATGAAACTACCAACTGGACATTCAAAACTGTAACATCTTATGCTTCACATAGTTGTGGCTGAATGACGACAATATCAACATACAGCTGGCTGGTTATACGATGTACCGGCAGGATAGAACACCGGCGTCTGGTAAGACAAGGGGCAGCGGGCTATGTATTTTTGTAAATAACAGCTGGTGCACTATATCTAAGGAAGTCTTGAGCTATTGCTCGCCTGAGGTTGAGTATATCATGAGGATAGTAAACTCTGTAACCACCGATAAATCCACTATAATTGAGAATTTCAATAAGCATTTTTCTACGGCTGGCCATGCTTTCCACCTGGCAACCCCTACACCGGTCAACAGCACTGCACCCCCCACAGCAATTCGCCCAAGCCTTCCCCATTTCTCCTTCTCCCAAATCCAGTCAGCTGATGTTCTGAAAGAGCTGCAAAATGTGGACCCCTACAAATCAGCCAGGCTAGACAATCTGGACCCTTTCTTTCTAAAATGATCTGCCGAAATTGTTGCAACCCCTATTACTAGCCTGTTCAACCTCTCTTTCGTGTCGTCTGAGATTCTCAAAGATTGGAAAGCAGCTGCGGTCATCCCCCTCTTCAAAGGGTGGGACACTCTTGACCCAAACTGGTACAGACCTATATCTATCCTACCCTGCCTTTCTAAGGTCTTCGAAAGCCAAGTCAACAATCAGATTACCGACCATTTCGAATCCCACCTCACCTTCTCTGCTATGCAATCTGGTTTCAGAGCTGGTCATGGGTGCACCTCAGCCAGGCTCAAGGTCCTAAACGATATCTTAACCGCCATCGATAAGAAACAATACTGTGCAGCCGTATTCATTGACCTGGCCAAGGCTTTCGACTCTGTCAATCACCACCCTCATCGGCAGACTCAATAGTTTTAGTTTCTCAAATGATCGCCTCGCCTGGTTCACCAACTACTTCTCTGATAGAGTTCAGTGTGTCAAATTGGAGGACCTGTTGTCCAGACCTCTGGCAGTCTCTATGGGGGTGCCACAGGGTTCAATTCTTGGGCCGACTCTCTTCTCTGTATACATCAATGATGTTGCTCTTGCTGCTGGTGAGTCTCTGATCCACCTCTACGCAGACGACACCATACTTCTTGCCCTTCTTTGGACACTGTGTTAACAACCCTCCAGCCGAGCTTCAATGCCATACTACTCTCCTTCCGTGGCCTCCAACTGCTCTTAAATACAAGTAAAACTAAATGCATGCTCTTCAACCGATCGCTGCCTGCACCTGCCCGCTCGTCCAGCATCACTACTCTGGACGGTTCTGACTTAGAATATGTGGACAACTACAAATACCTAGGTGTCTGGTTAGACTGTACTCTCCTTCCAGACTCACATCAAACATCTCCAATCCCAAGTTAAATCTAGAATTGGCTTCCTATTTCGCAACAAAGCATCCTTCACTCATGCTGCCAAACATATCCTCGTAAACTGACCATCCTACCGATCCTCGACTTCGGTAATGTCATTTACAAAATAGCCTTCAATACCCTACTCAATAAATTGGATGCAGTCTATCACAGTGCCGTCCGTCTTGTCACCAAAGCCCCATATACTACCCACCACTGCGACCTGTACGCTCTCGTTGGCTGGCCCTCGCTTCATACTCGTCGCCAAACCCACTGGCTCCAGGTCATCTACAAGACCCTGCTAGGCAAAGTCCCCCCTTATCTCAGCTTGCTGGTCACCATAGCAGCACCCACCTGTAGCATGCGCTCCAGCAGGTATATCTCACTGGTCACCCCCAAAGCCAATTCCTCCTTCGGCCGCCTCTCCTTCCAGTTCTCTGCTGCCAATGACTGGAACGAACTACAAAAATCTCTGAAACTGGAAACCTTATCTCCCTCACTAGCTTTAAGCACCAGCTGTCAGAGCAGCTCACAGATTACTGCACCTGTACATAGCCCATCTATAATTTAGCCCAAACAACTACCTCTTCCCCTACTGTATTTATTTATTTATTTATTTTGCTCCTTTGCACCCCATTATTTTTATTTCTACTTTGCACTTTCTTCCACTGCAAATCTACCATTCCAGTGTTTTAATTGCTATATTGTATGTACTTCGCCACCATGGCCTTTTTTTGCCTTTACCTCCCTTATCTCACCTCATTTGCACACATTGTATATAGACTTATTTTTCTACTGTATTATTGACTGTATGTTTGTTTTACTCCATGTGTAACTCTGTGTTGTTGTATGTTTCAAACTGCTTTGCTTTATCTTGGCCAGGTTGCAATTGTAAATGAGAACTTGTTCTCAACTTGCCTACCTGGTTAAATAAAGGTGAAATATATATATATTTTTAAATAAATACAAATATCATGATAAGCTGTGGACCACTACCTACCGAGAGAGTTCTCATCTGTGTTCTTCGTAGCTGTTCGTAGCGGTTGTTACTAAGTTAGCATTGAATGAGCAGTATTTCGCCATAAGCAAACAAGAAAACGCTCACCCAGAGGTGGGGCTCCTAGTAGCCGGGGACTTTAATGCAGGGAAACTTAAATCAGTTTTACCAAATTTCTATCAGCATGTTAAATGTGCAACCAGAGGGAAAAGAACTCTGGACCACCTATACTCCACACACAGAGACGCATACAAAGCTCTCCATCGCCCTCGATTTGGCAATTCCATCCTCCTGATTCCTGCTTACAAGCAAAAATTAAAGCAGGAAGCACCAGTGACTAGATCAATAAAAAAGTGGTCAGAGGAAGCAGATGCTAAGCTACAGAACTGTTTTGCTAGCACACACTGGAAAATGTGTCGGGATTCCTCAAAGCTCATCAATGAGCTAAGGACCCTGGGACTAAACACCTCCGTCTGCAACTGGATCCTGGACTTCCTGATGGGCCGCACCCAGGTGGTAAGGGTGGGTAACAACACATCCGCCACATTGATCCTCAACACAGGGGCCCCTCAGGGGTGCATGCTCAGCCCTCTCCTGTACTCCCTGTTCACTCATGAGTGCATGGCCAGGCACGATGCCAACACCTTCATTAAATATGTGTGGTAGGCCTGATCACCTACAACAACAAGACAGCCAATAGGGAGGAGGTCAGAGACCTGGCCGTGTCGTGCAAGGACAACAACCTCTCCCTCAACCTGCTCAAGACAAAGGAGATGATTGTGGACTACAGGAAAAAGAGGACCGAGCACACTGCCATTCTCATCGATGGGGCTGCGGTGGAGCAAGTTGAGACCTTCAAGTTCCTTGGTGTCCACATCACCAACAAACTAACATGGTCCAAGCACACCAGGACAGTCGTGAAGCGGGCACGACAAAACGTATTCCCCCTCAGGAGACTGAAAAGATTTGGCATCGGTCCTCAGATCCTCAAACGGTTTTACATCTGCACCATGGAGAGCATCCTGACTGGTTGCATCACTGCCTGGTTGCATCACTGCCACTGTCTGTTGTCATATATGCATGGTCATTTTGATAACTCTACCTACATGTACATACTTCCTCAACTGGCCGGTGCCCCTGCACATTGACTCTGTACCGCCCCCCCCCCGTATATATTGTTATTTTTTGCTGCTGCTCTTTAATTACTTGTTACTTTTGTCTTTTATTCTTATCCGTATTGTTTTGAAACTGCACTGTTGGTTAGGGGCTTGGAAATAAGCATTTCACTGTAAGGTGAAAGCTCCCAGGTGGCGCAGCGGTCTAAGGTGCTAGAGGCGTCACTACAGACACCCTGGTTCATATCCAGGCTGTATCACAACCGGCTGTGATTGGGAGTCCCATAGGGCAACACACAATTCACCAAGCGTCGTCCAGGTTTGGCTGATGTAGGCCGTCATTGAAAATAAGAATTTGTTCTTAACTGACTTGCCTAGTTAAATAAAGGTTCAATTAAAAAAAAGGTCTACAACTGTTGTATTTGGCGCATGTGACTAATAAAATTTGATTAGGAACTCTCTCCCCTTGCAATTTTAATATTAGCAAAACAGCAAAACATTTGGCCTTGACAATATGCATTCTACTGCACTCCACAATCCCATGCTCCGAGTGCATTCTCAGACAATGTTCTCTTGAGTACGTTCTTGTGAGGATGAGTGTGGAGAATGCATTAAACATCACATTTGAGATGCTCTCGCACTCCCCCTACTGTATTATCTCATGCTTCACCTTCCCATTCACTGAACCTTCTTCTAGCCAGGACAATGACAACAATAGACAAAACAAAATATACACAAAGGAAATGTTTTACTTCATAATTATCAGCTAGATGTGATAATCGTAATAATCTAGCTAGCCAGCTAGTTAAGCAGCCAAAAATGACCTAAAACTAATGTTATGCAAGGTAGATGTACATTTTTTGTGGGTAGCTACCAATTCTTCGTGGCTAGCTAAAGTGGCTAGCTACAGTAGCTAGCCAGTTAGCCCTATTGACCTATAGACTTATCCATTCACTGAACAGTCTTCCAGCCAGGACAAAGGCAATAGAGACTAAACAAGATATACACAAAGCAACCGATATACACAAAGCAACTATCAGCTAGCTGTAATTGAATCATAATAATGTATCTAACCAGATAGTTTAACATAGATGTAAATTCTTCATGGGTAGCTAGCTAACAATTATTTGTGGCTAGCTAACAGCGGTAGCTAGCCAGTTAGCCCTTTTGACTTAATTATGGGCGTTGGCAGGTAAACATGCCAAAATTAACACAACATATATTTATTAACGTATCAAGATAAAATATTGTAGTCAGGCAACATATGAGATGTGAATAGGCAACATTTAATTTCCGAAGTCGGAGTGTATTTTCTCTCACTTCAACTCAATTAATGGCCGCCATTGATTTGAAGAAATTGTACGCTGTTTTTTATGTGGTTGTGTCATATTTCTTTGCATACATTCCATTGAAGCTTGCATCGATACTTTGATTTGGACTCATACTCCGACCCTCCCGTGCTCCAATTTGCGTGCTCGGAGCAAGGTAGTATGCATTTTGAGAAACACCCAGAGTGATCTCTAAACCTCCCTTTAATAGAGTCTTTCAGGGAGGTGCAGGAAGAGAAACAAACTCACCCATTCAGCTTCTTCCAAAATGCTAATGCCTCTGGCTCTTAACACTTTTTATTGGGGTTCCCATGTCAATACATGGCACAGATTGCCCTAATGGTGCTAGCGGATAGGGGCTTCGTGGAAAACATGGACATATTTTCAACAGAAGAAATTTGTGACAACAACAAGACTGGCTGGTTTCCTGTGGAATTGTGGGGGTCTTATTATGTCCCTGTCTTTCATTCACAAAGACATATGTAAGTGTGCGTAACACACAAGCTCACAAAGTGAGCCTCTATATTACTTTTCTAAACCTTTAGGCTATTTGGAAAAATATCAAGATTGCATTTGGCCTTGACATTTAAAATCTCTTGTAGAAGTTCTTGGCATTGTTGGTGACTTGGCGCTATAACAACCTTCACATATTTCCGGGTGCTGTGGGACCTTGTGTGCTGGTTAGAGGGAGAACAAAGGCGTTTCAGGGCCGACAGAACAGGTGCTTTTGTTGAGACCCAAGGCAATTTCAGAGGATGAAATTTAATTCCAGCAACTCTGTGTTCTCTTTGTCTTTAATGACGGCAGGACCAGTTCTGACTTGAGTAGAAACACTGAGGTCGTTAATGAGTGAAGGAGATGCAGAGGACAGTCATTGCAGGGGAAGAAGGGAAATAAATTATTTCCTTATCTACATGGGTAACCTAAAGTAGCAGGAGTAAAATAAGCAGTGTTTCTTTCTTTCTGGTACTGACGAGAAGAAACTGTACTGTTGAACCAATCCAGTAAATGTGGAGGAGGAGATAAGATGGGGTGTTACTAGGGCTGTGGCGGTCATGACATTTTGGCAGCCGGTTATTGTCATGCAAAAGACGTCCAGTCTCACGGTAATTGACCGCTGATTAACATTAACATGTTTAGTATCTCCAGGCCTCCATGCGTACAAGCTGCATGCAAGCCGCTGATGCGCAACTTTGCAACATCGACATTTAAAAGAGTATAATAAATCAATTGAATATACACCATCACAATACATCCATTATTTATTTTAGTCAGGTCTATAAAATATATTTCAGAAAAACAGAATATTTGTATTTGTATATATTATGGATCCCAAATAGCTGCTGCCAAGGCATCAGATACTCTTCCTGTGGTCCGGCAAAATTAAGGCAGTTAGACAATTTAAAAAATATTACAATACATTCAGTACAGAATTCACAACCCACTAAGTGTGTGCCCTAAGGCCCATACTCCACTACCACATATCTCACCGAAATATCCATGTGTACGTGTGGGTATAGTGTGCATGTTATCATGTATGTGTCTGTGCCTATGTTTGTGTTACTTCACAGTCCCCACTTTTCCATAAGGCCTAGTGTATGTTATCTGGCTATGCTCTATGCTCTTGTTCTTTTAGCTAAATAAAACAGAAAGGATATTTTTCCCATTCTGGAGCGATGTGACTATGTTGAGTGTAAAAGTGATAATTGGAAACAGGTCTTATATGCCAGATTTATTTGTTATTTGGCAACTTTAGTTGTGAATGATGAAAACCTTACAATGTCTTAGTAATCCCAACATATATGGGCTGCATGATGCGACTATAGGCTATTGATCATTTGAGACAGGAGCAAAAAAAGCTTTCACTCTGTTCCTTGCCTCAGGCTGCAGAGCTGTTCTCTCATCAAGTGATCATATTTTCACCCATCAGACTATTCTCACTTTAATCTTGTCTTTACTAATATGTAAAAAAAACAACAACAACATTGATTTAGAATGGCCCATTATCAAATGGGCAGGAACAGGGGCAGGGGGAAGTTAAATGTTTAATTTTGAATTATAGGCTAGACCAATTATGCACCAAAGACATCTTAAATCAGTTTTGTTTTATGTTTTTCTGCCATGCGTAATATGCGGTAGGCTATGTATTGTATAATGGCACAATAATACTTTTTTGGGCTGTCCATTTCGTTGTGTTAGGCTTTGAAACAACATCCACAATGACCATGATTTACATTCTGTTTCAACCTGCTGTTGAACTTCTTTCTTCAAATTGATCATATCAGTGAGGTGAGTTATAAAAGCATGATACTGTTTTGATGATGAGTGTTTGATGTGATTTTCGAATGCATTTGCATTGATGCCAGAGTAGTTAGAGGGACAATAGAGCCCTGAGTACCAGACCATTAGGACCTGATGGTCTTTAGCGAGTTGGGTACTACCAAAGCATGTCCAGAGTCCCTAACAGGAGATTAGCGAGACTCAACGGTCACACTGCCGGTGTGGCGTTAATACGGTCACCGCAACAGCCTTAGGTGCTACATGGGTGACTTAAGACAGGAAGGATGTTCTGGTGTACTTTTTTTAGGCAGAAGCCAGCAGAGAGGCACTCAACCCGTGTCCAAGAGCTTCACTAGGTTCATCAAGTGCTTGATGTCCTTCACCAAGTGGCCTTCACATAAAGCTACATGATCAGTCATATTTCCTCTCTATGAAGTTATACAGGCGTAGGATCTTAATTCTAGACAGTTTGCTACAGTAGGAAAATAATCCTGCAGCAACAGGACATTTGTATTATTATATGGATTACAATTAATGGACAGTTTTTGTAAGAGCAAATCAAGTCAAAAATTTGGAAGTGAAAATTACAAATTTTAGAAGCCTTTTTTAAACCTCAAATACACCACAAGTTTGCATTTCCTACTGTGCAGGAAAATTCTCTGCAACAAAAGAGTGATCAAATTAAGATATTGCATCTGTAACCTACTCACCAACAATAGGTTGATGAAAAGAAAAAACAGAACATTTTACATGATACTTTGAGTTCTATTTTCAATAAGGTGTTTTTAGTGCGAAGACATTACTTTCCCCCTGTATTCTGACACCCTTGCATGGCAGTCCTTATTCGTATTTTGCCACTGAAATGGCAGTTGATTGAACTAACATTGGAGTCAGAGTATTGGAGAAATCAAATCAAATTGTATTAGTCACATACGCCGAATACAACAGGTGTCGGTAGACCTTACAGCGAAATGCTTACTTACGAGCCCCTAACCAACAATGCAGTTAAAAAAAAAATACGGATAAGAATAAGAAATAAAAGTAACAAGTAATTAAAGAGCAGCAGTAAAATAACAATAGTGAGACTATATACATGGGGGTCAATGTGTGGGGGCACCGGTTAGTTGAGGTAATATGTACATGTGGTAGAGTTATTAAAGAGTTATTACAGTGACTTTGCATAGACTATGTATAGCCTACAGCTCCAGGGGATCTAGCCCTGATAACAGTATTGATGACTGACTCTGCACATTCAACATTAGTGTAAATGGAATGTTTTCACTACAGAAACAGAGTGAAAACCTGTTATCAAATCAAATCAAATCAAATTTATTTATATAGCCCTTCGTACATCAGCTGAAATCTCAAAGTGCTGTACAGAAACCCAGCCTAAAACCCCAAACAGCAAGCAATGCATGTGAAAGAAGCACGGTGGCTGGGAAAAACTCCCTAGGAAAAACTCCTGAGAAAGGCCAAAAACCTAGGAAGAAACCTAGAGAGGAACCAGGCTATGAGGGGTGGCCAGTCCTCTTCTGGCTGTGCCGGGTGGATATTATAACAGAACATGGTCAAGATGTTAAAATGTTCGTAAATGACCAGCATGGTCAAATAATAATAATCATAGTAATTGTCGAGGGTGCAACAAGCACGTCCGGTGAACAGGTCAGGGTTCCGTAGCCGCAGGCAGAACAGTTGAAACTGGAGCAGCAGCATGGCCAGGTGGACTGGGGACAGCAAGGAGTCATCATGCCAGGTAGTCCTAGGGCTCAGGTCCTCCGAGAGAAAGAAAGAAAGAAAGAAAGAGAGAATTAGAGAGAGCATATTTACATTCACACAGGACACCGGATAAGACAAGAGAATACTCCAGATGTAACAGACTGACCCTAGCCCCCCGACACATAAACTACTGCAGCATAAATACTGGAGGCTGAGACAGGAGGGATCAGAAGACACTGTGGCCCCATCCGATGATACCCCCGGACAGGGCCAAACAGGCAGGATATAACCCCACCCACTTTGCCAAAGCACAGCCCCCACACCACTAGAGGGATATCTACAACCACCAACCTACCGTCCGAAGACAAGGCCGAGTATAGCCCACAAAGATGTCCGCCACGGCACAACCCAAGGGGGGGGGCGCCAACCCAGACAGGAAGACCACGTCAGTGGCTCAACCTACTCAAGTGACGCACCCCTCCCATGGACGGCATGGAAGAACACCAGTAAGTCAGTTATTAATGCCACCTGAGATTCTCCCAAATCCTGATCCTTAACAATATTATGTTTTCATCTTAAAAAACAGACGGTTGAATTAAATTGTCAATCCATCAGTGTTTTTATATGATACAGTACTGCATATTATAAAACATTTATCTCTGCTTTTATATGGATTTTATTCATTAAACGACTCGAAAGGGTTCAAAGCCCTCACTTTTAGCATATATGCATTTCTATGAGTAGTGTCGGGGGACCTAACCTATTTTATTGTTGCCTTAATATCTATTTTACCTACTTTAGCAAGTTCCAAAAGCTCAACTGAGAGGAAACTATTTCCAGTTCTCTGAGTGATATTTTGATTCTGGGTTTCACTCAAAACGTGTGTTATTGCAATGCATTCATTCCTACACACTGTGTAAAGCCTGCTCTTCAAATGCATCAGTAACCTCTAAGGGAGTGGCCCAGTCAAACATTTGACGATGCTGTCATGATCAAACATTCTATGGATCACATCACATCAAAGTGTGGCTTCTGCCTAGACATTTTATTGTAGATAAACTGTTCCATTGCCTGTTTTGTTGTTATTGTTGCACAGTTCTGTTTTTTCACTCCCTTAGTACATACAATACATCATCCACCTTGTTTGATTTAGACTTCATGATACAGACTTTGAAGTGCCTTGCCTGAAACCCATTCTAAATCACAATTTTTGTATTTGTTATTTGCTTTTAGATTACCTATTGTGGAGTTCACAATGCTTCCTGTTCAATCACTAGCTAACATGATTACCCAGCTGCTCCCAGTAACTATGCTACTGCTACAGAGAGGTCACTGGAAGGGATTCAGCTCTGGCCAACCTCAACTATAGCCAAACCTCTCTTCCGCTCTGTAGTATTTTACCTCGGGCAATTACAATGCTGAGTACTCTATCCATCTTTTTAACTGCATTAACAATGTCAGTATACCTTGCAACAACTATGACCTATTCAACCAATCCATTTTTTTCATGGCAGAAATATCTCTACAGATGACATTACGATTATATCCCACCCCACACCTGGTCCTATCTCTACAGATGACATTACAATTATATCCCACCCAACACCTGGTCCTATCTCTACAGATGGCATATGATGATATTCCCACCCCTGGTCCTCCATGAGTATCGATTTTATGATTCAGCAAATGTTTCCTAACTAAGATTAAATTCCACTTAGCTCAGATTCAATCAGGGCTAAACAGCTAAATGCTTTTACACTGTCTGTCACGGTAACATTTACACTGCTATGAAGGACATCAGTGTCCTTTTGCCCAATCACTCCAAACTTATAGAGACCTCAGTTAACGCTCTCTTTGCCCATATGAACGGCAGACCCTTACCATGCCACTTACAGTGCCTTGCAAAAGTATTCATCCCCCTTCGCATTTTTCCTACTTTGTTGCATTACAACCTGTAATTTAAATAGATTTTTATTTGGATTTCATGTAATGGACATACACAAAATAGTCCAAATTGGTGAAGTGAAATGAAAAAAAGAACTTGTTTCAAAAAATTCAAATAAATAAAAAACAGAAAAGTGGTGTATGCATGTGTATTCACCTCCTTTGCTATGAAGCCCCTAAATAAGATCTGGTGCAAACAATTACCGTCAGAAGTCAGACAATTAGTTAAATAAAGTCCACCTGTGTGCAATCTAAGTGTCACATGATCTGTCACATCTCAGTATATATACACCTGTTCTAAAAGGCCCCAAAGTCTGCAACACCACTAAGCAAGGGGCACCACCAAGCAAGCGGCACCATGAAGACCAAGTAGCTCTCCAAGCAGATCAGGGACAAAGTTGTGGAGAAGTACAGATCAGGGTTGGGTTATAAAAAAAATATCAGAAACTTTGAATATCCCACGGAGCACCATTAAATCCATTATTAAAACATGGAAAGAATATGGCACCACAACAAACCTGCCAAGAGAGGGCCGCCCACCAAAACTCACAGACCAGGCAAGGAGGGCATTAATCAGAGAGGCCACAAAGAGACCACAGATAACCCTGAAGGAGCTGCAAAGCTCCACAGCAGAGATTGGAGTATCTGTCCATAGGACCACTTTAAGCCGTTCACTCCACAGAGCTGGGCTTTACGGAAGAGTGGCCAGAAAAAAGCCATTGCTTAAAGAAAAAAGTAAGCAAACACGTTTGGTGTTTGCCAAAAGGCATTTGGGAGACTCCCCAAACATATGAAAGAAGGTACTCTATTCAGATGAGACACAAATGTAGCTTTTTGGCCATCAAGGAAAATGCTATGTCTGGCGCAACCCAACACCTCACATCACCCTGAGAACACCTTCCCCACAGTGAAGCATGGTAGGGACTGGGAAACTGGTCAGAATTGAAGGAATGATGGATGGCGCTAAATACACGGAAATTCTTGAGGGAAACCTGTTTCAGTCTTCCAGAGATTTGAGACTGGGACGGAGGTTTACCTTCCAGCAGGACAATGACTGTAAGCATACTGCTAAAGCAAAACTCGAGTGGTTTAAGGGGAAACATTTAAATGTCTTGGAATGGCCTAGTCAAAACCCGGACACCAATCCAATTGAAAATCTGTAGTACGACTTTAAGATTACTGTACACCAGCGGAACCCATCCAACTTGAAGGAGCTGGAGCAGTTTTGCCTTGAAGAATGGGCAAAAATCCCAGTGGCTAGATGTACCAAGCTTACCCCACAAGACTTGTAGCTGTAATTGCTGCAAAATGTGGCTCTACAAAGTATTGACTTTGGGGGGATGAATAGTTATGCATCATCAAGTTTTTTTTGGTCTAATTTCTTGTTTATTTCACAATAAAAAAAATGTTGCATCTTCAAAGTGGTAGGCATGTTGTGTAAATCAAATGATACAAACCCCCCCAGAAAATCCATTTTAATTCCAGGTTGTAAGGCCACAAAATAGGAAAAATGCCAAGGGGGGGAATACTTTCACAAGTCACTGTAACTCACTATATCCCCTGTAAACCCTTTCACTGACACTTACACAGATGGAAAGAGTAGCACATTCAACAAAAGAGTGTACAACCTATATCATACACAGCTTATATGGAAATTAATATATTCAACATATCACTTGAATCCTGTAATCCTTGGTATGAATATTAAATGGGAATCTGGAACAGAACACCCTTTGTTTTGGCACAAAATGTTTACCCAACCACAGCCATGAATGCTGGAGCCAGAATACCACCAGAAGGTTCCAAAAGTGGATATCATTATACATGTGTCCATGGGCAAAAATAAAAAATAATAACAATGCCTTTTTCATTTATTTTGCAGATAGACTAGAATATGTTATTTTGTGGTAGGAATCACTTTCTAAATGGGTAGTACACTGGCACAAAAAAACTATTCACAATATGCTCTTTACGCACTCTTGGGGTAGCCAAATTATTTTTTAGGACTGAGATACACACTGAACAGAACAGAAACTGTATCTAATATGACATACATGAGGACTGAACATCCTTACTTACAAATCTTCTACGTAACAAAAATACACCACAATGCGTGGGAAAAGTAGTTCCTTCTAAACAAACTTTCACCCACACGCAGACAGACAACACAAAGCAATACTATTCTCTTTTCAGGCGGGTCGTTTGATGTGAGCTTGACAAAGACAGCACTCTAAAAGGTCCTTTATACTGGATTATTTAATTCTCCTTCATTCCTTTCAAGTTTCAGAAAGATGCATTTCCGGGTGTGCATAGTGTTTCAGTGAAGCAGGCATTTGTTTCATTGATGTGAGAATGCTTTCAAGTGGCACAGGCTCTCGGACAATAGAGAGCTTTTCAATCATTCTATTTTCGGAGTTATCCCACGTTATACAGTGTGGCTGGTTAATATCCAATCTATAGGTTCAGATATTATTAATGAACGGAGTCATTGATAAATAGTGGGTATGTATTAAGATAATTAGAACTTCTGTTTACTAAGCCCATGTAGCCCACCTGCTGTATTGCTTGCATAACAGATTTAATAGTGATGTTTTTGGTTCGAGATGGAGCGTCATCAGGTCAAACAGGATAAAACGTGTTGTTCCATGTTCTTTGCTGCCCCTTAATACTATCAGAATAGTAGGCCTAAACGGTTTCACATGGCTGAGTATCAGTCAGTTATCTGACATCAGACCCTTAAAAGTACTATACTTTACTGTTCCATAGGGTTTAGAAACATCAGATGTGGCCGCCAGATGCAGTTTTATACCCCTACATACATTTCTTTAGTTTTCTTTTGTTTGGTAATATCTCTATAACTATCCTACATTTTGTAGAATATTGTTAAGTGCTGACAGCGTGTTTTCTCAACAAGACCCTCGGGCACAAAGAATCAAGTGCCTTATTGCTGTTGGTTAAGTTGATAAGGAATATGGCTCTAACTTGAGAGTCTAAAGTTTTCTATTTCTACATCAATTCCACAAAACATGCTTGGATTGAATAATTAATACAACAAGCCCTCTTGCCCCAACAAGCAATTGATTAGTGCAATCCATCAGGTATACATGAAACCACAAGGGACATTATTTGCATGGTAATGCAGTTTCCTGGTGCACCTTTATAGAATTGTGCCTATGGGCTCCTCTACCTGACAATGGCTAATTGGCTATGGGAAAAGTAGAACGGCCTAACACTGAGAACAATGAAGATACGTCTTTCCCACCACTGTGGGGTACGCATGGACTGACAGTTTCATGGTACACTTAGAAAAAAAGGATCTGTCAAGAACCAAAAAGGCTTCTTCAGCTCTCCTCAGAGGAGAACCCTTTGAAGAACCCTTTTTGGTTTCAGGTAGATCCCTTTTGGTTCCACGTAGAACCGTTTTGGGTTCCATGTAGGAACCTTTCCTCAGGGGGTTCTACGTGGAACCAAAAACGGTTCTCCTCTTCTGGGGACAGCCGAAGAACCCTTTTGGAACCTTTTTTGCTAAGAGTGTATGTTCTCATAATGTACGGTGTCCCATGAATTAGAATGGTCCTCATTTATAATGTCTCCATACATGAATATAATATGTAGTTCTAGAGAGGATTCATACAGGCAAAGAAAAAACATCCAGTATTACAAAGCATGTCTTAACTATTGTACAATAAAACACACGTTGCCATTTTTGCTCATCAATTGACAGTAATGGTGCAGCTTGAAGGGTTATGGAACTGTGCTGCCTGTAGTGACCTGAATTTTTTATTACAGTAGACACACAGACACACCTACACACGTACGCACGCACACATGCACGCACACACACACACCATTAATTCCCCCCAAAATATTGGACTGCCTCCTCATCTCGAGCTGCTCATTCATGTGAGACGGATCCCTGAGACATTTTCCACAGGAGGATTAGCAGTCTACCACGACAGGAAGGCACCTCAGTTTCTGTGCTCTGGCCCCCATGCTGTCTGTGTGGACAGACAGCAGGCAGGCAGGCCACTCCTTAAAAGGTCTGAGATGCTCACTGCTTATCATGAGGGCTCTCGCTTAACTGAATTACCCTCTATGCTTTCCCTTAATAGGTCTCTGGGATAAAAAGTCTGTTTTCTGGAAATAATGAATCCAACTTGTTGGCTAAATCAGAAGGGAGCAACAGTGGCCTTTGGTGGAGTGGAGGGTTCTGCCTGGACTGGTTTATGAGACAGCTCCTCTATCTGACAGACGGATGGGCTGCTGCTGCTGTTCACTGCTGCTGTGTAGATGGTGATGATGATCTGATCTGCAAGGCTCCCTGCCTGCAGGATCCAACCATTAGATTACAATTGAACTGCTCCATTTGGAGGAGGGCTGATTCAATGCAGTCCACAGTGTGTGTGTGTGTGTGTGTGTGTGTGTGTGTGTGTGTGTGTGTGTGTGTGTGTGTGTGTGTGTGTGTGTGTGTGTGTGTGTGTGTGTGTGTGTGTGTGTGTGTGTGTGCCGAGCCCTGCGACCATTTGGAATGCTGTGTGTTTTGGGTGCTGGGTCTCCAGGTTGAGCAAAGCTTCGTAGCTCGGTTGCCTTGCATACACATTTGACTGAAAGACAGCGCAGTTATTTTAATGAATTTGTCTTTTCAGACCTCTGTTTGTGCTGTGTTCTCAATCTGCTGTCTACACACTGAAAATATCAGCCTTGGAGACCCTTTCCTTTGTTAACAGTGACTTTTGGGGAAATAGCTCATTGATTTCTGGGGTAACATGATTAAGTGGACACTTCATCTGAACTAGATAAGAGGTGGCATATTAGAGCCATTATTTTTGTCCTGGTGGTCCCGGACTATAAGTTTCACTTTCTTTCACTTGTATATCATGGTTTTCTATTTTTAAAGGACTGTAAAAGTAATCTACAGACAGAATCACAATTTTTATACTACTACCAAGCACACACTCACACACTCACAAACCAGTTACCCCATTGCTGTATCTCAGCCAGTGCTGTATGTGCAACAGATGCTAGCGTGCATGCAGCTTTCAGTAGGTGTGCTAATCATGAGGAGTGATCCCATGATGACAGCCATGCTCACTGAGCGCACCATCTGTGCGGCTCCGCTGGGCTCTCCACCGGCCTGCAGTGGCGGTTCTAGACCATTTCAACAGGGGGGGCCAAGCTGGGGCCAGTTGTACTGTTAGAGGGGCCAGTTACATTAGACATTATTGTTGTCATATCGTCTTCTTCACTGCATTGCAGGCATTAGCAGGCAAAAGACCATGTTCATAATCATCATCGTTGCCACTGTCTAATAACGGATGTAAAATTAGAACGATAGCAAAAATGTGTTATGTAAAGATTATTTCATACTCCACATTTAGGGGGGCCACAAGGAGGTCCAAAATTGTTGTCACAGGGGCACTGCCCCCCCCCCCCCCCCCCCCCCCCCCAGAACCTCTAGTGCCGGCCTGGTGTCTCACTGAGCAAGCTGGATGCCTCTCTGGCCCTCCTGGCCTACACCCTCCTGTCCTCCTGTCTGTCCTGGCAGGGTTGTAGTCAGTCAGGGCTCATCCTTGCCGTATGGCTGTAATGATCGACTCACCTACTGCTGAACTCACACACAGTGCACAATACCTTACGACCTGCTGGAACAACTTAACATGTTCAGAGCAGCATGCATTTTCTTAAGCTGCGACACTATATTGTCGTGTGGAAGGAAGTGTAAGGAATTATCAGAAAGATTTGGGATTTATAATAGGCACATACTTGTTATACAATATGTACCAATTTAAAAGGTATCCTTGTTTTTTGCCTGATTTATCTGGCGTGATCTTTATGCTTTTGGTCTGATCGGATGCTCTCTTTCTAGTGTTGTGCTGGATAAATTGCCTATAAACCTGGATCTGGAAAGAATTGTAGAGGCCATTAAAGTGTCAAGGTATAATGGAGAATTGCATGGGCAATCAAATAGGTGGAATTGAATCTGCTTTTCACGTGCAGTCAGAGATCACGTATAGTACCCATTAGATATCCGGCAAATTAAGTGATTTCAATATGTTGGATGAAACAGAGGTGGATGTTGTTTAAGATGGGATTCGCAAACCGTGAAACAAAAACATCCTCCAAACGTCAGGGGTCAAGATTTGGAGTACGGCTAGTTGTCCATACACAGCTGTGGAGAGCGTTATCAAAGTGATCTGCATGGTGATATCATAAGCTGTTGTAATGTCACCGTAACGAAAATACACAGGAAAAATACTTTGGGGAAACACAGTAACTGTATTCTGTTAGTTACTTTCAGATTAATGCATACAATAATTAACAATATACCATGTCAGATTGCAGTATTAATATCCATTTTTTTCACACATTGACTAGCAGATGAGTTTGGGGTGAAAACATCAACATTGGGCTATCTGCCCAAAGTTCAATTAAAGAACTTCATACTGTGTACAGTGTGTATATCTGCCAAGCCTCTGAACTTGTCTAAATTAGCTTTAGTGCCACCTCATCAGTGATCACTCTTTTCTCAGTGGGGATGTCCTTCACTGACCTCAACTTACTTTACTTTCAGTCTGAGGCTTTGAAGCGACATTTAATGCCTGAGCATAGATCTCCTTGACGGGACAGAAGGATATACTCAAGACCCATCTGAGCATAAAGATCCGACTGTCTGATATCTAGAAGTATAAGGGTTAAACCAAGGTTAGACACTGCTGGTGAACACACCTGCTCCCCTCCCTCTGTTTCCCCTCCCTCTGTCTCCTCTCCCCTCCCTCTGTCTCCCCTCCCTCCCTCCCTCCTTCTCTCCTTCCCTCCCTCTCTCTGTCTCTTCACCCTCAGACTCCTCTTCCCTCCCTCAGGCTCCTCTTCCCTCCCTGTCTCCTCTCCCCTCCCTCAGTCTCTTCTCCTCCCCTGTCTCCCCTCCCTCTGTTTCCCCTCCCTCAGTCTCTTCCCTCCTCCCTCAAACTCCTCCCCTCTCCTTTCCCTCCCAAAGACTTCTCTTCCCTCCCTCAGTTTCCTCTTCCCTCCTGTCCCTCTCTCTGTCTCCTCTCCCTCAGTCGCCTCCTCCCTTCCTCAGTCTCCCCTCCCTCCCTCCCTCCTTCCCTCCCTCCCTCCCTCCCTCCCTCCCTCAGTCTCCTCTTCCCTTCTTCAGTTTCCTCTCCCCTCCCTCAGACTCCTCTCCTATCCCCTCCCTCCCATAGTCCCCTCTCCCCTCCCCCCTCGCCCCCCCTGTCTCCTCTCCTCTCCCCTCCCTCCCTCAAAATCAAATCAAATCAAATGTTATTGGTCACATACACATACAGTTGAAGTCGGAAGTTTACATACATCTTAGCCAACTACATTTCAACTCAGTTTTTCACAATTCCTGACATTTAATCCGAGTAAAAATTCCCTGTTTTAGGTCAGTTAGGATCGCCACTTTATTTTATTCTGAAATGTCAGAATAATAGTAGAGAGAATGATTTATTTCAGCTTTTTTTTCTTTCATCACATTCCCAGTGGGTCAGAAGTTTACATACACTCAATTAGTATTTGGTAGCATTGCCTTGAAATTGTTTAACTTGGGTCAAACGTTTCGGGTAGCTTTCCACAAGCTTCCCACAATAAGTTGGGTGAATTTTGGCCCATTCCTCCTGACAGAGCTGGTGTAACTGAGTCAGGTTTGTAGGCCTCCTTGCTCGCACACGCTTTTTCAGTTCTGCCCACAAATGTTTATATGGGATTGAGGTCAGGGCTTTGTGATGGCCACTCCAATACCTTGACTTTGTTGTCCTTAAGCCATTTTGGAAGTATGCTTAGGATCATTGTCCATTTGGAAGACCCATTTGCGATCAAGCTTAAACTTCCTGACTGATGTCTTGAGATGTTGCTTCAATATATCCACATAATTTTTGTACCTCATGATTCCATCTATTTTGTGAAGTGCACCAGTCCCTCCTGCAGCAAAGCACCCACATAACATGATGTTGCCACCTCCGTGCTTCACGGTTGGGATGGTTTTCTTCAGCTTGCAAGTCTCCCCCTTTTTCTTCCAAACAGTTATATTTTGGTTTCATCAGACTAGAGGACATTTCTCCAAAAAGTACAATCTTTGCCCCCATGTGCAGTTGCAAACCGTAGTCTGGCTTTTTTATGGCGGTTTTGGAGCAGTGGCTTCTTTCTTGCTTAGCGGCCTTTCAGGTTATGTCGATATAGGACTCGTTTTACTGTGTATATAGATACTTTTGTACCTGTTTCCTCCAGCATCTTCACAAGGTTCTTTGCTGTTGTTCTGGGATTGATTTGCACTTTTCACACCAAAGTACGTTCATCTCTAGGAGACACAACGCTTCTCCTTCCTGAGCGTTATGACGGCTGCGTGGTTCCATGGTGTTTATACTTGCGTACTATTGTTTGTACAGATGAACGTGGTTCCTTCAGGCGTTTGCTTCCAAGGATGAACCAGACTTGTGGTCTACAATTTTTTTTCTGAGGCCTTGGCTGATTTCTTTTGATTTTCCCATGATGTCAAGCAAAGAGGAACTGAGTTTGAAGGTAGGCCTTGAAATACATACACAGGTACACCTCCAATTGATTTATATGATGACAATTAGTCTATGAGAAGTTTCTAAAGTCATGACATCATTTTCTGGAATTTTCCAAGCTGTTTAAAGGCACAGTCAACTTAATGTATTTAAACTTCTGACCCACTGGAATTGTGATACAGTGAATTATAAGTGAAATAATCTGTCTGTAAACAATTGTTGGAACATTTACTTGTTTATATTGAAGCAACATCTCAAGATATCAGTCAGGAAGTTAAAGCTTGGTCGCAAATGGGTCTTCCAAATTGACAATGACACCAAGCAAACTTCCAAAGTTGTGACAAAATGGCTTAAGGACAACAAAGTCAAAGTATTGGAGTGGCCATCACAAAGCCCTGACCTCAATCCCATCGAAAATTTGTGGGCAGAACTGAAAAGCATGTGCGAGCAAGGAGGCGTAACAAACCTGATTCAGTTACACCAGCTCTGTCATTAGGAATGGGCCAAAATTCACCCAACTTATTGTGGGAAGCTTGTGGAAGGCTACCCGAAACGTTCGACCCAAGTTAAACAATTTAAAGGCAATGCTACCAAATACTAATTGAGAGTATGTAATCTTCTGACCCACTGGGAATGTGATGAAAGAAATAAAAGCTGAAATAAATCATTCTCTCTACTATTATTCTGACATTTCAGAATAACATAAAGTGGTGATCCTAACTGACCTAAGACAGGTTATTTTTACTCAGATTAAATGTCAGGAATTGTGAAAAACTGAGTTGAAATGTATTTGGCTAAGGTGTATGTAAACTTCCGACTTCAACTGTGTATAGGACAGCAGCCTCTAAGATGCAGGATTTAGTAACCGGGTGGGAGCCGGCTAGTGATGGCTATTTAACAATCTGATTACCTTGAGATAGAAGCTGTTTTTCAGTCTCTCCGTCCCAGCTTTGATGTACCTGCACTGACCTCGCCTTCTGGATTATCGTGGGGTAAACAGGCCATGGCTCGGGTGTTTGATGTCCTTGATAATCATTTTGTCCTTTATGTGACATCGGGGGCTATAGGTGTCCTGGAGGGCAGACAGTGTGCCCCCGGTGATGTGTTTGGTGACCTCTGTGTCTCCCTCCCTCCCTCCCTCAGACTCCTCTCCTCTCCCCTCCCTCCCAAAATCCTCTCTTCCCTCCCTCAGTCTCCTTTTCCCTCCCTCAGACTTCTCTCCCCTCCCTCTGCCTCCTCTCTCCTCCTTCTGTCTCCTCTCCCTTCCCTCTGTCTTCTCTCCCTTCCCTCTGTCTCGTCCCCCCTCCCTCCCCCTGTATCCTCTCCCTCATTCTCCTCTTCCCTCCCTCATTCTTCTCTCCTATCCACTCCCTCAGTCTCCTCTCCCCCTCCTGCTGGCTCCTCTGTCCCTCCCATAGTCACCTCTTCCCTCCCTCTTTCTCCTCTCCCCTCCCTCTGTCTCCTCTCCCATCCCTCCCTCCATCTCTTCTCCCCTCTCTCAGTCTCCTCTCCCCTCCCTCAGTCTACCATCCCTCAGTCTTTTCTCTGCTATCAGGGTACAGGACAATTTGAGAACAACATGTCCACTATGGGGTGTGGGGCTAAAGTTGTTGATGCAGGCTATGCTCTTTCCCGTGTCCTTCTGTTTTGCTATATTCCAAGTTGCCTGAGGGAACTCTGGTATGGACCATGTTTCTAATTCCATTACATTGACTTGATAGGATAGATAGGCCTTTATCTCACTCTGGCCAGTAAGTATTTGTTGATTGCTGCCTGGAGGAGAAAATAAATGTGTCGTAAATTAAACATAATTGAAAACATTTTCTCTCATAGAAAGATCAGTGGAGAATATCTGCATTTTATTTTCTATGTTCCAATTTCTTCTTGGTCATGTGCGTGTGCATTATAAATGAACTGTATCACATATAGATCCACAAGCAAATATCCCTGCAATGGCACACTATTAAAGAGATTCTCTGGTACTTTTGTATACTTTTAGCCAGTAGTTCTGAAAAAAAAAGGGTCCCTGGAAATTGCCTACTATGTCACATACAGTACCAGTCAAAGGTTTGGACACACCTACTCATTCAAGGGTTTTTCTTAATTTTTTACTATTTTCTACATTGTAGAATAATAGTGAAGACATCAAAACTATGAAATAACACGTATGGAATCATGTAGTAACCAAAAAGTGTTAAACAAATCAAAATATATTTTATACTTGAGATTCTTCAAAGTAGCCACCCTTAGCCTTGATGACAACTTTGCACACTCTTGGGATTCTCTCAACCAGCTTCACCTGGAATGCTTTTCCAACAGTCTTGAAGCAGTTCTCACATATGCTGAGCACTTGTTTGTCATGGCTGTCGTAGGAAGGAGCGGACAAAAGTGCAGCGTGTGTGTCGTTCCACATTTTATTTTCACTGTGAAACTATGCAATACATACACATAAACTAAAGAACAAAAAACAACAAACCGTGACACAGAGGTGAAACATACACTAACTCAAAAACAATCTCCCACAAACCCAGGTGGGAAAAACACCTACTTAAGTATGATCTCCAATTAGAGACAACGATGACCAGCTGCCTCTAATTGGAGATCATCCCAAACAAAACCCAACATAGAACTACAAAACTAGAACATAACAACATAGAAAAACTAAACTAGAAAACCCCCCTGTCATGGCCTGACCTACTCTACCATAGAAAATAACAGCTCTCTATGGTCAGGACGTGACATTGTTGGCTGCTTTTCCTTTACTCTGCGCTCCATCTGGTGATTGTGGAGGCCAAGTCATCTGATGCAGCATACTATCACTCTCCTTATTGGTCAAATTGTCCTTACACAGCATGGAGGTGTGTTGGGTCATTGTCCTGTTGAAAACAAATTATAGTAAATGGGACATGATCATCCATTCACCTACTCTGTGTCTCACAAAGACACAGCGGTTGGAACCAAAAGTCTCAAATTTGGACTCATCAGACCAAAGGACAGATTTCCACCACTCTAATGTCCATTGCTCGTGTTTCTTGGACCAAGCAAGCCTATTCTTCTTATTGGTGTCCTTTGGTAGTGGTTTCTTTGCAGCAATTTGACCATGAAGGCCTGATTTACGTAGTCTCCAACAGTTGATGTTGAGGTTTGTCTGTTACTTGAACTCTGAAGCATTTATTTGGGCTGTGATTTCTGAGACTGTTAACTCAAATGAACTTATCCTCTGCAGCAGAGGTAACTCTGGGTCTTCCATTCCTGTGGCAGTCCTCATGAGAGCCAGTTTCATCATAGCTCTTGATGGTTTTTGTGACTGCACTTTAACCTCTAGGGGCTATGTGGGACGCAAGTGTGCCACCCGTGGTGCACACTATCAACAACAGGTGCATTTCAAGAGCGGCAAATTTGAAACCAAATAAATGTCAAAATTCAAATTTTTCAAACATACAACTATCTTACACCCTTTGAAAGATAAACATCTCCTTAATCTAACCACGTTGTCCGATTTCAAAAAGGCTTTACGGCGAAAGCATAAAGTTAGATTATGTTAGGAGTACGTTGACAATAGCTGTGTGTAATGTTTTGTCAATTCAAAGACAGGTGTCACCAAAACCAGAAAATCAGCAAAAATTATGCACTAACCTTTGACAATCTCCATCAGATGACACTCCTAGGACATTATGTTAGACAATACATGCATTTTTAGTTCTATCAAGTTCATATTTATATCCAAAAACAGCGTTTTACTATGGCGTTGATGTTCAGGAAATCGTTTCCCTCCAATAACCGGCAGTCAAGTCAGCACAACAAATTAAATAATTACTATTCAAAAACATTGGTAAAATATTATATTGTCATTCAAAGAATTATAGATTTACATCTCTTGAACGCAACCGGCTTGCCAGATTTAAAAATAACCTTACTGGGAAAGCACACTTTGCAATAATCTGAGCACTGCGCCCAGAAAAATACGCTTTGCGATACAGACTAACCGCCATGTTGGAGAGATCTAAAATCAAAAATACTATGTAAATAATCCATTACCTTTGATTCTCTTCATCAGATGTCACTTCCAGGAATCCCAGGTCCATAACGAATGTAGTTTTGTTCGAAAAAGCTCATAATTTATGTCCAAAAAGCTCCGTGCTGTTAGCACATGATCTAAGCCCGCCGGACTTCACTTCATGAACGAGGGGGAAAAAAATATTTACGTTGGTTCAAACATGTCAAACGTTGTATAGCATAAATCATTAGTGCCTTTTTTAACCAGAACATGAATAATATTCAAGGCGGACGATTGCGTTCTCTTTTAAAACGTATTGGAACGAGAGTACCCAACATGAACTCACGCGCCAGAGTCTAATCGGCCATCACCGTTCCATGGCTCTTGTTCGGTCAGATCTCACAGTAGAAGACTCAAAACACTTTTTAAAGGCTGGTGACATCTAGTGGAAGCAATAGGAAGTGCTCAAACATTAATAAGCCCCTGTGTGTTTCAATGGCATAGGCTTAAAGGTAATTCAACACATCAGGTATCCACTTCCTGTCAGAATCTGTCTCAGGGTTTTGACTGCCATATGAGTTCTGTTATACTTACAGACACCATTCAAACAGTTTTAGAAAATTCAGAGTGTTTTCTATCCAAACCTGAACAATAATATGCATATTCTAGCTTCTGAGTTGGTGTAGGAGGCAGTTAAAAATGGGCACATATTTTTTTCAAAATTCTCAATACTGCCCCCTAGCCCTAAGAAGTTTTAAGATATTTTCTGCATTGACTGACCTTCACGTCTTAAAGTAATGCTGGACTGTCGCTTCTCTTTGCTTATTTGAGCTGTTCTTTCCATAATTTGGACTTGGTCTTTTACCAAATAGAGCTATCTTCTGTGTACCAATCCTACCTTGTCATAACACAACTGATTGGCTCAATTGCATTAAGAAGGAAAGAAATTCCACAAATGAAATTTTAACAAGGCACACCTGTTAACTGAAATGTATTCCAGGTGACTACCTCATGAAGCTGGTTGAGAGAAGGCCAAGAATGTGCAAAGCTGTCATCAAGGCAAAGGTTGGCTACTTTGAAGAATCTCAAATATAAAATATATTTTGATTTGTTTAACACTTTTTTGGTTACTACATGATTCCATATGTGTTATTTCATAGTTTCAATGTCTTCACTATTATTTGGCAGTATAGAAAATGGTAAAAATAAAGAAAACCCCTGGAATGAGTAGGCGTGTCCAAACTTTTGACTTGTATTGTATGTGCAGATTTACAGTATGCACCTCATTATTGCTCTCTCTCTCTCGCTCTGCTGTGCATCTTGCTAACTGTCACTCAAATGGCGAGGGGCTGAAACTCATTGGTTGAAACTAGAATTGCTAGGGGGTTGGCCCATGTGGGGGAATATTTTTGTAAAATAACTCCGCACAGCTTCCAGAAAACAGTCGCTTTCAAACTAAGGATTTCGTGGCTAATTGAGGTAAGACAGTAATTCTGCTCATAGATTATGCATGTACGAACTACACATTGACACATCCAGCCCAAAGCGGGAGGTTTAACAAATATTTACTAGTCACCAAAGTTCCGGAGCATGTCTTTAAATATGTTAGATGACACAAAAAAAGCTTATTACAGCTTCCAAGCTCTAGTCGATCTCCATGTACTATGAGTCTCCCTCAGACTTCTCCATGGCATTTTAACAAATGGCTTTAAGTGGAATAAATGTTTGCTTTTGTGCCACTATAAATCATGTCCCATTCATGTAATCTGTGGGGGCAGAGGTGTGAATGGGTTAGAGCGGTCGAGAACAGAGGGGGAAGAGGGGAAGAGGCAGTCCCTGGGGCAGTGCTCAGGACAATGTCAGGTTTGTCTGGCCTGAGTGTGTGAACACTAAGCTTTTGGGAACTGGCAGCTTACCCCGGTACCTTCCCTCCCGTCGTCCTCGCCTCCAGAGCTGTCCAGCTCCAAGCAGTAAGCATTTGTTTAAAGTTCATAAGGCTTCCCTCTGTTTATGTGGCCATAATCGTGGCTTCATCCTGCTGCTGCTCAAAGAGAGGTCTGAGGGTTTTGGAGGACCTGGCTGCCGCTGACTCTGGCTCTGTCTCTGTCTCTGCAGAGGAGAGGCATGTGAGTGTTCTCAGTGTCTGGCGCTGGCAATCTGCTCCTCACATTATAAAAAGGCCAATGCCCTCCTTCGACTGTCCAGAACACATCCCAGCCATTGCTTCAGCTCTAAATTATGACTTTCTAAGGTCACATCCGTCATCTTTGTGTCTTCTGGAAATCATAAAAAGACACAGAAAATTGTGCATTGACACAGGTAACTGCCAAAATAAAGAAAATGCCAACATGAAGTGTCTTAGGGCGTTGGCCCACAACAAGCTAGAACAGCTTCAATGCACTTTGGCATAGATTCTATAAGTGTCTGGAACTCTATTTGAGGGATGCGACACCATTCTTCCATGAGAAATTCCATCATTTGGTGTTTTGTTGATGGTGGTGGAAAATTCTGTCTCAAACCAGGTTTCCATCCAACCTTTTTATGCGAGCAAAGTACATGTTTGATAAAAAATGTCACGACAGGCCTGATGGAAACAGCAAAGGCGGGATCTTTTTGTTTCTGTAAAATTATATGTTATTTTGGTGAACTATCCCTTTAATATAACTAGTTGAAGTCACAGAGGATGAAAATGAAAATAATATAGCCTCCATATACAGTATATAATGGCTTAATGTACTTAATGTGCATTTATCCACTAGCAAAGCGTCCAATTATCTAACGTGTCCATTTGAAACATTAAAGGTATACAATCTAATTCCCACCATTTTACAACTGTCAGCACATGTGAAGCACAAGTGATAAGAACCTTGCAGTGGGCCTGCACAAACACTCATGCCTTTGGTAGGTTTTTTGCTGCGGATTTACGACCTGCATCAGCATAATTCAAGCATGACCCTCCGCCCCCCCTTTTCATTTTCTCCCTTTCTCCTTGTTAAAGCCCAAGTCTCAGACCTGGGTCCATACCATACATCATCCAGCCTGTGCAGCTCCCTTCCCCCCGGTGTCGTGAGAGCGATACAGTGCTTTTGTCGGGCTGTGGAGGTATCTTATCGACAGTCTCAGCACACTCTCTCTGCTCTGCTTTCTGCTTCCTCCCCACAGGTCACACATGCTCTACTCCCCCCATCTGTGGACTCTTGGAATCTTGTCTGTGCTCACCAATCTGTGTCAATGAACGTCTCTAAACCAGTCGCTCAGAAAATCCCAGTTTTCATTACAGGCTCAATGGTTCCTCTGGTCAAACAAACAAAATATCATCTCCAGCCAAATTATTATGCTTCCTTTGGCCGGGTGGGTGAGGTCAAGAACAGACCTGGTCACAGATGTACTGTAGGGATACTGTAGCCTCGTCTTCTGTAATGCTGAGAGACAATCTCCACAAACATTATTGGAAATAAGGATATTGTCCCTGTCTGCAAAGAGGATTGCTCCCTGAGAACTGTAAATAACAATGTAGGAGCATTCACTCAACAGAAAACACTCAAAGGCTGATTTCTACTGTCCTGCTCCCAACAGTGCTCTTGTGTGTATTCTGTAACACGTGTGTGCTTAACTCTATTAAACAGCACTTCAAACAAAGCTTCAGGTGCAGCAAACATATTGCTGGGCAGGACAGTGAGGGGGCGAGATGGAACTTGCATTCCTCCACTTTTCCTCCTCTCTCTTTTGTACACAGCCAGTGAATAGCCTTTAGATTGAGCTTTGTGAGAATGATTGTCAGTGGCTTAATGAGCTTCTTTGCCAAGCTAGAGGCTTTGGCAACATATTTGTCTACAACAGCACCTCTCTCACTTCGTCCCCAGTTTGTGTGACAGGATCCAGTGCGAGTGGACACATCTAGAGCAGTCTCTGGGATTTTGACAGACCCTTTACTGTTCTGTGCTCTGATTTTCCCTTTGGATTGGATTGGATTGGATTGATTGCCTGTAGAGGGAATGGTTGTTCATTATGTATCTCGCGAGGGACCAGCGTGGAGAATGAAGTTAAGTCTTGTAAGTACTGTCTTGTCTTGGGATGTTTCTGTGTGTGCGGCACAGAAGCTGGCTGTTGGATGTTTTGGTCTTTGCATGTGTGGTGAGGCGTATTAAATAGGATCACTCCCTCACAGAGAGGAGAGTAGGAACATTGCATGTGTTCATGTGGTTACAGTGCCTTCAGAAAGTATTCATACACCTTCACTTATTCCACATTTTGAAACGATTTGGCATGGGTCACCAGAACCTCAAAGTTCTACAGCTGTACCATCAAGAGCATCCTGACCGGTTGTATTACCAGTATAGCAACAGCTCGGTATCTGACCGGAAGGCGCTACAGAGGGTGTGCGTACAGCCCAATACATCACTGGGGAAAAGCATCCTGCCATCCAGAACCTGTATACCAAGCGGTGTGTTTTTACACTGCTGCTACTCGCTGTTTATCATAGTCACTTTCCCCCTAGCTACATGTACAAATGACCTCGACTAACATGTACCCCTGCACATTTTACTCGGTACCGGGCCCCCTGTAAATACTGTGGCCTCGTTATTGTCATATAATTCTACTGTGTTACTTTCTATTTTTACTTTATTTTATTTAGTAAATATTTTCTTCATTCTATTTCTTGAACTGCACTGTTGGTTAAGGGCTTGTAAGTAAGCACCTGTTGTATTCGGCACGTGACAAATACAATTTGATTTGATTTGTAATATGAAGGTTGTTCTGTTTTGAAAGGTACAAGAGAAATGTCTAGGCAAAGATTATTCTTAGTCTTCTTACGTGGGTTAAATTATATCTAGTTTTGACATAATTTTTTATCTCTGGATAGATACAATTTTAGGACAGTCTGATAGGATTGTGAACTGTATATGTCAGTGCATAAGGCTGGGTGAAGTTTACACACTTAGAGGGATAACATTACACAATGTTTGAAAGGACTTAAAATAGGACATACTGCCCCTAATATCTCTCCATATAGTGGAGGAAACCGTAGCATTATATAAGTATTTTCATCTCTGAAACTGAGCTCACCCCATCCCATTCCTCCACAACACCATACACCACACACACACACACACACACACACACACACACACACACACACACACACACACACACACACACACACACACACACACACACACACACACACACACACACACACACACACACACACACACACACCATAAGGTCATGGAGACCCTCAGGACTGGGCCATATTTCCGACAGCTGTGTCAAACAGCTCACCCTGCGAACACTGTCCAGATGTCCTGCTGTAGAGCACAGGAAGTACAGAATGGATTGCATACAGCATATTCCCCGTAAATCACAGATCGGAGCCAGGAATTTCAATGTGTAGAAAAGGGACCTCAGGGATAGGAAAAAGGGTAACAACCTGCCTGGTGTTTTTTTATATTTCTCTGTCGCAATTCAATATATGACTGTACTGTATCTGAGTTGGGGCATCAGAATTTACTTGTGTTGGATGGAAGTAAATTGCTTTGGGGTTTGATGGAGGAGGGGATTTGGGATATAAGTCCCATCCATCATGTCCGGCTGTGGCACAGTTTCATCAACAGTTTCAACCTGGGAAATTGACAACATCTGTCAAATGGAGTGAATGGAGGTGGGGAGGACCTCACTGTGTTTGTTCACACAAAATAATATCCCTGTCCCCACAGTCCAGGCTGTGAATCCGTAACAAACCTCTCCTGGCTACTCAGTGAGGATCATGGACTATTTTGACGATTGTCTTGGGCTTGGGACGCTCCTCTGTGACTCAGGACTTCAAAGAGACGAGAGCTGAGAGAGAAAAAATGAAAGCTCTTGGCTCACCATTCTGCAGACAGACAGACAGACGAACAGGAGCGATATACCTTTTGCGGCACTAGTACTTGAAACGTGACACATTGAGATATTCTGTCAGGCATTTCTCTCAACCCTTGAACTCTCAAGATTTACACTTCAGTTCTATACCAGCTATAGTAAGCTGTTGTGTGATATGTCCTGCTGCACATTTCTCAGCCACATTCGCTTCCAATTACAGTGATGTGTGTCTTTAAACAAAAAACACAATCTCACCTTATCTTGAAATGAAGACTAATGGTGAGGTGGTTGGGAGAGATTGCAGCAGTATTAGCACTGAAACAGTTTATGTCCCTGCTGTTCCTTAATATGCTCAGCAGGCCTCCATATTTCACTGAGACAAATAGAGCATTCACCAGCTAGCAGAGCAGAGCAGAGCAGAGCTGCACAAAGGAACAGCTCATCAGAGGAAGAGAAAAACCTTCACCTCACTTTTACTCATGAAAAACACTGTAATCAGTCAGCAAAGATTAAATAGACAGGAAGGAAGATGGAGAAACAAATCAAATCAAATATTTAATCAAATTGTATTGGTCGCATACACATGTTTAGCAGACGTTATTGCTGGTGTAACGAAATGCTTGTGTTCCTAGCTCCAAAAGTGCAGTGATATCTAACAATACACAACAATACACACAAATCTAAAAGTAAAAGAATGGAATGAAAAAACATAGAAATATTAGGATGAGCAATGCTAGAGTCCAGAGTCTAAATATACTGTATGCTGAACAAAATTATAAACGCAACTGGCAGGTGAAGAAGCCGGATAAGGAGGTCCTGGGCTGGCGTGGTTACATGTGGTCTGCGGTTGTGAGACCGGTTGGACATACTGCCAAATTCTCTAAAATGAGGTTGGAGGCTGCTTACAGTATGGTAGGGAAATTAACATGAAATTCTCTGGCAACAGCTATGGAGGAAATTCCTGCAGTCAGCATGCCAATTCCACACTCTCTCAAAACTTGAGACATCTGTGGCATTGTTCTGTGTGACAAAACGGCACATTTTAAAGTGGCCTTTTATTGTCTCCAGCACAAGGTGCACCTGTGTAATGATCATTCTGTTTAATCATCTTCGTGATATGCCACACCAGTCAGTTGGATGGACTATCTTAGCAAAGGACAAATACTCACTAAAAGGGATGTAAAGAAATGTGTGCACACATTTCAGAGAAATAATCTTTTTGTGCGTTAGGGAACATTTCTGGAATCTTTTATTTTTCAGATCATGAAATATGTAACCAATTCTTTACATGTTGCGTTTATATTTTTGTTCAGTGTATATACAGTGCATTCGGAAAGTATTCAGACCCCTTCACTTTTTCACATTTTTGTTACGTTACAGCTTTATTCTAAATTGGATAACATGTCTTTTTTCCCTCATCAATCTACACACAATACCCCATAATGTCAAAGCAAAAACAGGTTTTTAGACATTTTTGCAAATGCAGGTATTCAGACCCTTTGCTATGAGACTCAAAATTGAGTTCAGATGCATTCTGTTTCCAATGATCATTATTGAGATGTTTCTACAACTTGATTGGAGTCCACCTGTGGTAAATTCAATTGATTGGACATCATTTGGAAAAGCACACACCTGTCTATATAAGGTCCCACAGTTGACAGTGCATGTCAGAGCAAAAACCAAGTCATGAGGTTGAAGGAATTGTCCGTTGAGCTCCGAGACAGGATTGTGTCAAGGCACAGATTTGGGGAATGGTACCAAAAAATGTCTGCAGAGCTCCAGAGTTCCTCTGTGGAGATGGGAGAACCTTCCAGAATTACAACCATCTCTGCACTAATCAGGCCTTTATGGTAGAGTGGCCAGACGGAGGCCACTCCTGAGTAAAAGGACACATGACAGCCCACTTGGAGTTTGACAAAAGGCACCTAAAGGACTCTCAGACCATGAGAAACATGATTCCCTGGTCTGATGAAACCAAGATTGAACTCTTTGGCCTGAATGTCACCTCTGTCACGTCTGGAGGAAACCAGGTACCGCTCATCACCTGGCCAATGCCATCCCTTTGGTGAAGCATGGTGGTGGCAGCATCATGCTGTGGGGATGTTTTTCAGCGACAGTGACTGGGAGACTTGTCTGTATCGAGGGAAAGATGAATGGAGCAAGTACAGAGAGGTCCTTGATGAAAAGCTGCTACAGAGCGCTCAGGACCTCAGACTGGGGCGAAGGTTCACCTTCCAACAGGTCAACAACCCTAAGCACACAGCCAAGACAGTGCAGGAGTGGCTTCGGGATAAGTCTCTCAATGTCCTTGAGTGGCCCAGCCAGAGCCCGGACTTGAACCCAATCTAACATCTCTGGAGAAACCTGAATATAGCTGTGCAGTCACGCTCTTCAACAAAGAACAAAGTACTGCTTCAACAAAGTACTGCGTAAAGGGTCTGAAAACTTATGTAAATGTAATATTTTCATTTTTAAGTTTTAATACATTTGCAAAAGTGTATTAAAAACAGTTTTTGCTTTGTCATTATGGGGTATTGTGTGTAGATTGATGAGGAAAAAAAACATTTAATCAACTTTAGCATAAGGCTGTAACGTAACAAAATGTGACAAAAGTGAAAGGGTCAGAACACTTTTTGAATGCACTGTATATACACTATATATATGATAAAATGGAACCTTGAAATTATATCAAATAAAGCTGGTGATTTGGATATCCTTTTCTAAATATTTAACATCATCAAATAGCCCATATGTTGACAAAGGAAATACTATAGACACAGATTAGATGCGGTAGAACAATATTTTATTCCAGAATGGTTAATGCTGGTTTTAAAAGCGATGACTGTGCCCTTTTCATCATATGGTGTCACCAGGGGATGTGTCCCCCTCTGTCCCTGGTCACAACAGTTCATTAGGGCCAGTAAGGTAATTTGTCATTTCTCCATTTGAGACAGAGGTCAGCGACCCTGCAGTTCATCTCAGAATTCACTCCAAATCCACATCCATCTAGATCCCTATAGCCTGATTCCCTCATTCCTTTACGTCCTAGTCCCTCTTGTCATTTTTCTCCTACCCCCCTCCGCTCTCCCTCTGACCCAGCCCCAGAATCATCCACCTGCTCCATGCGCAGACAGACTCCTGCAGTTTTAATGGTGTGGTAATTGAACTGTTCACTCTCTTGCATGCATGCGAAAGCAGAATGAAATTGAGCCAAATCTCAATTAGACAAGGTTATTATTTAATATTGCGCTGACTTCCTAATCTCATTAAGGGCCTTGTTTGTGTTTTGCTCCTGCTGCTTCTGCTGAAGTTTTAATAATGAATGAACTCCTCCCGCTCATAAGCATGTAGAAGAATCTCATCTCGCCAGAGGTCAGAATGTAACCCATTGCAAATAAACAGGAACTATTATTATATTATAGTAAGTTAACAGAATGCATCCAAATAAAACTACTTTTAATGAAATTCCAGGGATCTACTTCCCCTTTAGTAGTTCATTGTTAAAAATAGTTTAAAAAGAATTCAAACAAGATGTGGGTGTGTCTAGGCAGGGCTGTACTTACTCTATGAGTCAGTACAGAGCTACACCTTTACAGTATGTTTTTTTTTGTCTAGAACCAGTCTCAAATCAGTTGTATAAATGAGCAATTGACATGGAAAAAACAGAAATGAAAGCAAACAAAAACTACCTAATTACCGGCAACAGGCTAATTGCTGTTTAATTATAATAAATTCTCCCAATGCTTTAATTATACTTCAGTGATTAACTGGGATTCAGTGCTGAAGCATTACCAGGAGTGTGTAGGGAGCGTGGCGCGTCTTCCCGGTGTCGCAGGTCTTTAGTGAGGAGAATATTTTAATCCAGCTTGACATGAAGAGGATCTGCTTAATCCCATTACAGGCTTGCAGCACATCAAACTATAGAAGGCCTGTAGAGACACAGACACTTCTGCCTGTCCGTCTGTCATACTGCAGAGCAGTATGCATATAAAAGAGACAGACTGCAGACAACATAACGGCAAAAGATTGAACAGCATAGCATCTTTCAATGGCAACCGTTAAGGACACTTCACAGTCCTTCAGCAGCGCTTCACCATTTTCATTTAGCCAATTTGACTGCTTTGTCTATATCTTGTGAGGGCCTCATACTGCAGCCTGTAGACACTCTCCTATCTGTCGTACAGCAGAGTTTTGCATGTAAAAGAGGCAGACTGCAGACAACGGAACGGCAAAAGGTTGAACCGCATAGCATCTTTCAATGGCAACCGTTAAGGACACTTCTGAGTCCTTTAACAGTGCTTCACCATTTTCATTTAGCCAATTTGACTGCTTTGTCTATATCTTGAGAATGCATCCTGTCATTTAGAAAGTGTTGAAGTGTTGTGGAAAGTGTTTTATTATGTTGTAGGTGAGGACATAGTGAATCCTACAGTTAATCAACAGACCCTTGACTTTGGTGTATAGGTCAATGTTAGGATTCCATGCCAGACCAGATGGCTGAGCTAGGAGACTGAAGGAATAGAAAGCATGCCAACCAGGACACTGTGCCGTTAACATCTCCTCATGAAGAGAGGCGTGGGTGTGTTTGATTCAGCCTGGAGCCTGAATGATGAGATTGGGGCTTCTCAATCAAATGAACCAGCAGGTAGAGCGAGCATGGAGCAGACGTGACTTCCCTCTCTGCCTGCCTCTTACATTTCCTCTGTTATCAGTCTTGTGCATGGTGCTCATTCTGAATGAGAAATGTTTTTTGCACCTCTTGGCAGGTAGCCCACTGTAAATGAGAGAGCGCGAGAGCAGAGCAGCACACTACAGTATGTCAATCTGAGTTGAGTTTAAAGCATGGCTCCAGACTTCACATGGCCCAGATTCGGCCCGTGCCCCCTGTCCCTCTCCTTCCACCCCAGGACAGCTTCTGTTCCCTCTGAGCCTCGGCTAAGGGAGGTCAGAGTTCATATTGGCCTTCTCATGGTGAGCAGCTTTTAACTTAGCCAGCTTCATCAGCCTCAGGCTCATGCTATTGGTGCTGAAGGAGAGGATTAAGAACAGCCTGCGGTCTAGAGCAGGCTCGCCCCGGCCCCACTCAACTGATTCATATAGCCCCTGTAGCCTATACTGTATGCCGGGTTAGAGATAGACATCCCAGTCTCCCACCAGTTTAGCCCCTATATGTTTTATTAGCCTCCCTCAACCAGATGGCCAAGTTGGATCTGGCTAAATGCTCAACGAGGGGGAGAATTAATTAAATCAGATGGCAGGTGATCAAGCACAGTTTGAACAGAACGTAATCCATCTAAGTGGTGTTAGGTTGGTTGATAAAGGCCCTAAGAGAAACGCATTGTCTTGGAGGGATTGTAAAAACCTCCCTCTTAAACTCACCAATTCTCCCAACAAAGCACTGCTAATTAGCACAGTGCAGCGTCCTATCTTTTGATTTTAATCTGTAATTTGCAACATAAATCACAGTGTGTGGGAAAAGAGTAAAATGGGAGCAACATTATAAAGCC
This sequence comes from Salmo trutta, assembly GCF_901001165.1. Classification (NCBI taxonomy): domain Eukaryota; kingdom Metazoa; phylum Chordata; class Actinopteri; order Salmoniformes; family Salmonidae; genus Salmo; species Salmo trutta. Next base: position 17,865,144 of record NC_042970.1, on the reverse strand, counting down.
TGAGGCATTTCTCCAGTCCAAACTCATGGATCATAACATAGCCATGTGAATCTGAGGTTGGAGGAAAAGTCAATGTCCTACAGTAGTATTGTGATTAAGAGGGGTTGGTGTATTGCACACTCTGTTGTCTGTGCTCTGCCGGTGACATCAGGCAGGTCACCCACTAGGTCACATTAACCAGGATGGACTCAAAAAGACCCCAGACAGAGTTAATACCATTAGCATGAAGCATGGGGAGAGAGTTCAGGGTTCGTGTCTATTTGAAAACAGAGCCTCCTAAAGAAATGAATTAAATTGACTCTTTCACTCCTTGGTCAATTATTCAATTACTTCTCATGAACTGCCATTTGACCTCTGTGTTTCCTATTGAATTTGGTAACTGAGAGAGAAGATACAAAAAAGAGGAGCAGTGTTTTTGGTCACTATGATTGAAAACACACCAGTTAAACGTTAGCTGTTTGTTAAAACTACCGGGCGTGTTGGAGCATGGCTATCTCTCCAGTTTCGCTACATCCTGCTGAAATAAAGAGCTTAACACACACAAATTCCCAGACAAATACATTTTTTGCCATTAATTGGAAGCTCCATCATTGACATGAGAAGAGACAAACACTGTAATTACTGGATTTGTATGCTTGTGATGAGAAGTGTTCAGCTATTTCCATTGTCAGTGGACATCTGTGAGGACTCCCATGAGCATTATAATTAGGCAACATTTTTTGTCGCCAATTTTCGTATTACTAGTGTGACATTGTTCAACGTGGCCTGGTCTATCTACTATCCTGCATTCAACCAACTAGATTCCTGACTAGAATGACCCAATGACCTACAGTAGGTCAAAGCCAACTTGAGGCAGGCTAATGAACAGATACCCGAGAGATTCTACTATAGAACAGAGGCTGGTGGGCAACAATGCCGTTGAGGTGAACATTCCTGCACAGAGCTCTATCCCCCACAATCCTGTGCTCTTGTCATACTGCACACAGCTCATTAGGATTCAAGCCGCTGGCCTGTTAAGTGGAGAATGACCCGTGCCCTCTGACCCTGAGACCCACTGGTTATCAGATAAAAAACAGCTTAATCAGTGTGTAGAGTGGTAATATGTGTGGAATACTATTGCTAGGGTCTTCCTGAGTGGCGCAGTGGTCTAAGGCACTGGATTGCTAGCTGTGTCACTAGAGACTGCAGGTTCAAGTCCAGGCTCTGTTGTAGCCAGCTGCGACTGGGAGACTCATGGAGTGGCGCACAATTGGGTTAGGGGAGGATTTGGCCGGCAGGGGTGTCATTGTGCACTAGTGACTCCTGTGGTGGGCTGGGTGCAGTGCACACTGACAAGGTTGCCAGGTGTACAGTGTTTCCTCTGACACATTGATGCTTTCGGGTTGTGTGGCTTGGCTTGGTTGGGTTGTGTTTTGGAGGACGCATGGCTCTCGACGTTCACCTCTCCCGAGTTCGTACGGGAGTTGCAGCGATGAGACAAGACTGTAACTACCAATTGGATACCACGATATTGGGGAGAAAAGGGGTAAAAAAATGTTTTTATACTATTGCTATTCTTTTGAAGAAGACTTGCTAAGTCTGAGAACCATGTGTGATCATCATGGCTGTGTTGTGTTCTCTTTGAATATTCAGAGAGGAACCCACAGACACAGAACAGGAACAGCCTGATGACAAATGCTGCAGTAGGGTTGTATCTTAATGATGTAAATCATTCGCTCCGTTGTGGAATGAATTCATCATTTTCACTTTGAAATGTGGAGCATGTATTAATATATCCACAGCCTCATGTATTTATGTATTTAAACTCTCGTTCTATGGTGCATGAAAAACTACTCGCTCTGGCTGCCTAGCCAACACACTCCAACAGACAATAAACAAGAAAACAATGTGTGTCTCCAGGGAACAGAGTGATATAGAGATGCAATAATTAGATTTTTGTCACAGTAGCATTTTAAAGGGGCAATCAGCAGTTGCTACATCAATTGTTTCACTTTTAAATTGATTGTATGAGCCTATTGATTCTTGAAGAATATAACTTAGAAATGCCTCATGGGCTAAGTTCAACTGTCACACTCCATGAGAACACAAAATATAAGCTTGTTTTACTCCAATGTTTCTAAACAAAATAAATGTAAACAAGCACTATATAACCTCAAAACATGGTTCAAACTATAATTTTGATATCACGGATGGTCAGTTATTGCAACTATAGCTCTGGTAACTAATTTAATAAGAGTGGTTACATTTCTCCAGCCCCATCCCTCAGCTTTTTACCGAAACGGCTGATTGCCGCTTTAAGCATGAAGCCCAGAATGTGGTCCCTGCTGATGTGAGTGACTGCTGTGCTGGAAACTTGTGCCTGGCTGAGCATCTCTCTCGGTCACCGGGGGTTCTCTCTCTGCCTTGTGTGGGATAGCCTGACTGTCTGTCGGCCTGATGCGTGGGTGGATCTGGATTCATGGGATGCCACTCTCACTCTGTTGTCTGTGTTGCACTTGCAGGTCCGACGTCTTTTGCATGCCATAGAGATGAACTGAGAGCTGGAAGAGAGCAGCGTGTGTCACTTCCCCCAAGATTAACTCTGAGATTGCTGTCTGCTGTGGAGTGATGAGGATGAGGTCGTCGAGGTGGAGCCCAGGATTGGCTCTCCTGGTGGGTGTGGTCGCCAGTATCTGTGCCTTGTACCCCACCACTGCCATAGACATACCACTGGAGGGTAAGCGCTCACTTTCCGTTGAAGTGCCTGGGCAGGATACCATACAGCTTTGTAAAGTACAGTATATTGATATTGTTTTCCAATATATGTAATGGTCAAAGCCATCCACATGTATTCTTTGAAATATTGAGTATTCTGTAATTCTGTATCGTACCAAAATCAGTTCTATTATATTCATGGATGGAACACATCCTTGGCTGGGGTTTGGTTTCTTGTTTAAATCAGGTTTCTTCATGCTCTTGTATTTGGGCTGTGTATCTTACAGTTTCCTTGGAAACAAGTATCAAGTTTTCCTCCATCTAAATTATTCATAAAACATCTCTTAAGGGCCCGCATATAAATAACATTTCAGAAAAGCAACCCATACTTATGTTGATGCAAGGTGATTCATTTCCTGCAATCTCCTTAAATGTGGGCTAAAGTATTTCATTTATAAATGTCTACAACCAACACAAAACTGGATTATGCTTAAACTTCTGTCTGTCTTTTTGTTTGTTGTCTTCCTGCTGCCTTGGATATTCTAGTTGTAGGTCATGTAAACAGTAAGTTTGCTCTGACGTGCCCTGTCCCATCCAGCATTAGTGACCGCCTGTCTGTCCTCACTTAATCTCTTGGCTGAGTGGTCAGCAACACAGTAGCAGGACAATGTGGTCATCTCGTGAACGATCTGCATCTCCATTTATTCACACAATCAACATCTTAGAATTGGATTGTCTTGAACTGTCACCCACTTAGTGGCATGTAGTTTTAACCTGCACCACTGGTCCTACTGGCCTGACCTCATGATGCTAGTTTTACTGTTGCTGACATCTGTATTTGTGTTGTATATTTCTAACACATATCACTTTAAACAAGAAAGCATGGACAAAGCAGAACAGGTTCAAACAGGATGTCACTGTGAAATAGAACTATTGGAAAAGAAAATATCATCATAATGGAAATGAATCATCCCATAACACCTAATACTAGAGAGAGAGATGATGCTATAATAAACCTGCAGTAGGTATATGGAGTTTTCTTCATTAAAGTGTTGTTCCTGTTGTCTGTTGTCCAGTTGAGCAGCTGCCCACCATCACAGAGGCGTCCCCCAGCTCTCTGATCGCCTTCCCCTTCGATGAGAGCTTCCCTATGACGTGTGAAGCCAAAGGGAACCCCAAGCCAGAGTGAGTAATGAGTATCCTACTCTACCATTCCATACCCAGCAGATGGGAGAGGGACTACCCAGGAGAGCTCGTTAGCAGCCCAACAGACAGCCTACCACCGGCCATCGATTTGGCATGTCAACTTGTTTTTGGCTGTTTGATTTCATGGTGTGAAGTCTTGCACATACTGTGAGTGCCAACATTGGACACTGAACACACTGTGTACATTTGGCTGAAACACATGTGACATTTTCAAGGTTTATGTTGAATGTTATCAGTGGCTGATTGAACTGTTGATTTTTTAGATTCTGGTGGACGAAGAATGGGGAAGAGTTTGACCCTTACCAAGACCCAAGGCTCATCAAGGAGAAAAACTCGGGGACGTTTGTGATCCCCAACACTGGGAACCTCACAGAGTACCAGGGAACTTACCGCTGTTATGCCTCAAATAAACTAGGGACAGCCATAACAGAGGAGATTGAGTTTGTTGTGCCCCGTGAGTAGCATCCTTAAGCTCTGTGGTGCTCCATTACAATTATTTCAAAGTGATTCAGGTCCTGGAATCCAATGTGTCGCTCCATTGTGAGCTGTTTGTTGTATTGGCCATGGCAGAAAGTCATTGAACCTCCAAAACATTCCACACCCAGTTGCGTCTCATCTACCCATATGGACTGTGTGGCAGAAGGGAGACTGATCTAGCATCTCCATCATTTCACTTGGTACATTTTTCATTTAGTTCCAAAGCATAGTACATACATCTTCAAAGAAATCCAGACACAGGGGAACTGTGACTAAATTTGTCCGTGCTTCAGCCATTCAGGGTGGCTGACATGCAGCACAACAGTGGTAATGACGTCTATTTTTTTCCTGCAAGCCAATATCTAAAGAAGGTGGTGTAAAATCCAATTCACTGGCTCAACACAAGCATCTCCACACACAACCAGCACAAAACACTAGTATCATAGGACTGCCACCTGCTGGAGAGAAAGGCAACTACACTAAATGACACAAATCATTGTAAACTTTTGTTTATTTTTGGGGGTTAGATGTACCGAAATTTCCTAAGGAGAAGATTGATCCCATCGAGGTGGAGGAGGGTCAGCCTGTCATTCTGGAGTGTAACCCTCCTAAAGGAATCCCTCCTTTACAGATCTATTGGATGACCATCGGTAAGTGACTAATGGCTTCCCAGACCAGACATCCTGACACGCCCTGAAGAGAGGCCTGTCTGAGTCATGTCAAATCCTTTGTGTTGACACCTGCAGTTTTATTGATGCACAATTGCTAAAATAAAAACGTACTTAAATGTGGTTTATATGGAATGTCCTCCTCTTTTCACCTCCTCAGGCCTTCAGCACATAGAGCAGGATGACAGGGTGTCCATGGGTCTGAACGGCGACCTGTTCTTCTCTAATGCTCTGGAGAAGGACAGCCACAGAGACTACTGCTGCTTCGCTGCCTTCCCCAAGATACGCACCATCGTACAGAAGAATGCCATGTCTGTCATAGTCAAGAGCAGTAGGTATCAATCTAAAAGACTGCGATTAAGTTAATTTATGATCTCAGCTACAGCAAGGAGCTTGTTATCGTTAGGAGAAGGCTTTGTTTTGATCGCCATAATGGTCTCAAGCTCTGATCCAATGCATTTGTCATTATGATAATGTATATGATTAAGAACATTCCCAATATCCAACAGCATCTCCAAAGTTGTATTTGCCATGCTTTTGATTCCACTGATGTTTTCATTCATTTAAACCACCGCATTGTGTGTCACTTTTTTTCTATGGATGCTTTGTACATTTTCATGTTACCCACCTTCATTTCAGAAAATTCAAACAATGACTCAAGTAGCGGACCAGGTCATGGTAAGTTACATTCCATACCATATATCTGTCTAAAACACCCTTCCATTTTTCCATACCAGAATGTGATATGAGGATCCAAAGCTGTTCAAGCGACCCATTCATTGCATTCTTTGAAAAATCACTTTAGTATTAACCAATTTCACTAACTAACTAAGCATAAAAACACTGATTGTTTCTGTTCCATTCTCAAAGCCAATTCAATCATGGAGAGAAAACCAAGTCTTCTGATGCCCTCTGGTGTCAAGTCGAAGACACAGCTGGTGAAAGGTGATGAGCTACTACTGGAGTGCATTGCAGAGGGCTTGTAAGTAGACCTACCTCTGTATTTTACCAAGGAATGCTTCAACATGATATCTGCTGTGCATGCCACTGAATGTAAAGCAATTACAACAACCTGCTCATACAACATTTCACTGCCCCTCTTCTTTCATTCAGTCCAACTCCCATGATTGAGTGGTTGAAGATAGACCACAGGCTGCCTGACAGAGTAACAATAGAGAACCATGGAAAACTCCTGAGCATTGACCAAGTCGATGAAGACGACAATGGGAAGTACATGTGTAAGGCTACGAACATCCACGGAAAGGCCGTCCACTACTTTGACGTAACAGTGGAAGGTATGTGTGTGTATCTGAAAAATATGCTGTACAGCATAAACTGCATTTAGGTTTTACTGTAGGTACCTCATAATAGTAACTCATTTTCATGAGAAATAGTGCCATCTACGGTACATTGAACAAACTGCTTTTCAAGAGGGCATCAAAAAGTCACAATTTCAGAACTGTCTCTGGGTGGTAAGATAACACAAACAAGTATTTTGTGATATCCATGTAAAACAAAAAAAATGGCATTTATTGAGATGTGTGAACTGTGGCCTGGTTCCCTCCCTGGTTGCAGATGTTTTATGTCTGTCTTTGATGTTGGTCTTTCCAGAGCCTCCTCAGTGGGTGTCTGAGCCTGAAAGCCAGCTTAGTATGATTGGCTCAGATGTGCTCATCAATTGCTCCGCCACGGGCACTCCTCAGCCCACCATCCAATGGATGGTGAATGGAAAGCCTATTGAGGGTATGTTCTCAGTGTACCTCAACAAGACATGCATCCAGGACTGCCTATTGGTGCACAGTTAATGGATTTCATTGTTTATTGCAGAGGTCCCAGCATCTAACAGAAAAGAGTTTGATGACAAAATTGTCTTGCACAAAGCCAACTCGACTGACAGTGCCGTCTACCAATGTGAGGCCTCGAACAGACATGGAACCCTGCTAGCCAATGCCAATATCATGATCATGAGTAAGTTTATGGGGCTTCACTGGTTTTAATCTCCACCTCTGAAAATATCCTTTTCTTTCATCTGAGGCTTTATGTTTTATTGGTTACAAATAAATAGTTGCTAAATCTCAGTCTTAATCACTCTGTTTAACCAGATGCGCCCATCTATTTATAGTTACCCATTAAGTATGAAATTGTATGACAAGGAAAGTGCAGTAAAGAATCCAACTGGTTGCTTGGCAATGGAACGGGCAGCATCTGTTTCTCTGTAATTGCCAGACATTGGCGTTAGGCAGTGGAAGACGGTCTGTGAGTGGTGTTGTGTCTGGTTTGAGAGACAGCTCTGGCACGGGCTCTACCCTGCAGCTCTTGGGCCATGTTGAAGGAATGGCTGTCTGAGCGCCACGGTCTTCCATACGGATTACCAACCCACATCCCCTGTGATTCACTTCGCCTGCTACCAGGCATTTATATGCTAACCCATTTCTCCAGTCAATTCAGAATTCAATGCCATAACACTAACATGTGCTGCTTTTATAAGAGCAGATAAGAAATTATTTGCTCTTTTTGCCTTTTCAGAAATGTCTTGAGTTTGTCACTGGTCTGTTTCTGGATGCAAAATCACAGCTTCCGTGGAGTGAGACAGACACAGGATGTTTTGGCTAGAAAGACGCATTTATTTAAAATTTAGCGCTCATTATTCTATTTGTTTTCATGTTTTCTAATTTCATTGACAGTCCAGCCATTCTTTTAAAATAAATGGTAATTAACAAAGAAGGATAACAAGATTTTCACCTCAACAGGAGGAGTCTGTTCAAGGAGTCTGTTCAAGTGGAGGACCACACTTAAATCCCTTCATATCTCATTCATATCTCAAACCCTGAATCACTCACTGGGATGTCTCTCCCCACAGATCTGCCTCCTATGATCCTGACAGAGGAAGGTCTGAAGTATTCAGCTGTGGAGGGGAAGGTTATAGTGATGCACTGCAAGGTGTTCAGTTCTCCACCCTCTGCTGTTACCTGGTGAGTATACTCTCCCTAACCCTGGTCCCAGATCAGCATGGGCTTTATCCAGCTCATTCTGCTATTGCTGTCATGTGATGTCATCATTGGCACCCAGGCAATACCAGGCTAGTCCAGCTCCAACCAGTCCTCTCAGAGGCCAGTAGAGAGCAGTAGATATCAACGTGTCAACAGATAGTTATGAAACACCTGTGTACAGAATCAGTTTATCGGTTGGTGCTCCACTGTTTATTGAGGAAATATACAGAAAGAAAGCATCTTACACATACACAAAAACTTTAATGAAACATTTTTATCTTGTGATGTGCTCAAAAACATTGTTCTGTAATTTAATTAAATTGCAAGTGGAGACTTTAATTGATTGCTTTGAATGTTTTACAGGAACAAGGAGGACTCTACAGGATCTGTGGTGGGACCAAGGTTTACAGTTCACCAGAATGGATCATTGGAGATCTATAATGTGGAAAAAGAGGACATGGGCCAATACACATGTTACACCAAGAATACTGAAGGGACGTCTGCTATCACTGCCTTACTGGATGTTAAAGGTATACAACTCAATAAAAGACAGCATTTTTTTAACACACTAGTCTAGGACCATGTGTTTTTTCTGACTATGTGACCTGAAAACTGTCTTACCTAGTTTTCCCTGCTTCAGTCACGTAGTCAGAAAACATTGGGTCCTAAACATAACCCTTTACATGTACAGTTGTGTGTTTGAACTATCCAAGATCCCACAAAGATATTCCAGGCCCCGGAAGACTTGCAGGTCCTAATAGGAACCACAGCCCAGCTCTCCTGCCTGGCGGTGTACGACAACTCATTCAGTGGCGACTTTGAGATTGTGTGGGAAAAAGACGATATGGAGATAGCACTAAACCACACAGAGAATTCTGGGTAAGATGAAGCCTTTCTTGTGGTGTTACATATATAAGCCTAGCCGGAAAGTTCACTTGCTTTTTAGATGGCACAGATCAATAGGTTGTCTCTCTTTTTCTCTGCCGATAGATATTTCATAGAGGATGGTATACTGCAGATCGTCAACATCAGCCACAGAGACCAGGGCATGTACAAGTGTGTGGCCAGTACTCCAATGGATCAGGACACTGCTTCTGCACTACTCATAGTGCTGGGTGAGCAAATTATGTCAAATACATCAAAGCTTGCTCAGACCTAAAGGCTCTATGACCCCCAGCACAACAGAAATGCATGTCACTGTATGGATCCATACTGTATGTTGAAGCCAAGCGTGCCACGGCATAGTACTCAGAGCAGAACATGATTACACATGTCTTCAGATTCAGACCTTGGCTCTGCATTTACAGTAAAATGCATTTACATTGTTTGATTCCTCTTCAAAAAACAATGGCTGCATTCCAAACACTTAAAAGACACACCCTATCCCCTCAGCCCTCAAATTGAGTAGACACTTCTGATGACGTATCATGACATCTGACGAGTATACTGTACACTTGCAGGACAAGGGGCGAGGGAGGAAGGAATTATTTTTTAGAATGGACCGCCCTTGCCCAGAAATTCGTCACTCGTTCAACCCGCGATGTTTGTGTTTTCAGCCACCGGTAGCTTGTGGGTGCTATATATGCGCTAGTCAATTATGATTGCATGTCTACTTATATTAACTATATAATTATTAATATACGTCTACCGTATTATAGCTACCAAAATAATTAGCTAACTAACATTTGCCTGCCTAGCTGGAACTTATGAAGAAGGAAAATGTTTTATTTCTACAATTTCCAAAAGCTAACCAAACAAAAACATCATTACTTTTACGAGATGTGTTTGTGCCATCATGTGCATTAGTAGCACAATTTCTAACCTTTTTACATTACTTTTTACTTACACTTGTGTGTTAACTTATCCACATTGACGTTGAGGTTTTAAGTTTCGCCTGACTTTTCTTAGTGGATGTACAATCATCGCGAATTTAATTATGGGGTGTTTCAGACCTCGAAGTGAACATAATAGTACACTTGCAAACTCGATCAAAAACAAGGGCTGAGGGGCTTACGTTGCAAACTTCCCTTGTTTGGCTAATCGTTTGGACTGATGTACAAGATGGTGAGGGGGATTCCCCCAAGGGCATAAGGCGAGGGTAAGTGGACGAGGGTGTGTCTTTTATGAGTTTGAAACGCAGCTATTGAATGTCTATGACCTGCCAACAAATAACTACGTTACTGCATCATAGTTTTCACTTTCTTTTCAATTGGTCAGTTTCTGCTTCAAACGTTTTTCCTCAGTCCTTTTCCACTCCAGAGGATTCCATGTCTTTGTGTGTTATCAAAGCAATGTTGTTGTTGTGGTGGTGGTGTTTTTCAGACATCCCACATGCACCTGAGAACTTGGTGCTATCTGAACACAAGGGCAGAAGTGTGAAGCTCAAATGGATCCCTGGGGAGGACCACAACAGCTCAACCACTGGTAATAGTCTGGTCATCCACCTGGCTCTGCAAACACAGCAAACACATTATACAGCTCTGCATGCATGTTGGAGCATCAGGCCTGTAGTATACAGTATACACTACAATAACATGGCACATATTTACTAAGAAAAATGAAATTAGTACTTTATTATTGTGTTAGTCTCATGTCAACATCCCAATACAAATTAGTAGTTTAATCTTTTGGAGCAAGTATCCTGCTCAGTGCAGGATCTGAATAGTTTGCTGCATAGCTGGCTGTTAGGTAAGCAGCCCCTTTGGCAAAGGGCTTGGGCAGATTGGGGACTGGTCTGTGTATCTCACCCTGTCAACAGAGTTCATTATTGAGTATGAGGAGAGCCAGTGGGAGCCGGGGACCTGGAGAGAGCTTCAGAGAGTTCCTGGAAATCACGGCTCGGCAGTCCTCAAACTTTACGGACATGTCGACTATCGCTTCCGACTGTCTGGAGTCAACACAGTGGGCAGAGGGCGCCCCAGTGAGCCCACAGAGAGATACAAGACCCCTCCCGCAGGTAGGAATTCCTCCACTCATGTTGCCTTGTCCTCCTCCTTCATACCACCGTACAGGCCACCGGAGCTGCCTGCGCTGCTCGTTGAACTTTAAAACACTCATCATCTGAGATAATTGATTCCACTCTTGTTGATACCAAGGTCTCTTATGTGCACATTTCACAGGAGATTTCTGCCAAAATCCATATTTCTTCTCTCTCACCAGCCCCTGACAAGAACCCTGAAAATATCCAAATTGAAGGTCATTTGCCACATGAAATGGATATCAACTGGGAGGTAAGAAACAGAATGTGGTTCCTTCAATATACTGTACCTTCCCTGAATACGTATGCACCTCTCTGAATACTGAATATTTCACAGGAGTTACATTTTTGTGGAAATCAAAAACTCTCTTCATAGTGTACACTCTTAGAAAAAAAGGTGCTATCTAGAACCTAAAAGGGTTCTTCAGCTGTCACCATAGAAGAACCCTTTGAAGAACTATTTTTTCCAAGTAAAACCGTTTTTGTTCCAAGTAGAACCCTTTTGAGTTCCATGTTAGACACACTACATGGAACCCAAAAGAGTTCTACCTGGAACCACAAAGGGTTCTCCTATACTTATAGGGACAGCTGAAGAACCCTTTTGGAACCCTTTTTCTAAGAGTGTACATGCAATTATAAATAAGAATCCCTCAGAAATCAAATATCCCTCCTGTTGATATTTCATATTGTTGATTTATAACTTTGGAAGAGCTATTTTTGATGGTGAATTGGATTGCTATCAAAGCTGCTCATTATGGTGCTTTTATTAGAAAGTGAAAAGAGAGGAGAGGAGATTTCTTACATGTACAGTAATAAATTCAGCTTTATTGTAAAAAGATTAATCTCACCCCCACTTATTATCTTCCTGTTCCTGCAGAGTAATGTAGCTTCTGAATTGATGAGCTCTCTCATTGTTAATGATTTACTTTTGTGGATAATAGTGTCTTATTCTATTTCCCATCATGGTCAGGCAATTGTGAGGAAAGCACTAGATCTCTCTATAATCTGTGAAGCCTGCTCTTTATATCAGAGGGATGGCTCAGAGCTGCCTGGACCCAGCACCCAGCCAAATGTCTAATTATTTTACTGATTTTATATTATCAAAGCCTGATTAGGATCCAAGTGTATGGGCTTGTCATTATAATCCTGCAATAGCCTAGATGAAGAAAGACATATAAAGAGATCCTTGCTTAATTGTTGAAGTTCCTATAAAATGGTAATAATCTGTGTGTTACTGTTATTCTTACCTTCCCCGCTCTTGCAGCCATTGTCCCCCATTGAACACAATGGGCCAGGCCTTGAATATAAGGTGAGTTATAAGAGACAGCATGTGGAGGAGGACTGGCAGGAGCATGTGGTGAAGAGACACTCCTTTGTGGTGAAGGACACTCCCACGTTTGTGCCATATGAGGTCAGGATCCAGGCAAGGAACCACCAGGGATGGGGACCTGAACCCAAAGTGGTGATGGGCTACTCTGGAGAAGACTGTGAGTGACTTAAACACAGAGAGTTTCTATGTTTATTTCACATTAATTATACTATTGAAATGTACAAGGACAATACGGTACAGTATGTACCATTCAGCTGTGTGTATGGTAGGCTACAGTCCTTAAAATATAGACTCCTTTCTCTGAAAAGGCCGAAGTAGCTGATGAAATGTGTGATATGCATGTAGTAGCTTTATTGAGCTAAAACTCTATTTTAGAAGTCATAAACCACTTAATTCCATGCTGGTTTGTATTTATTTATATTTCCATCTTCATCTTTAGTTTTCTTTTGGACTTGCCCTCAGGACGTTACCTCAGGTGGTCAAATACAATGTTATAGATAAAAAAAGCACCTCAACCTTGTTAAGAATGTTTTGTCTTCCTTTAGAGGTTTCGTAATACTTTGTTGTCATACTGTCTGGTATCATCGCTTAGGCAATAGCAGTGAGCCCCACACTAGTTCCTACCTTGTGAAAGTGGTATATCACATTAGTTAGATGCAGTCACTGATCTATAGATTCATATTTTACAGAAGCATATCTTTGAAGCATCTAAATACTCAACCCAGCCAATACTAAACATATATTATGGTGGATCATTCACCATAAAGCTGAGCTTATATTTCAAGTTGGGTTGATCTTTACAGTACTTAGTGTGACATATGGGCTGAATGGACTGTGATGTGGAATGTGTTTGGCCCTGCAGTCCCCTCTGCGGCTCCTGATGATGTAGCGGTGGAGGTGATGAACAACTCGCTGGTCAAGGTCAGCTGGACACGTGTTCACAAGGACAAGCTGCATGGACATCTGGGAGGCTACAGGGTAATTCTTTAAAACAGCCCTGAAACTTTCAGACACAGTTTAAAGGGAGAGACCCTGACCTCGCTGGATCTCCTGGACATCTCACCCCACTAACGCTGGCAGCGCACTGTTACCTTACACAGGCCACTAGCGCAAAATACTAGAACCCAGACTCTAGCCTTCCCCATTCATGATTTATTGTCCTTTTCTCACATTCGATCTGTTAGATTCATAACACTGTGTGTCCTTCTGTCATGGCGGTGTCAGATAAACTGGTGGCGGCTGCGTAGTCTGCTGGACTCAAAGAAGACTCACGGGGACAAACACACTCTGACATACCCGGGGGACCGGAACCATGCCATGGTACCAGGGCTCACGCCCTTCTCTGAGTACAGCCTCATCGTCATGATCTTCAACAGGCGAGGCAATGGGCCAGGTAGCCACGCCGTCAACTTCAAAACCCCAGAGGGAGGTAAGACAGGAGGGGAGATGGGTGGTGCCATGGAACATATTAATTCACTACTGTGCAACTGAAGAAGAAAATAAACTCTCTGGACACAAGCTTAATGTGTTACGCATTAATACTTTTTACTACTTGTATATTTGTTTGTTTCCCAGTTCCAGAGAAAAACCCAGTTTTCAGGGTCACAGACGTTCAGAAGCACACTGTCACTCTCACCTGGGCACCTCCTCTGGAGGCCAACGGAGTCCTTACAGGATATCTGCTAGAGTATCAGCTGAGTATGTACAAATCCTTCCTCTTCCCTGTTAAACTGCAGTCTCTGACATGCACCAGGCTCCCTTCATTCAATATATCTAGCAACTCCTTGATCTTACCACTATGATATATTGCTGTGCTTATGAGTGGCGCTACAGTGCATTTTTTAATGCTTTGTTAATGATAGTCTCTAGTTTAGCTCCTACAGCTGATGTGAAATGTTTGTCTTATTATAGAAATGTGAGATAATACATGCAGAGCTTTGATCGTGAAGATCCACAGGTTTAAATCTCACAAGTGGTTGCATGAGAATATGATCAAATGGAGAACAAAAACTCAGATGGAAAATACCCTCAAGGAGAAAAGAATGAGAGTGGAATACAGCTAAATGTTAAACGTCTGTTATTGGATGGCATCAGAAAGCATGGAAGTGGATATCCAGTGTGACTTATTGATAGTATAACCCAGAATGACCCCCTTGGTGAGAGAGGGGTCAGTATCTGGTCAGGGTGTGGCCTGTGTGGTGTGTTGTGATCTGGCACCAGCAGTGCTGACCAAGGCCAGCGTGTCACAGCCTTTTAAGGTCTTGGTTACTGACCCCATCCTGTCCACCGGGGACTTCGTCACAACCAACGGTCCAGATGAAACAGTCACAGGACAACAATAATGTGCATGTGTGTGTCCCTCCCTGGCCTGAAACAATAACGATGATGAGGCTGATTACAACGTTTCAAAGACAGCTTTGCAAAGTAGCTCTCCCTAATGGTTTTTGATTTTTCCGCTGCACAAGAGGGTCAAAAGTGTCATGTTGTATTTCAGAAGAAGGGACGTTTTCATTGTGCATCATGATAAAGCTGATGGACTCTTTTGAAGTGAGGGGTTTTTGAAGTACCATTGAAGGAAGTGATGTTAATGGTAAAGATAATGCACCAGAGGAAGCTTCTTAGAGGTTATTTGCTAACTTAATATTTCACAGGTTTCACAGGACCTACACTGTTACATTAATGGCCGGTTCCATCTCTAGGGAAGGAAGAACCAACTAACATGTCATGCCGTTGTTGTGAATAGTGGTGTCCTAAAGTCATGATAAGCCCAGCCATTCTGGACGGAGGCTAACGACTGTTTAGTCTAAATTACACTATAGTGCGTGGAAATACGATGACATTGCTAAAGTAGTCAAATGTTCAGTAGGAAACAACTTTGCCAGCATTATCATGTCATCAAATTCACTTTAAACAGATGGAAATGTTGTCATTAGCTAGCAAAGTTTGTCAAGAATAGCTAGCAATGCTAACAGTAGCTAGCTAAAATCCGCTGTCCTCCCCTCAGTCTTAGCTAACTAGCTAACGTTATACTGCATCTAAAGTCAATCTGGTAACATCAAAATGATTAAAAAGGTTTTCCTTGTAATTGTTTGCATCCTTTTGAATGGCATTGTATTTCTAAGCCACTCTAATGCACTTTTGATTCAATCTTCATCAGCGCTCATTGACAATACATTGATTAGAATGCTCAGTTGGCCATCAGTCCAAAACAAACATTCAAAACAACATTGTGATGAAACATGCAAACCATGATTACATGCTCACACAATGTGGTCATATATCTACCAAACCCACAACATATTATGAGTGTCCTTTTCAAATGATCAATCAAATGCTTATTTTGTCCTTCTGCATCAGAGAGATCCTTTGTGTCCATTAATACATGAAGACACATTTAATCGAGTCTCTTTGTGTGTTTAGTCAACGACACAGAGGAGGTGGGTGTCCTGCAGACTGTGGACATCAGCAACCCTGACACCACCACGTGGGTCCTACAGAACCTGGAGGCCATCAGCAGATACAAGTTCTACCTGCGCCCCTGCACCAGGGTGGGCTGTGGGCCCCGGGTCAGCAAGGAGAGCACCACCACGCCTGAAGCACGTAAGTCACACAGGCCGAGGTGTGGCAGGGGGATACTGGAGGAAATCCTTTGAGAATGGAAGGGGGTTATGGGTTTATTGTTGGGGGAAATAGCGAGACGTGGTAGCAGGACTTTGTATTAGAGGGATGATGTACAGTACTCTTTAAATGACCAAGCCTGTACACCGTAAATGACCAAGCCTGTACTATGTAAATGACCAAGCCTGTACACCGTAAATGACCAAGCCTGTACACCGTAAATGACCAAGCCTGTACTATGTAAATGACCAAGCCTGTACACCGTAAATGACCAAGCCTGTACTCTTTAAATGACCAAGCCTGTACACCGTAAATGACCAAGCCTGTACTATGTAAATGACCAAGCCTGTACACCGTAAATGACCAAGCCTGTACTATGTAAATGACCAAGCCTGTACACCGTAAATGACCAAGCCTGTACTCTTTAAATGACCAAGCCTGTACACCGTAAATGACCAAGCCTGTACTATGTAAATGACCAAGCCTGTACACCGTAAATGACCAAGCCTGTACTATGTAAATGACCAAGCCTGTACACCGTAAATGACCAAGCCTGTACACCGTAAATGACCAAGCCTGTACTCTTTAAATGACCAAGCCTGTACACCGTAAATGACCAAGCCTGTACTATGTAAATGACCAAGCCTGTACACCGTAAATGACCAAGCCTGTACACCGTAAATGACCAAGCCTGTACACCGTAAATGACCAAGCCTGTACACTTTAAATGACCAAGCCTGTACACCGTAAATGACCAAGCCTGTACTATGTAAATGACCAAGCCTGTACACCGTAAATGACCAAGCCTGTACTCTGTAAATGACCAAGCCTGTACACCGTAAATGACCAAGCCTGTACACTTTAAATGACCAAGCCTGTACACCGTAAATGACCAAGCCTGTACACCGTAAATGACCAAGCCTGTACTCTGTAAATGACCAAGCCTGTACACCGTAAATGACCAAGCCTGTACACTGTAAATGACCAAGCCTGTACACCGTAAATGACCAAGCCTGTACACTGTAAATGACCAAGCCTGTACACCGTAAATGACCAAGCCTGTACTCTGTAAATGACCAAGCCTGTACACTGTAAATGACCAAGCCTGTACACTGTCAATGACCAAGCCTGTACACCGTAAATGACCAAGCCTGTACTCTGTAAAGGACCAAGCCTGTACACTGTAAATGACCAAGCCTGTACACTGTAGATGACCAAGCCATTTCAGTAATGTATTAGCTCATTGAATTTCAGGGAATATGATATTGGCTCCAACTGCCAGGCTTTTCATATCTCCATCTAAGTAATGTTTGTGGGTAAACAATATCATAAGGGTGTGAGAAGGGGTTTCATTCATCATTGTCATAAAAGAGCAAATGCTTATTGATTTGAAGGAGAAAGCGAGCTATGAAAAAACGGCTGGAAAAGAGAATTGCCTACAGCAAGGGAAAATGCACATTTTCTGTATCGTATTGTATAATTATATAGGAATTGGTAAGGTAAGTAGATTGCCATTGCAATGTTTGGCTCATGCATATGACACAACATTTTCATCTTGTGAATTCTATGTCAGTTCTACTTCAGTGGAGTGGTAGATGTACTCTGTCGGAACCAGGCCAAGCTCAATTCAACTGAGTCTTTGGGAGTGGAGATAAGGGGGTGACACCAGTCAAAGATGATTAGAATCTAATGAAAATAAGCAAGTGCACTTGAATGTGTAATGGAGGGTCTGCACTGTGGTGCCACATCACACATAGCCTCTGTCTAACAATAGTAATAATTGATTTGGGTACTCTCTAATAGTAAGAGCTTGTAAATTGATATAAAATGGTTAACAAAACATAGCATCCTTTTCAATCAAACACAGTAAGCAGGCTTCTGGGATTAATTAAATGCAAGGATGCATGTTTAGATTGATTTACTAAACAAAACACCATTATGGTATGAAATCAAAATAAATATGCTTTCTCCGTGTGTGGGAGTAATGTCAAATCAAATCATATTTTATTTGTCATGTGCTTTGTAAATAACAGGTGTAGACTAATAGTGAAATGCTAACTTACGGGCCCTTCCCAACATTGCAGAGAGAATAATAACACAAGGAGTAATTAGCCTTCCCTGTGGCTCAGTTGGTAGAGCATGGTGTATGCAACGGCAGGGTTGTGGGTTCGATTCCCATGGGGGGCCAGTACAACAAAAATGCATGAAATGAAATGTATGCATTCATTACTGTATGTCGCTCTGGATAAGAGCGTCTGCTAAATGACTGAAATGTAAAAAAAATTAAATACACAATGAAGTAACGATAACTTGGCTATATACATGGGGTCCCAGTACCGAGTCAATGTGCAGGGGTTTGAGGTAGATGCACTGCCTTCAGAAAGTATTCATACCCCTTGACTTATTCTACATTTTATTGCTAGACAACCATTTTCAGGTCTTGCCATAGCTTTTTAGTAGATTTAAGTCAAGACTGTAACTTGGGCAGTCAGGAACATTAACTGTCTGCTTGGTGAGGATCTCCAGTGTAGATTTGGCCTTGTGTTTTAGGTTAATGTCCTGCTGAAAGATGAATTAATCTCCCAGTGTCTGCTGAAAAGCAGACTGAACCAGGTTTTCCTCTAGGATCTTGCCTGTGATTAGCTCCATTCTATTTATTTTTTTATCCTGAAAAACTCCCCAGTCCTTAACCATTAGAAGCATACCCATAACATGATGCAGCCACCACTATGCTTTAAAATATGGAGAGTAGTACTCAGTAGGGTTGAATATTTTCCTGGTATTTTACAAATGTCCCCGCCAAACCGGAAGTGTCATTCAAAAGCATTATAAAGCAAATAAATATGTCTGGATTTGATTAGAGCTTTGATCAGCATGAAAATTCAAACCTGTTGCTACCTAAATACATTAACAACATTTAATGAGCCCAAGCCCAAAAAATAATAATCTAACCACATTGTCCAATTTCAAAAAGGCTTTACAGCGAAAGCAAAACATTAGATTATGTTAAGAGAGTACATAGACAAAAATAATCACACAGCCATTTTCTAAGCAAGGACATGTGTCAATAAAACCCAAAACACAGCTAAATGAAGCACTAACCTTTGACGATCTTCATCAGATGACACTCCTAGGACATTATGTTACACAATACATGTATGTTTTGTTCGATAAAGTTCATATTTATATCCAAAAACAGCATTTTACATTGGCGTGTGATGTTCAGAAAATGTATTCCCACCAAAACGTCCGGTGAATGTGGACATCAATTTACAAAAATACTCATCATAAACGTTGACAAAATATATAACAATTATTTTAAGAATTATAGATAAACTACCCCTGGATGCAACCGCTGTGTCAGATTTTAAAATAGCTTTACGGAGAAAGCACATTTTTCAATATTCTGAGTACATAGCTCAGCCATCACGGTGCGCTATTCAGACACCCGCCAAGTTCGTATTAGAAATATTCTCTTACCTTTGTTGATCTTCGTCAGAATGCACTCCCAGGACTGCTACTTCCACAAGAAATGTTGTTTTTGTAAGAAATAATCCATATTTATGTACAAATACCTCCGTTTTGTTCATGCGTACAGATCACTTATCCAAAGGTATAACGCGCGAGTGTGGAACGAGAGACGAAAAGTCAAAATGTTCCATTACCGTACTTAGAAGCATGTCAAACGCTGTTTAAAATCATTCTTTATTGTATTTTTTACGTAAAATTGCGATAATATTCCAACTGGACAATAGCATATTCATTCAAGAAGAAAAAGAAGGAGGGTTGCGCTCGCGGGACCTAGCATATCCAATCCCTTTGTTGCCAGGCCGACCACTCAGTAACTGAGCTCCTATTATCTGCCCAGTGACAGGAAAATGCTCAAACCACTTTCTGAAGGTTTTAGACAGCCAATGGAAGCCTTAGGAAGTGCAACGTCACCCCACAGACACTGTAGCTTCGATAGAGAATCAAAAGAAGAATTACAATTCTCAGACTTTCCACTTCCTGCTTGGAATTTTCTCAGGTTTTTGCCTGCCATATGAGTTCTGTTATACTCACAGACACCATTCAAACAGTTTTAGAAACTTCAACGTGTTTTCTATCCAAATCTACTAATAATATGCATATTCTCGTTTCTGGGCCAGAGTAGTAACCTGTTTAAATTGGGTATGTTTTTCATCCGGCCGTGAAAATACTGCCCCCTAGCCCAGACAGTTTAAGGTGCTTGGGTATTGTGCAAGAGACAGAGGCTATACGTTAGAAGCTTATAATGCATGATCCATCATAAATTAGCTAAATATAAGGCTAATACTGCAAAGAATTTATTACCTGAAAGAGGTAGGCTAGGACATCTATATATAGGCTATAGACAATCCTGTTCTAGATTGATATATTTTGGATGCCATTTGAATGGTGTTAATGGAGAGAGAGGAAGACTGTGAGAGAGTGCTCACATGTGCACTGATTTAAAACAATGATATTCAAGTGATAGGCTATTATAAAATTCTGCAGCTGCAAATTAAAAAATGACAAAACTTTACTGTTAGGCGGAGCAGCACAGGGGAACCCAAGAGCAGACTCAGACCAAGAAACAGGGATGAATGAACCAAGGTATTTATTGTAACACAGGGAGATATGGAGGGAAGCTCGGATGAGTGGTAGGAAACTAGATGTGGAGGCTGAGGTTGGAGTGAGCTGGGTTGGAACAGGGTAAACAGGTCCGGAGAGGAATCCAATGGAGTGATGGTGTGGTGAATCCAGAACAGGGTAGCAGGGTGGTGAGATGTGGAACAGGAGACAGGAGCCAGAGTCAGAGCTGCAAAACTGCAGTGAGAGGATAAACAGCATCAGGCAGGGAAACAGGGTCTTGAATAATCATAAATAGCTAGAATCATAAACTGACTGAGCAGAGATTACGATCTGGCAGAGTGGAAGTGGCAGGACTGAGTATTTGTAGAGATCTTGATTATGGAACGGATTGCAGCTGGTGAGGATCCGCTCTGGCTCCAGCACACCTGTCTCCAACCACACAATCACAAACAAACAGAAAGGGAGGGAGAGAGAAGTGGAGAAGTACTGGAGAAGTGGCTGCAGGTCAAGGAGACACCGGATGTCCACTAGGGGGTGTGGCAGGAGCAGATGTGACATGAACAATTAAAAAACAAGGTGACCCCCTAAAGCCAGATGATTATGGGTACAGTAAATTACATTCGGTCAGTAAGTGCATACGGTCTTTATATTACTGTAGTATGGGCTATGCTGGAGCAAATGTAGGCCTACCTGTCACAAGAAAAAAAGTTACCATGATGAGATGATAGGTCTACACGCATTGTGAATTGCACTCCATACTGACATGGGCTGTCTGTCCCCACCCTGAGCGTTGATAAATCATGCAGAGTCTGCAGAGAAGCCAGATTTAGACTTTGCACATCATTTAATAGTTCCATTTCAACCCATGCTGTTCATATAAACCATTTATAATATTTTACCGGTTCCTCGGTTATCCCGGGAAAAGAGAGTGGTTTTTGGAGGGAAAATCTCTATACCCGGGTTCCCGCCATTCAACCCTAGTACTCAGTAATGTTTTGTATTGAATTTGCCCCAAAATGAACATTTTGTATTCAGGCATCCTTCTTTTCACTCTGTCAATTAGGTTATTATTGTGGAGTAACTAAATTGTCGTTGATCCATCCTCAGTTTTCTCCTATCACAGACATTAAACTCTGTAACTGCTCCAAAGTTGCGATTGGCCTCATAGTGAAATCCCTGAGGGTGTTTTTCTTCCTTTCGGGCTACTAAGTTAGGAAGGACGTCTGTATCTTTGTGGTGACTGGGTGTATTGATAAACCATCCAAATTGTAATTAATAACTTCACCATGCTCAAAGGGATATTCAATGTCTGCTTTTGGGACAGACGTTCCGCTAGCGGAACGCCTCACCAATATCCAATGGTAGAGAGTGGCGCGAAATACAAATACCTTAAAAATGCTATAACTTCAATTTCTCAAACATATGACTATTTTACACCATTTTAAAGACTCTCGTTAATCTAACCACATTGTCCGATTTCAAAAAGGCTTTACAGCGAAAGCAAAAGATTAGATTATGTAAGGATAGTACCCTGCCAAAAATAAATCATACCGCCATTTTCAAAGCAAGCATATATGTCACAAAAACCAAAACCACAGCTAAATGCAGCACTAACCTTTGATGATCTTCATCAGATGACACTCCTAGGACATTATGTTATACAATACATGCATGTTTTGTTCAATCAAGTTCATATTTATATCAAAAAACTGCTTTTTACATTAACATGTGATGTTCAGAACTAGCATACCCACCGCAAACTTCCGGTGGATTTACTAAATTACTCACGATAAATGTTTACAAAAAACATAACAATTATTTTAAGAATTATATATACAGAACTCCTTTATGCAGTCGCGGTGTCAGATTTTAAAATAGCTTTTCGGCGAAAGCACATTTTGCAATATTCTGAGTAGATAGCTCGGCCATCACAGGCTAGCTAATTTGACACCCACCAAGTTTGGTGCTCACCAAACTCAGATTTACTAATTGGATTACCTTTGCTATTCTTCATCAGAATGCACTCCCAGGACTTCTACTTCAACAACAAATGTTGTTTTGGTTCGAAATAATCCATAGTTATATCCAAATAGCTCAGTTTTGTTCGTGCGTTCAGGTCAGTATCCGAAGGGTCACACGCGGGCGCATTTCTTTACAAAAAATGTCAAAATATTCCATTACCGTACTTCGAAGCATGTCAAACGCTGTTTAAAATCAATTTTATGCTATTTTTTTCATAAAATAGCGATAATATTCCAACCGGGCGACGTTATATTCATTCATAGACTGAAAGAAAAACATGGACTCGTCTCGTGCACGCGCACTCCAGTGTCATTGTCCCCTGCCTGACCACTCACAAAAACTCCTGCTTTTTTTCGCCCAGAGACTGCAGAGACGTCATTCCGCTTTATTTTTGATAGAGATGCTGTATTTTTGATAGAGATGCCCTAGAAGGAGAACAAATTGTCAGACAGGGCATTCCTGTATGGAATCTTCTCAGGTTTTGGCCTGCCATATGAGTTCTGTTATACTCACAGACACCATTCAAACAGTTTTAGAAACTGTAGAGTGTTTTCTATCCAAATCTACTAATTATGTGCATATTCTAGTTTCTGAGCAGGAGTAGTAACCAGATTAAATCGGGTACGTTTTTTATCCGGACGTGAAAATACTGCCCCTTATCCCAAAAGCATCCTTATTATTTGACTTGTTAAGCAAATTTTTACTCCTGAACTTATTTAGGCTTGCATAATAAAGGGGTTCTTGAATACTTATTGACTCAAGACATTTCAGCATTTAATTTTTTATTCATTTTGAACATTTAGAAAAACGTATTTCCACTTTTACGTTATGGGGTATGGTGTATAGGCCAGTAACAAAATGTTATTTTTAATGCCTTTTAAATTCAGGATGTAACACAACAAAATGTGGAAAATGTCAAGGGCTGTGAATACATTCTGGACATACAGTATAGATAGGGGTAAAGTGACTAATGTAATGTAATATTGTTTTGAATATATACCCTGTAAACTCAGGAGACGGAGATGGCCCAGAGTTGTAATCTACTTCATTTACATGATTGGATCTCCCATCACATTTATGTAGGGAAACATTTTGCATCTTTGTCATGCTTATATTGTAGTTGGTGTCAGTACATGTTCTTGCTGTGCTATGCTGAAGTACGTAAGGCTTTTAACTTATGCAATTGATAATAATGTATGCCCGTCAGGTGGGTATCCATCTTCTTAATGATACATTCACTGTGTGGTGTGGAAGCTAAAACCACTTTCCATACATGTATCTGCTTGGCAATGCTTTCCTTTTTTATTTTCCGTCTCCTCACCAGCTTCCACAGCGATATCCACTGTCAGTATGTAGATTTCTGTTTATGTGCAGTACAAAGCAACTTCTGTAGTCTAACACTGATGTAAATCATGCCTGCAGGTAAATTCTCTGCGAAATAACTACATTGATTTATTTCTGCATGAGTCACCCATTAATTATTTGTATCATATCCTTGGTGGATACTTGAGTAGTACTGTAGCTCTCGCATTCCATTTCTGACAAAGACTATTCTTCTGATATACCTGTTAGTATGATTTCTATAAGCTATACTGTTCGCTGTTTCTTTAACATAGACTAGCTGTGAGTGCATAAATGTGGATAAAGGGCTGATATACAGGTGGGAGGTGAATCTTGGAGACAGCAGCCCAGTTGCCTGCATGGTTGACTAGGTCAAGCAGGCGTTTAGAAAACAAGTCTGATGTCAGCAACCATTAAGACACATAATATTTCACACAAATAAGGAACTAAGATGATGCAGATACTCCCCTCATCTGTGAATAATTGCCCTTCTCTGTTGCGTGCCCTTGCCATCAGCACTGAGCACTCTGATGCCTCCGTTCATTAGTAGACCAATACAGACTCTGCAGTTTGTGGTTTTCTCTGCAGTAACAATGGTAATGAGGATCCCGTTTATAAATTCATATGAATCCAGTCTCATTAGTGAATCTGTAAATTAATATTGACTTTTGTTCCAACAACATCAGGCTCAATGCCACACGTATTACAAACAGAGGGATCAAATTAAGCTTTAGGTACAGCATACAGGAAGGCTGTCAGACGTGCATATGTGTAACGGCTGTCTTCATAAATGGACCAAGGCGCAGCAGGTATGTGAATACTCATCTTTAATTACCCAACAAAAGGAGTAAAGCATCCACAGGAAACAATAAACACGACAGCAGCAACAGTTTGCAGGCTAGAAAACGCAGTGCAAAGCAACCACCCACAAACCCCAGTGACAAACATACTCCTACATATATGACTCCCAATCAGGAACAACGATCCCCAGCTGTTCCTGATCAGGAGTCACAAGACACACAGAACAATCAAACACACACAAGACTGCCACGTCCTGACCCCCAAACTACTACAACAGCTCCATCTGCTGGTCAGGACGTGACAGTACCCCCCTCAAGGTGCAGACCCCGGAATGCACCTAACAAAAAAAATAACACCAACAAACAAAATCCCCAACAAAACCCATAAACACTAACCCTTAAACAATAAGGGAGGGAAGGGAGGGTGGCTGCCGTCACCGACGGCACTGTGCTACACCCCCCCTCCCCAACCCACCTATCTCTGGAGGTGGCTCCGGTTCTGGCCGTTCCAGGCTGTCGGGGCGGTCTGGCAGCTCGGGACAGTCTGGGCAGTCTGGCAGCTCGGGACAGTCTGGGCAGTCTGGCAGCTCGGGACAGTCTGGGCAGTCTGGCAGCTCGGGACAGTCGGGGCAGTCTGGCAGCTCGGGACAGTCTGGCAGCTCGGGACAGTCTGGGCAGTCTGGCAGCTCGGGACAGTCTGGGCAGTCTGGCAGCTCGGGACAGTCTGGGCAGTCTGGCAGCTCGGGACAGTCTGGCAGCTCGGGACAGTCTGGGCAGTCTGGCAGCTCGGGACAGTCTGGGCAGTCTGGCAGCTCGGGACAGTCTGGGCAGTCTGGCAGCTCGGGACAGTCTGGGCAGTCTGGCAGCTCGGGACAGTCTGGGCAGTCTGGCAGCTCGGGACAGTCTGGGCAGTTTGGCAGCTCGGGACAGTCTGGGCAGTCTGGCCGCTCGGGACAGTCTGGGCAGTCTGGCCGCTCGGGACAGTCTGGGCAGTCTGGCCGCTCGGGACAGTCTGGGCAGTCTGGCCGCTCCGGCAGTTCAGGGCAGTCTGGCCGCTCCGGCAGTTCAGGGCAGTCTGGCCGCTCCGGCAGTTCAGGGCAGTCTGGCCGCTCCGGCAGTTCAGGGCAGTCTGGCCGCTCCGGCAGTTCAGGGCAGTCTGGCCACTCCGGCAGTTCAGGGCAGTCTGGCCACTCCGGCAGTTCAGGGCAGTCTGGCCACTCCGGCAGTTCAGGGCAGCTCTGGTGACTGTTGACTGGCAGGCAGCTCTGGTGACTGTTGACTGGCGGGCAGCTCTGGTGACTGTTGACTGGCGGGCAGCTCTGGTGACTGTTGACTGGCGGGCAGCTCTGGTGACTGTTGACTGGCGGGCAGCTCTGGTGACTGTTGACTGGCGAGGCTGGGCTGACACGCTAGACTCTTGATGCGTGGGGCTGGTATTGGACGTACCAGACTGGGAACACGTACCTCCATGATAGTGCGGGGAGCTGGCCTGGGGCTCCATTCTTGCACCGCAAAACCGCCGTTGTGCCCCCCCCAAAAAAAATCTTGGGGCGGCCTCTCGAGTTTCCTCAACTCTTCCATCGCCCTGGAAACGCTCCTCCTTAGCTCTGCCCACGTCCATCCTTCCTCCTCGTTCCTCTGCTGCTTGGTCCTGGTGAGGTGGGTGGTTCTGTAACGGCTGTCTTCATAAATGGACCAAGGCGCAGCAGATATGTGAATACTCATCTTTAATTACCCAACAAAAGGAGTAAAGCATCCACAGGAAACAATAAACACGACAGCAGCAACAGTTTGCAGGCTAGAAAACGCAGTGCAAAACAACCACCCACAAACCCCAGTGACAAACATACTCCTACATATATGACTCCCAATCAGGAACAACGATCCCCAGCTGTTCCTGATCAGGAGTCACAAGACACACAGAACAATCAAACACACACACAAGACTGCCACGTCCTGACCCCCAAACTACTACAACAGCTCCATCTGCTGGTCAGGACGTGACAATATGCTGTATATTGTAGTGTCAATAAAAGTTCAAATGATGACGTCTTGTTTCATCAGAGAAAAAGTCCCTTCCTGTAGTATAAATCATTATCAATGATCACCTCTAACCACACGTTAGACCTTATTTGCTAGTTGTTTGATGGTATTCATTGCTCAAGCCACGATTGCGCACCCCAATAAGTCAGACATGCTTTTAACCTCTCTGGCGCATGTGGGACGAATTCGTCCCACCTACGTAACAGCCACTTCAATCCAGTGGCGCGATTCTAAGTACATAGGCCGGCATCACGGGCTAGCTATTTAGACACCCACCCAGTTCAGCCTTCACCAAAATCACATTTCCTATAAGAAAAATGTTCTTACCTTTCCTGTTCTTCGTCAGAATACACTGCCAGGACTTTTACTTCAATAACAAATGTAGGTTTGGTCCCAAATAATCCATCGTTATATCCAAACAGCGACGTTTTGTTCGTGAGTTCTAGACACTATCAGAATGCTACATCATTAAAATATATCTTAAAACACATACGTTTGTTTTTCCTTAGAGTGCTTTTTAGTCATTCAGTTTTTGTCATTCTTTTGTTTGTTGTGTAGTAAATATTTCAGCTTTGTTTCTATTGTTTTGTATTCATTTTTTCCTGTGAAATACATTGCATTGCCTTCCTTGTCTGAAATGTGCGGTATAAATAAAGCTTGATTTTATTTAATTTACTCTGTAGTAGTAACCACCCAGACTAGTTGTTATATGAGATATCTGTAGACTATAAATTAATATCAGTCCACTATGCCCATAGTTGTAGCGTACTAACAATTGTATTAGTCAGTAGGCAGTAGCTCCCGCTCCCCGACTCAAAACATTTCCAATAATCTCCAAGTGTCTTCCTTTTCAGGCCAGTCTGCCTCCCCCTCACAGCCAAGTTCACCCGTTCCAACATAGGTATTCATACAACCAATTGTGTTCAATATGGCAATGATAGCCATAGGTGAAAACCACAGGAGGCTGGTGAGGGGATGATGGCTCATAATAAATGATGGAATGGAGTGAATGGAATGGCATCAAGCACATGGAAACCATACCATTCAATTATTCCATTCCTACCATTACTATGAGCCCGTCCTCCCCAATTAAGGTGCCAACAGCCACCGGTGGTGAACACACTAAACTCTACTGATACCATATGATAAAAATACTCTCCTCTATTTTGTGCTTAACTTCAAATCAATAAAAACTAGCTTAAGCATTGATGTTGAGTTAAAGTCCCACAAACATCTCAACAAACTCATCAAGAGACAGTCCTGTTTTTTAAGGGGCGGCAGGTAGCCTAGTGGTTGGAGCATTGGGCCAGTAACTGAAAGGTTGCTAGTTTGAATCCCTGAGCTGTTCCTAGGCAGTCATTGTAAATAAGAATTTGTTCTTAACTGACTTGCCTAGTTAAATAAATAATATATTCCATACCTGAAGGTGTGAGTGTAGTTCAAACAGGACAAATATGTCTAATTGATTTGTTGGGCCCCAGTCCTCCTTTACACGGCAGAATATTGACCAAACAGTCACCTGACATTTCCATTTAACCTTCAACTGAGTAAACAACTGTAGTGCTGTTGGACAAGCAAATGTCCATACAGTAGCAACATTTGAGCTGGAGGAAATGTAGGCCTAGTCAGGCCGAGTGAGGAGGAGGAGCAGGAGGTGTGAGCTCTTACAGAGAGGGTGATATTTAGGGGAAACTGAGATAAGTGGATAAGTGGAAACTGTTGATAGCTGTAGATCAGAATATTTAAGTGTACTGGGCTCAGCTTTAAAAAAAAATCTCAGACTTTGAAGAGCCATTTTGCAGGCGTTGTGGCAGGGCCAGGGCTGCGCTCCCTGCTGTGGTAACAGATGCTTTCTGCAGCCTTTAATACCAGGCTGAGCAGTGCAATGACAAACACGCCAAGCCCTGGGATATTTTTTTGTCACTTAGAATAATCATACTAAGCAAATGATGGGAATTACCATAGTTACAGAGTCATACACCAGCTTTACCCATGGTGTGTCATTTGTGCTCACAGGGATGGGCAGCCCAGACACAGGTGTCCTTGTGTTCTGAATTATCACCTGAGCAAACACCTGAGCAGGAGACACAGTCGAAGATTTGCATGTTTGCCTGAGGGAGATGAAGGGGATTGTTTGCCGTTGACCGGTCGTACTAAAGCTGTGCAACCTTTCTTTTCAAACTTGCAATTTGAAGTGGTGCATTATTCTCACCCTCCCTCCAGCTGCAGTGGTTCTTTGATTTCCTGGAGTGTCAGTCTTCAGAGACTTTATTAGTCTGTTATTGTCTAACGTATGCAGCACCGCTGTGTACATGAGTTAAGCTGCAGTGAGGCACAGGGACTTCTGCTCACCCCTGATATTTAACATTTCCATCAAAATGTATACTGTTGTAGAGAGAAGCACAATCTGTCACGGCTGTCGTAGGAAGAAGAGGACCAAGGTGCAGCGTGTGTGTCGTTCCACATTTTTATTCACATATTAACACTGTGAAACTATGCAATACACAAATAAACTGTAATGACAAAACAACAAACCGTGACGCAGAGGAGAAACAAACACTACACAAAAAATAATCACCCACAAAACCCAGGAAGAAAAACCCCTACTTAAGTATGATCTCCAATTAGAGACAACGAGGACCAGCTGCCTCTAATTGGAGATCATCCCAAACAAACCAACATAGAAATACAAAAACTAGAACCTAAGAACATAGAAATAGAACACATAGAATAAACCCCCCTGTCACGCCCTGACCTACTCTACCATAGAAAATAACAGCTTACCATGGTCAGGATGTGACACAATCTATGTGATTTGAAAGCGATAGCAATCAGTTGTATTAAGAAAAGGAACACGCGAAGTCAATAAGCAGAGTTTTGCATTGTTCATTTTGTCTGCACGTTTCAATGGATACATACTCTCTTCAGATTTCCATTCAGCTTTGCTGGCTTTCCTTGGCTTTCCTTTTCCTTTGTCAATTTCATTATAAATGATTCAGGAAATGTGCCAGTTATTGATAAGCATTCACTCTATATCCTCCAGTAGTATTAAGCATGAGACACATATGTTAGGCTACATATACTGCACTGTATGTGCATCAGCAAATGGATTGACTTCATCAACACCTGGCCAGCTTTAGATCCATGTTTTTTTGTGTGTGAATGTGATCTGTACTATCCTTAATCCTTTACTAACCCTGTTCTGCTATTTCTCCCCTCTTCCTCCCTCATCTGTCTGTCAGTCCCAGCCGTGTTGAATATTAGTTCCTCAGTTAGTGACAACATTGCAAACATCAGTTGAATTCCAGGAAACGAACAAACGGATTCAGAGTCTTATGTTGCATATATGAACAACCGTAAGCACATTACTTCTCTGTCCATTTGCAGTATATTTTATAGCGATATACTTTTAAGGTGATTTTGAATGTATTGGTAACATCTGAGACATCTCTATACAGTACTACCGTTACATGCTAGAAATTGTGTCCTGTGTTATTTCATCAAACGCTCTGTAAATAACCCTTTAACCCTTCCCCCCTCATGAGTACTAACCCTCCCTGATTGTGCACCTAGGTAAAGGTAACTGGAATATCTCTGAGGCAGTTAACTCCTCTAAGACTTTCCACGTGATTGAGGGGCTGGAGCTTGGGACTGTGTACTCTGTGCGCCTTATGACTAACAACTGGGTTGATAATACTAGTATTTTTTAATATGTAATCAGGACCAGGGCTAAAGTGAGCAGGGATGCTATTGGAAAAGAAGAAAAAGCTCTCCCACCCCCCAATCAAATCCCTACACACATAATCACCATAACCAATTGAAGTTGTATTTAGTATGCAGGTGCACCAATGTCCTTGAACATGTCTCAAGGTATGGTTCTCTGTGTCAATAGGATTTTTTATATATTTTTAGTGACTTGGTGAAAGGAATTCCATTAGAACAGCCTCCTCAGTTGATTAATTAGACAAGGGGATTAGCTGTTTAATATTAATATTGGTACATTTCCATTTCAACGTCACCTGCTGCCTCTGCATCCAATAGACTTTGTCGATGTAAACATTCAATCAAGTGTCCTCATGAAAGGCAGAGTCAAAGTCAAAGTGTTGTTGTTTCTTCTCCTCTCCTCAGGTCTGGCAAGCATCCATGGAGGAATCTCTACCCAGGGCTGGTTCATCGGACTGATGTGTGTCGTGGCTCTCCTCACACTCATGGTGTTAATCGCCTGCTTTGTCAACAGAAATAAAGGAGGGAAATATTCCGGTAGGTACTCAGACGCAAACACACACACACACACACACACACACACACACACACACATTGCACCTTATGAATGCTAACTAATCACTGCACTAGGCATAATTATATTCCCATTTAGAGTATTTATTACCAAATAGAAATGATCACTCTGGACACCATTATAGACATATTTAAGCTGATATATTATTAGTAGTAGAAATATACATCACACCACTGTTCAATATTTCAATGCTGATATTTACAGTATAATGGGAACTTAAATTAATGGGAGCATGTGCATTTATATTTATAACATTTAAATAAATACAGCATATTTGAAATATGCAGATTTTGAATAACAAAACATAGAATGCACAGAATACACAAAAGATATGTAAATGTTATGGTCACATGCCAGCGGTGGGGATCTTAATGTCAGTCCTGTCTGTGGGGGATAGAGGGTCATTTACAGTACCTTTCATCTTTATACACTTATTGAGCGCCAGGTTCAGCTCAGCTAATCGTCTATCATATCAGAAAGACAGTCTAAATCCCAGGGCTTTGTTCTATGTTGCATTCATTAAACACTACGTCCTGCACTTTCCCTGGTAGTTAGGATTCAGTTGTTACTCATATTGGAAATGTTGCTGACATCAAACACTTAGTATGTTGTACTCAGGAATGTGTGAGAACTTGTAAGGCGTTTTAGCAGAACATTACTTTGTCTTTAACATGGTATAAAATTGTTTATTGAATGTTGTACTGTACTCAAGGTACCCTAAACATTGATCTTTCTCTCCGAGCAGTAAAGGAGAAAGAGGATCTTCACCCAGACCTAGAATCCCAGGGTATCCATGATGACACCTTCTGTGAATACAGGTAATCATTCCACCAATCACCATTGTATCAATAACTCAGATATCAGCTCATATATTAACTTTGTTTTGAATTGTATCACATTGTATAATTCTATCTCTGCATTTCTCCTGATTTAAAAAGAAAACCCTACATGCATGAGCTTAACACAGACCTTCACAGACATCCCTGTTCAAGACATGTGATGGGCTGAGTAACATGTATTCTAAACGTGATGTGGTAAACAGCAACATACCCCCGTTGTTGTTTACACATCAATGATGTTGATGTGGTATCACCCTTTATTGTGCATTGTTATTAGGTAGATGTGTGGTGGTAGAGCTCAGGTCATTAGCAGTAACAGCCTCATTGTTCAGATGTTACTATTTGTTTCTGAATGGAACTCAATGAAGGAAGGCTGCCTGGCCACAACACAACCCAGCAGGAGGCTAAAACCAATCTGTGTAATTGAATGCAGCTCATCTCCGGGGCAGTAAAATCTGTGCTCAATTCATTAATCTTTCACTGGTCCAATTCAGAACACACTCACAGAGTGCAACCCAGAGACCCACACTTCACTCCAATCAGTAGTCTCACACTCAGAACCTAACTTGAAGTTATGAATCAGAAGTAGCCTAGACATCTTTCATCATGTGGTCACAGTAAAGTTGTGAAGTAGAGTGTTGCGTCTGGTCCCTAAAATATATGGCCCCCAATGTCGGCCACGGGAAAGCACATTTATTGTATTTTTACTCCAAAATCAAAAAATGCTCAGATCCCTGAAGCACCTGACTTCACCATAATTTCCCATGTAGGAGCATCATGATGCCAATCCAAACCATTAGTCTATACAATGAACCCTTTATGTGATCACTCTCTTGTTGAATAATTCAATGAAAGCTACAGCCTGAGCATCTGTCCCCGTACAGACAGGGTTACAATGCACCTTGTGACTGCAGCATGTGCACGGTCAACATCTGCATCAGCCTGACAGCCAAATCAATACCCCATCTTCTTTTAATTATCCCATTCATCGTCACATACATTGATATACTGTACATGTAGGGTTTAAGTACACTTGACAGGAGTGCCCTTTACTAGTCCACATATCTGATCATTTTTCATCCGTCTGTCAGTCAGAGGTAAACATTGCTGCCAATCACCGAAGCTCTTCATTTAAGCTCTTTGGGTTCAAACCTGCCTGTGTCCCTGTCCTTACCAATAAAGCCCATAGAGTTAAGCCATGAGTGAAATTAGGTGGTTTTGAAATCCCCTGTCTTTGTGCCGTCATGTTGTGACACAGTGACAATGATGAGAAGCCACTGAAGGGCAGCCAGCACTCTCTGAGCGGACAGATCAAAGCAGAGGACAGTGGGGACAGCCTGGTGGACTATGGGGATGAGGATATCCAGTTCAACGAAGATGGCTCCTTCATCGGCGAGTACGCAGGTCGCAAAGAAAAGAAGGTGTCCATGGAAGTCAAAGGAACCACCAATCAGAGCACAGCGTGAGAGCAAGGAAAACGGTCCATCATCCATCCTTAGGACAACACTTTCATTAGACTGGTGGAGGGGAGGGGACATAAAGGAAGTAGATGACATAATCTGTACCAATCACAATCCAATGTCAAATGTAATGTGTCATTGTCAGCTGCACTGCCATCTTCATTTTATAAAGCTGTTTGTTTTATCAAACTCTAACAGAATGCATAATTTCCAAATGTATATATTATTGTATGTGGGAGTGTTTTATATTACTGCAAATCAGTGAAAACCTTTGAGGCTTTTTGCATTTTTTTGTCAAATGCAACAACTGTTTGTAATCTATTCAAATGTAAAAAGGAAGAAAAAGAAATCTCCAGTCCACATTGATCCTTTTCTTATACTACCAGATCTCTCATGCACAGTCATCATTTAGCAAACCTCACGTGTATGTGAGCAGATGATGTCAGCCTGTTTCAGTTGCAGCAAATATTGGCATTTGAAATTTGAAATGCATTCATTAAATATGATTTCCATATGTGTACAAAGGCTGTTCATCAACTTATTTCCTGGTTTGTTACATGACAAAATAACAATACAAAACGGATGCCTCAGTTATATCACATGAAATGCCAAAAGATCTAAGGCAATGGCTCTGAGAACTCTCAGTTGATAACAGGAAAGTACTTCTGTTGTTTCCACAGTGAGGTTATGATTCAATGGTTTTATGTGCCAGCTCGCTATAACATGCAGACAATTATCAACCGAGTTACCACTTGATCTATTCTAGCTCATCAAAATACCAATTAAAGCATTAATGTTGTTCCCATGTTCTTAGAACAGCCTTGCTCATTACAACTTGCATGTCATTGTAGACAATGCCATTCAACTCCAAAAAAGTAATCATAGTAAGCCTGTTTGAAAGTCAACCTAAACGTTACCATGATGATCGCCTTCAATTGCATCTTTGTACAAATACATCAAATATAGCTATTGTATGTTTAAGAATGTTTGTGGATGTTTTGATGTTATTAAATTGTTAAACTTTTCATTACCATTGGCTATAGACTGACTGTCCGTCTTTAAACTGCATACAGAAAGAATACTTCAACATAAATATACATGATTGATGCTTTGGGGTTTGAAAGGAACTCTGCTTCTGCAGAAAGCTTTGGAATGTCATTACAACATGCCGTATTGTGAAATTAGCAAATCCACTCCTAGCTATCTAACTAGAAGTACAAGGAGACAGTAGTTCAAGTTGCAAACCATATACTAAGCTATATGGAAGGTCATACCAAGGATCATTTAGCTATTTGATTTAGAATTTTAAGACCTCTTGAAGTATCAAGAATATATATAAAAAAATGTTTGGATGAAAAAAGATTTTTGGTGTTACTGCTATTAGCCCATACAAACGGTTCGGATGCTACAGACTGAAGTTGGCAGATCGGCTCTAGCGTCTTCAGACGAGTCTCCTGACACTTGTGGAGGTCATAGAGACGACATAGGTGGGTGCGGTGGATTGAGAAACATCCAATGTAAAAAAAAACATCTCTAGCTTAATCTGACAGATTTATGTATTATGCTAATTACGTTTCTGCGCGGGCACGAACGTCAACCTTAGGGAGCTAACAGAGGGTTAGGAGGGCTGCCCAAAACAATAAAAGCATCTAGCTGTCTAATAACTGTAGATTGGTGGGGGGGAAATTTGTATCTGAAAAGGTGTCACTTCAAGTTCTGTCTCCAAGTTTGTTAACAGGTTTTTTAAAACAACTTGTGCATCAGGAGATGAACATGGGAAATCAAAGGGGTGGGCTCAGCCAGTGGAGAAAGGAACAAGGCTATAATCACATGAGATAAGCAGATGATAGGCAGATAGCAGAGAGAGGGCCCTAGTTACTCAGGTCATAATGAACTGGCCTGTTTCTGTTTGACTGAGCTTTACAAGTCACATTCCCTCCTGTGTGAATGACCACGTGTGTTCTTTAGGACTCAGCAGGCAAATGTTGATGAAACAGACAATTTTCTTTTGAGGAACAGCTATATCAGTCAAAAGTATGGTCCCTCAGATGTTCCGTATACTTTAAAAGGTTTTTAGCCATGAATAACCCACTCCATTGTGCTCCCTTACCTCTAGTGTAATGTAATTGACTGTCAGGAATAAGACTGAGCCCCTGTGCTAGTGTTGCTGAAGCTACTGAGGAATGAATGCAGGAGAGGAGAGGCCAATGACTCGGAGCACAAGCTGGACCTTTAAGAGCCCCAGAGAGCATATTCTAACAAAGCCCTCCCACATCGTTTCATCTAATTCACCAGGAAAGTAATAAATAAAACTCGGGTCAACGTCAACATTTGCCTAGAAGGCCCAGCACAGGAACAAATGGCTGGATTAAGTAGAGAGGAAAAATGGTCTCTCCCACAATATAAATCCTTTCCTGTGTCACCAGTTCTAGGTTGTTTCAGATATCCAGGTTGCAGCCTCCAGAGGAACTGTACTATAGATGTGATTATCACCTCTTTGGAGAGCACGTTAAATCCTTAATGTTGGAACTGACTAATGTTTTTGCTGATATACTGGCATTGTCATTATGAGGCCAATTTGTGGAAATAATTGAGAACATTATGTAACTTTTTATACTTTGTTTCAGTTTCATTATATCTCTTCAAGCACATTGGAACAATTTGGAAACAGTAGAAACTATCAATGTCTGCCAGGGAAGGAGTAATCCTTTTCATCCATTTTGCACGGTCATGGTTTAAATTGTCTTTGGGACTTGAAAGGACTGAAAGTCATTGTTAAATGAAATTACACATATTTTGTTGCTTCATTATTTCCATTTACTTAAATGTAATGTGTTGTTAGAATTGAAGACAGAAACATAATATGTGCCTAACAGGTTGATTTCCAAAGTGAGGCCCTAATTTTATTTAACCTTTATTTAACTAGGCAAGTCAGTTAAGAACAAATTCTTATTTACAATGACGGTCTACCTGGACGACGCTGGGCCAATTGTGCTCCGCCCTATGGGACTCCCAATCACGGCCAGATGTGATGCAGCCTATCATTTCATTTTTTCTGCAAGTAAAATGACCTCTCTCTCACTCTGTCTTAGCAAGAGTTAGTTACAGCCCATATTCATATAAAGTAAGGAAATCCAGTGCTGTGAGCTCTAAAGAGGTGATTCATTACCAAAAATGGTAATGCCTAGGCAGGCCTGTGACTCACTCAAAGCTCTGATGCAGCTGAGGCATCGAAGGGAATGATCTCAACATATCGCACTTATGCTGCAAAGGAATTGGTCCCCAGGTCTCATGGAGCTGTTAGCAACTCACTTTGTATGAGTCCTTCATTCATCAACAAAATGTTCCCTGTGAGCAGCAACAACAACACAAAATATAGAGCAAAACTTTTATTCCCTGGCCTATTTTTTGCATACATTCTGCTGCAGGCACTGCTGGACATTTCAGGAAACACATTATGAACTGGAGGCGGTTAGAGCTTGCCCCAGTCGATCTAAAATGCATTTGGCCTGGTCTTCTCTTACTCTGCTCTTCTGAATGATATGTAGAAATATACGATTATATATGACCCAATGTGGCTTAGTTGTTAAAGAAAGGTGCTTGCAATGTCAGGGTTGTGGGTTTGGTTCCCGCCATATGAAAATGTATGGACATCCTCCTATAAGTTGCATTGGATAAAACCGCCTGCTAAATAGTATATTATTGATGTATCATTTACATTACATTTAAGTCATTTAGCAGACGCTCTTATCCAGAGCGACTTACAAATTGGTGTATTCACCTTATGATATCCAGTGGAACAACCACTTTACAATAGTGCATCTAAATCTTTTAAAGGGGGGGGGGGGGTTAGAAGGATTACTTTATCCTATCCCAGGTATTCCTTAAAGATAGTATACTGTCATCACACTTAAAGTATGTACTGCAATATCATAAATCAACCTTTTTGGCCTATGGCTGGATTTACAGAGTCTATAGAAAGTCGACACCCCCTTGGATTTCTTCACATTTTACCCCCCCGGGTAAGACTCATGAAGAACTTTGCACACCTGTGTTGTGCAATATTTGGCCATTATTCTTTTCAAAGGTTAAGGTGTTGCAGATCATGACTAGACTGCAGTATTGAAATCTTGCCATGCATTTTCAAGCAGATTTTAGTATATATACATATATATAAACTCAGCAAAAAAAATAAACATCCTCTCACTGTCAACTGTTGATTTTCAGCAAACTTAACATGTGTAAATATTTGTATGAACATAACAAAATTCAACAACTGAGACATAAACTGAACAAGTTCCACAGACATGTGACTAACAGAAATAGAATAATGTGTCCCTGAACAAAGGGGGGTATTGGAGTGGCCATCGCAAAGGTATTGGAGTGGCCATCACAAAGCCCTGACCTCAATCCCATATAAACATTTGTGGGCAGAACTGAAAAAGCGTGTGCGAGCAAGGAGTCCTACAAACCTGATTCAGTTACACCAGCTCTCTCAGGAGGAATGGGCCAAAGTTCACCCAACGTATTGTGGGAAGCTTGTGGAAGGCTACCCGACATGTTTGACCCAAGTTAAACAATTTCAAGGCAATGCTACCAAATACTAATTGAGTGTATGTAAACTTCTGACTCACTGGGAATGTGATGAAAGAAATAAAAGCTGAAATAAATCATTATCTCTACTATTATTCTGACATTTCAAATTCTTAAAATAAAGTGGTGATCCTAACTGACCTAAGTCAGGGAATTTTTACTAGGATTAAATGTCAGGAATTGTGAAAAACTGAGTTGAAATGTATTTGGCTAAGGTGTATGTAAACTTCAGAATTGTAATTTTTTGTCATTGATCTACACAAAATATTCCATAATGTCAAAGTGAAAAGAACATTTAAATATATATAGACCACACTATCTACCAAAAGAGTTCACATCTATATTATTCGTAGCCGTCTATTTACCACCATAAACCGATGCTGGCACTAAGACCACACTCAACGAGCTGTATAAAGCCATAAGCAAACAAGAAAATGCTCATCCAGAAGCGGCGCTCCTAGTGGCCGGGGACTTTAATGCAAGCAAACTTAAATCCTTTTTACCAAATTTTTACCAGCATGTCATATGTGCAACTCTCCACACACAGCAACGCATACAAAGTTCTCCCTCGCCCCCCGTTTGTCAAATCTGATCATAATTATATCCTCCTGATTCCTGCTTACAAGCAAAAACTAAAGCAGGAAGTACCAGTGGCTCAATAAATACGGAAGTTGTCAGATGACGCGGATGCTACGATACAGGACTGTTTTGCTAGCACAGACTGGAATATGTTCCAAGATTCATCCAATGGAATTAAGGAGTATACCACCTCAGTCACCGGCTTCATCAATAAGTGCATTGACGACGTCATCCCCACAGTGACAGTACATACATTTCCAAACCAGAAGCCATGGATTACAGGCAACATCCATGGATTACAGGCAACATCCAGCTCTAGCTAAAGGCTAGAGCTGCCACTTCCAAGGAGCGGGACACTAATCCGGACACTTATAAGAAATCCTGCTATGCCCAGAGACAAACCCTCAAACAGGCAAAGCATCAATACAGGACTAAGATTGAATCCTACTACACCGGCTCTGACGCTCGTCAGATATAGCAGGGCTTGAAAGCTATTACGGACTACAAAGGGAAACCCAGCCACGAGCTGCCCAGTGACGCGAGCCTACCAGACGAGCTAAATGCCTTTCATGCTCGCTTTGAAGCATGCATGATACCAACATGTTTCAAGCAGACCACCATAGTCCCTGTGCCCAAGAACACTAAGGTAACCTGCCTAAATTACCTCCGACCCATA
This sequence comes from Salmo trutta, assembly GCF_901001165.1. Lineage (NCBI taxonomy): Eukaryota > Metazoa > Chordata > Actinopteri > Salmoniformes > Salmonidae > Salmo > Salmo trutta. Next base: position 17,825,941 of record NC_042970.1, on the reverse strand, counting down.
GAACTCACGCCTGTAGCCATAAAGTGCTTTGAAAGGCTGGTCATGGCTCAAATCAACACCACTATCCCAGGAACCTTAGACCCACTCCAATTTGCATACCATCCCAACAGATGATGCAATATCTATTGTACTCCACACTGCCTATTCCCACCTGGACTGCCTATTCCACACTGCCTATTCCCACCATACCCTACATTACTCATCTCATATGTATATACTGTACTCTATACCATCTACTGCATCTTGTCTATGCCGTTCGGCCATCGCTCATCCATATATTTATATGTACATATTCTTATTCATTCCTTTACACTTGTGTGTAAAAGGTAGTTGTTGTGAAATTGTTAGATTACTTGTTTGATATTACTGCCTGGTCGGAACTAGAAGCACAAGCATTTCGTTACACTCGCACTAACATCTGCTAACCATGTGTATGTGACTATACAATTTGATTTCATTTGATTTGGACAAAAGGAACACCTATGTGAGAATGCTATTAATTGACTGCAGCTCAGCGTTCAACAGTGCCCTCAAAGCTCATCACCCTGGGACTAAACACCTCCCTCTGCAACTGGATCCTGGACTTGCTGATGGGCCGCCCCCAGGTGGTAAGGGTAGGTAACAACACATCCGCCACGCTGATCCTCAAAAAAGGGGCCCCTCGGGGGTGCATGCTCAGTCCCCTCCTGTACACAACTCCAACACCATCATTAAGGTTGCTGATGACACAACAGTGGTAGGCCTGATCACTGACAATGATGAGACAGCCTATGGGGAGGAGGTCAGAGACCTGACACTGCTGCTACTCACTGTTTATTATCTATGCATAGTCACTTTCCAAATTACCTCGACTAACCTGCACCCCCGCACATTGACTCGGTACTGGTACCCCCTGTATATAGCCTCGTCATTGTTATGTACATTTCTTGTTACTTTTTCATTGATTACATTTTTTTTAACTTTAGTTTATTTAGTAAATATTTGATTTTATCTATTTCTTGAACTGCACTGTTGGTTAAGTGCTTGTAAGTAAGCATTTCAATGTTAGGTCTACACCTGTTGTATTCAGCGCATTTGACAAATACAATTTGATTTGATTTGATTTGAGGTATCTGCGTTTCTGACCAATTATCTTCAGACCAGATGCATGTACTCTTACCGACAGACTTTGCAGAAGCATTTGTGATGCAGTGATGCTGAGGTTAATGATGATTACAGAGACATCTCGCATGTCTGGTACTGGCTGTTGATGGTGTGAAATTCAGGGGCGGATTGGCCATCTGGCATTTCAGGCAGCTGGTCCATTTTTACCACAGTGGGCCTGTCTAACTTGGGGGTTTTGTGCAAAATTATAATTATCTGTCTAATACTGGGGGTTTCAAGGAAACAAAATGGGTCAGTGTGGAGGGGTCAAGTAAAACAATTGTCCGGTGTGGGGGCCTCAAGGAATTAAATGGTCCGGTGTGTTAGAAATGCCAGGGCCGATTTCTGATCACAGTCCACCCCTGGAGCAATCCAAACTGTTGTAGAACTAGTGGCTTTTTCAGTGAAACAGTTATTTGAAGTTGTAACGTCAAGAGTATTTTCCTCATAGCTTTAAGTGCTAGGACTAGGACATCTTCCCAGTATTTCCGGAGAAGGCGTGAAAAGGCCAACCCCAGACTGACGTATCTGGCACAGACAGATGCTGTACTGTGACTCTGGTAGCACGGACTTGGGAATTTAAGCTACGGAGGAACACATGGCAGGGCAAAGGTAAGCAGGTCCCCTTGGGGGGCAGACAGATGGGGGTATATGACACATCTGAGATGACTCTGGGCCTGCTCTGGAAACGGCCCAACACTGTCAGGTCAGAGCACTGTAGCAGAGGTTTCTGCAGTTCAGACTGGGGCGACTCAATGTTTGACCCGGAATCTCCGTTCTTCTCGGGCCAAGTCTCCACATATCCTCTACTGTACGTGCCTCAGTTTCTGTCTGTCTGTCTGTCAGTGTGTGTGTGTTTGTGTGTGTGGTCTCATGGGCATCACAGTGTCTGCCCTCTAGGCAGTGCTACAGTATGGCCTTCTCTACTAGAGAGCAGGTTGCCTTAGCTTGTATAATCCATGGGTTTCATGAAACATGTGAAATAAATAAACAGAAATATTAACATTCTACACAGACCTCCCCTTATCACAAATGGGCAACTGGATGCATGCTTCGAAGTGTATTTGCATATTTTACTCTCTTTGTTATTAATACACAATGCAATAGGGAAAATAAATTCCAAACCCATTTACAACTCATGCCTTTCTGTCTCTATGAAAGGCTTATGGATAATATCACCTGGAATAATTACTAATTTACAATGGTCAAAAATTCAGATACACACCCAATCAGGAATACGAATGACAGATACTACTGTCAATGAACATACTGGAAAGTATATGCAGGAAAGGGGGAATCTAAGAACTGGCCAAAGCATAAATGGAATCAAAGAAATGGAATTTAAGGTGCTACTGTATTATGTATTGATATGCTGATGAGGGCATTAAACAGCTTCTCGTTATTGCCCTAATGGTGCTCTGTAAATCCCTGCCCTGGGTCTTTAGAAATAGGATTATTACTTGTGCCAGAGTGCCTTACAGATGGGGAAATTCCCACTGGTTTTTAAATGCAGAAATATTCTCGTCATTCAAGTAAAAAACTACACCATGTCTGCCTAACTTTATGAGCAAAAACAATGTTTGTGTTTTCTGGCTGAAACATGTATTACAACTTCAAGATACAACAAAGGGAGCTGGCCAAGTAAAGTTGAAATACTATTATTGAGATAAATATAGCTAATTTAGCAAAAATGGTCCCTGGTTTATTGAACAACAAATCAATTGTGTCTGCTCTCAGAGGATCAAGTTATATTTTTTCGAGATTTTAGCGATGTTGATCAAATATTCTAAATGTTGAAAAGCATTGACTGGTCTTACAAATGCTTCCAAGTATAATGATGTTGACAAATGTCAATATAATGTATAGAGAAACAAACTAAAACACATTTTAGATTTCTGGAAAAAAACTGAACTCATTGATTGAATGAGACTTTCACTTTTACCAACAAGTCGTGTACAGTGTCTCAATTGTATTACACAGTTCATAAGAACTTTATCTGCAAGGAGCCTAAACTAAGATGTTTACTGCTATATCTTGTGTGAGGAGACGTAGCTCTGCCCTTGGCTTTTCAGAAGACCTATATAATGACTTAATGACTTGAGTGGACAGAGCCTCCACCTCACCCTGGCTTCTGGCTTCTAGCTTCTGGCTCACAGCTGGCGAGGAGACCGCAAGAGGAGTGGTTCTCTGTCATCCAATCAGGTGAGGAGGCCGTTATCTGCTGTGTGCTGGGCTGTTTAGCCAGCCACCTGCACAGGGCTCCCCACCAGGGGCTGTAGACAACGCCGGAGGAGCAGAGGCTCTCACACATTCTGAACACATTTTTCACACCAGTTACTCCAGGATAAGCTGTAAGCCAAAGTCCTACCATACCAATTTCAAAAGCCCTCACACTTAAGAGGATCAGCTTCAGAGCACTACAATCAAGGCAATTCTGCGCTCAATTGCTTTGACCTTCAGGGGTAAAAGAAGGTGAGTAAACTGTGGGAAAAAAATTGCCTGGCACAATAATTGTATTATTGTGTAATCAACAATTATGGACAATAGGCATTGGCAGTATATACCGTATACCGGGGTATTTTGAAATACCAATGTTATGATTTTCAATACCGTCCCCCTTCCCCCAGATTTTTTTTTATCATGAGGCTGTCACATGGTATGTTTGTTAACAAAGAGCACATGGAGCAAACAGAAGTTTTGTGATGTGACGATCACTGTTGAGCAGCACAAGAGAGGTGATCAAGATACACTTGAAATTCACTACAAAATGTTTGCCAGCTAAATATCTTATATCGTATATATCTTATAAGATAACTATTGTATCTAAAATGTGCCAAATACATTTTCTCCAGCTCAGGGCTCCAGCTATGCATTTGGTTTGCTAACTTTCTGGCTATAGGTGGCTGGCTTGCAATATCAAACTTCTTGGTTAATGCAGAGACAATCAATGAGTAGCCTTTTGAGATAATTTGTATAACTATGTAACCTTCTGAGCTAGGTTGTCTGTCTTTGAATAATAATTCCTGGGTTTTGAGCCTTGGGCTGCCTTGCTTTGTGGCAGTGAGCAGAGTGCGCATTCAACAATCAAATCAAATTTATTTATAAATCCCTTCTTACATCAGCTGATGTCACAAAGTGCTGTACAGAAACCCAGCCTAAAACCCCAAACAGCAAGCAATGCAGTTGTAGAAGCACAGTGGCTAGGAAAAACTCCCTAGAAAGGCCAGAACCTAGGAAGAAACCTAGAGAGGAACCAGGCTATGAGGGGTGGCCAGTCCTCTTCTGGCTGTGCCGGGTGGAGATTATAACAGAACCTGGCCAAGATGTTCAAATGTTCATAGATGACCAGAAGGGTCAAATAATAATAATCACAGTGGTTGTAGAGGGTGCAATAGGTCAGCACCTCAGGAGTAAATGTCAGCACGACCAGGTGGACTGGGGACAGCAAGGAGTCATTAGGCCAGGTAGTCCTGAGGCATGGTCCTAGGGCTCAGGTCCTCAGAGAGAAAGAAAGAAAGTGAGAGAATTAGAGAGAGCATACTTAAATTCACATAGGACACCGGATAAGACAGGATAAATACTCCAGACATAACAGACTGACCCTAGCCCCCCGCACAAACTATTGCAGTATAAATACTGGAGGCTGAGACAGGAGGGGTCGGGAGCCACTGTGGCCCCGTCTGACGATACCCCCAGACATGGCCAGGATATAACCTCACCCACTTTGCCAAAGCACAGACCCCACACCACTAGAGGGATATCTTCAACCATAAACTTACTATCCTGAGACAAGGCCGAGTATAGCCCACAAAGATCTCCCACATGGCATAAACAAAAGGAGGGGCACCAACCCGGACAGGAAGATCACGTCAGTGATGCACCTCTCATAGGGACGGCATGGAAGAGCACCAGTAAGCCAGTGACTCAGCCTCTGTAATAGGGTTAGAGGCAGAGAATCCCAGTGGAGAGGAGTTCCAGTGGAGGAACTGGCCAGGCAGAGACAGCAAGGGTGGTTCATTGCTCCAGTGCCTTCCGTTCACCTTCGCACTCCTGGGCCAGACTACACTCAATCATAGGACCTATTGAAGAGATGAGACTTCAATAAAGACTTACAGGTCAAGACCGAGTTTAGGTCTCTCACATGGATAGGCAGACCATTCCAAAAAATGGAGCTCTATAGGAGAAAGCCCTGCCTCCAGCTGTTTGCTTAGAGATTCTAGGGACAGTAAGGAGGCCTGCATCTTGTGACCATAGTGTTCGTGTAGGTATGTACGGCAGGATCAAATCGGAAAGATAGGTAGGATCAAGCCCATGTAATGCTTTGTAGGTTAGCAGTAAAACCTTAAAATATGCCCTAGCCTTAACAGGAAGCCAGTGTAGAGAGGCTAGCACTGGAGTAATATGATCAAATATTTTGGTTCTAGTCAAGATTCTAGCAGCTGTGTTTAGCACTAATTGAAGATTTTTTTGTGCTTTATCCGGCTAGCCAGAAAGTAGAGCACTGCAGTAGTCTAACCTGTTGGGGATAGGGGGCAGTATTTGCACGGCCGGATAAAAAACGTACCCGATTTAATCTGGTTACTACTCCTGCCCAGTAACTAGAATATGCATATAATTGTTTGATTTAGATAGAAAACACCCTAAAGTTTCTAAAACTGTTTGAATGGTGTCTGTGAGTATAACAGAACTCATTTGGCAGGCCAAAACCTGAGAAGATTCCAAACAGGAAGCGCTCTCTCTGACCATTTCATGGCCTTCTTGATCATCTCTAACCAAAACAGGGGATCTCTGGCATGACGTGACATTTTCTAACGCTCCCATAGGCTCTCAGAAGGCGCCAGAAAGATGAATGGTGGCTTTGCAGGCCACGGCTGAAAAACATTAGCGCATTTTGTAAGTGGTCGATCTGAGGACAATGAGACTGGAGGCGCGTGCATGAGCCGACACCATGTTTACTTTCTCTCTCTTTGAACGAAAACAACGACTCCCGGTCGGAATATTATCGCTTTTTTACGAGAAAAATAGCATAATAATGTATTTTAAACAGCGGTTGACATGCTTCGAAGTACGGTAATGGAATATTTAGAATTTTTTTGTCATGAAACGCGTCGGGCGCGTCACCCTTGTTTACCCTTCGGATAGTGTCTTGAACGCACGAACAAAACGCCACTATTTGGATATAACTATGGATTATTTTGAACCAAACCAACATTTGTTATTGAAGTAGAAGTCCTGGGAGTGCATTCTGACGAAGAACAGCAAAGGTAATCAAACTTTTCTAATAGTAAATCGGAGTTCTGTATCTATGATTCTTAAAATAATTGTTATGTTTTTTGTGAATGTTTATCGTGAGTAATTAGGTAAATTCACCGGAAGTGTTCGGTGGGAATGCTAGTCACATGCTAGTCACATGCTAATGTAAAAAGCTGGTTTTTGATATAAATATGAACTTGATTGAACAAAACATGCATGTATTGTATAACATAATGTCCTAGGATTGTCATCTGATGAAGATCATCAAAGGTTAGTGCTGCATTTAGCTGTGGTTTGGGTTTATGTGACATTATATGCTAGCTTGAAAAATGGGTGTCTGATTATTTCTGGCTGGGTACTCTGCTGACATAATCTAATGTTTTGCTTTCGTTGTAAAGCCTTTTTGAAATCGGACAGTGTGGTTAGATTAACGAGAGTCTTGTCTTTACAATGGTGTAAAATAGTCATATGTTTGAGAAATTGAAGTAATAGCATTTCTAAGGTATTTGAATATCGCGCCACGGGATTACACTGGCTGTTGAGTAGGTGGGCCCAGAGAGGCTAACCTAGATGAAACAGTCTTGATATGTTCGTCAAAAGAGAGATCAGGGTCCAGAGTAACGCCGAGGTGATTCAGTTTTATTTGAGACGACTGTGCAACCATCAAGATTAATTGTCAGATTCAACAGAAGATCTCTTTGTTTCTTGGGACCTAGAACTAGCATCTCTGTTTTGTTCGAGTTTAAAAGTAGAACATTTGCCAACATCCACTTCCTTATGTCTGAAACACAGGCATTCAGGGAAGGGGCTTTTTGGGGCTTCACCATGTTTCATCGAAATGTACAGCTGTGTGTAGCCCGCATAGAAGTGAAAGTTAACATTATGTTTCCGAATGACATCACCAAGAGGTAAAATATATAGTGAAAACAATATTGGTCCTAAAACGGAGCCTTGAGGTACACCAACATTTACAGTTGATTTGTAGTTGACCATCTACAGAGACGAACTTATATCTTTCCAACAGATAATATCTAAACCAGGCCAGAACTTGTTGACCATTTTGGGTTTCCAATCTCTCCAAAAGAATGTGGTGATCGATGGTTTCAAAAGCAGCACTAAGGTCTATGAGCATGAGGACAGATGCAGAGCCTTGGTCTGACCCCATTAAACGGTAATTTAACACCTTCACAAGTGCAGTCTCAGTGCTATGATGGGGTCTAAAACCAGACTGTAGCGTTTCGTATACATTGTTTGTCTTCAGGAAGGCAGTGAGTTGCTGTGCTTTTTCTAAAATGTTTGAGAGGAAAGGGAATTTTGATATAGGCCGATAGTTTTTTATATTTTCTGGGTCAAGGTTTGGCTTTTTCAAGAGAGGCTTTATTGCTGCAACTTTTAGTGAGTTTGGTACACATCCAGTGGATAGAGAGCCATTTATTATGTTCAACACAGGAGGGCCATGCACAGGAAGCAGCTCTTTCAGTAGCTTAGTTGGAATAGGGTCCAGTGTGCAGCTTGAAGCTTTAGAGGCCATGATTATTTTGATAAATGTGTCAAGAGATATAGTATTAAAAAACTTGAGTGTCTCCCTTGATCCTAGGTCCTGGCAGTGTTGTGCAGACTCAGGACAACTGAGCTTTGGAGAAATACGCAGATTTAAAGAGGAGTCCGTAATTTGCTTTCTAATGATCATGATCTTTTCATCAAAGAAGTTCAAGAATTTATACTGAAGTGAAAGCCATCCTTATTAGGGTTACCACAGTTCCCTGTGGGTTTAAGCCTTGATCTGCCATGGCTGCACACTATTATTCTGTTTCCAGGTTACTGCAGGTTTCCTGTGAGTTTGATGCTGGTCAATGCCATGCAGCGCACGTGTGCGCTTTACAAAGTCACAACAGGGGTTCTGTTGTTTTGGACTTGCGGTTCCTTGTATGAGTTCTGATATTTCATGCTTGCAAGGTAAGTATTGTTCTTGGAACCGTGGGGCCAGTGCACATAGTGACGTTGCAGCAAGTTCTGGTTCCCTATATGGGGCTCTGACAGTTCAGGCCTCATGAGGCTCTGACAGTTCAGGCTTCTAGTGTAAGTATTAGGAGAAAGGGTGGCTTCTGTAAGCCCTTTTGGAGCCGGTGGAACCTGTGTGTGCTTGGGCTGCGGTGGGCCTCCTAGTTTGGTACCCTCTGAGCCGGTTTGAGGCGTGATTGTATGTACCCATAGCATGTTATACCGAGTGACCAACTGAAAGGGAACGTACAGTTATGAATATAACTACTGTTCCCTGAAGGAGTGAACAAGGTACAACATATTTTGGCCACATGCCATCTGGGACCTTGGGCTCGCTGAAGAGGGGTACTGAATTGAGTAAATGGATGCAAGCCCCAGTATTATAGCCAGGAAGGCGGGTCTTCACCAGGTTGGCTCAGCATCCAGTGGTCCGTTGGGCGTGATTTCAGGTTTCTTCAGGTGAACAGGATTGTTCATTGACTCCCCCATAATATGTTATACCTCGTTCCCTCTTTCAGGGAACAGTAGTTATATTCATAACTGTAAGTTACACTGTAGCATTATACAGAGATCAGCTCTGCACTGGCAAAGTACAGGTAACTGCCAAAATAATGGAAACACCAACCTAAAGCGTCGTAATAGGGCCACCACGAGTTGCCAGAACAGCTTCAATGCGCCTTGGCATACATTCTACAAGTGTCTGTAACTCTATTGGAGGGATGTGACCCGATTCATCCATGTTGTTTTGTTGATTGTGGTGTAAAACGCTGTCTCAGGCGTCGCTCCAGAATCTCCCAAAAGTGTTCAATTGGGTTGAGATCTGGTGACTGAGAGCCATGGCATATGGTTTACATTGTTTTCATGCTCATCAAACGATTCTCAGACCACTGTGGATGGTGGCATTGTCATCCTGGAAGTGACCACTACCATCAGGACAGAAATTATTCACCCTAGGTTGAAGGTGTTCACTCAGAATGGCTGTGTATTTGTTGGCGTTTACCTTGCCCTCTAAGGTGTTGAGTGGTCCTAAACCATGCCAGGAAAATGCCAGAACATTACATACTCAAATGTTTCCTTTATTTTGGCAGTTATCTGTACATTCAACTACAAGCAGAACCAGACTGGAATACACTGACCTGTGTGAAAGTTGTTTACCACAATCACCCCCTCATTGACATTGATCTTCTCTTCATGAGAGGAGATGAAACTAGCTGGCTGCTGATGCTTATCTGATCTCAGACCGGATTATCATTTTTTATATATAATTGACTTGGATCCTGCTGCGAATGTTATTTTACCCCAGAGATGGAGTATTGCATCTCACTGCTTTACCTCAGTCCCTGATTTAATTCAATTTTTTTTCATAATTAATAACTTTTAGAGGCTTGTGGGCTATTTGTTATAACAACACTTTGCACTACCTACAACTTCATTTAGTGGCTTCAGACCATTTGGAATAGACCACAACATGATATTTAATGAGTGCATACGTTCAAGAAAAAAAGCAAAATTAAAGTAATATTTCATTATTTATAGGCCACCTCTGAACAGGTAATTCTGGGAAACATGGACACAGAACATGAATTAACTTTGTTTAAAATATGTTTTCCTACAGTTTTCACTGCATTATCCAATACCCAAAGAAAAATAAATCATTCAATAACTCTCCAGTGACTGACAGTAACCAGCTCAATATGCTTCCATCTCTGACACAATATTTACCTTCCTGATCCAACCATCGAGCAAGGGCCACAGTGATAACTGATTTAAGTAGAGGACCACTATGCAAAATTATACTGAACAAAAATATAAACGCAACATGCAACAATTTCTAAGATTTTACTTAGTTACAGTTCATATGAGGAAATCAGTCAAATGAAATAACTTAATTAGGCCCTGGTCTATGGATTTCACATGACTGGGAATACAGATATGCATCTGTTGGTCACAGGTACCTTAAAGAAATGGGCCTCAGGATCTCGTCAGGGTATTTCTGTGCATTCAAATTGCCATTGATAAAATGCAATTGTGTTCGTTGTCCGTAGCTTATGCCTGCCCATAGCATAACACCACCGTCACCATGGGGCACTCTGTTCACAACGTTGACATCAGCAAACTGCTCCCTCTGCAACTGGCTCCTGGACTTCCTGACTGGCCGCCCCGAGGTGGTAAGGGTAGGCAACAACACATCTGCCACGCTCATCCTCAACACTGGGGCCCCTCAAGGGTGTGTGCTTAGTCCCCTCCTGTACTCCCCATTCACCCAAAATAGCGTGGCCAAGCACAACTCCAACACCATCATTAAGTTTGCTGAAAACACAACAAAACACAACCGACAACGATGAGACAGCCTATAGGGAGGAGATCAGAGACCTGGCAGTGTGGTGCCAGGACAACAGCCTCTCCCTCAATGCGAGCAAGACAAAGGAGATGATCATGGACTATAGGAAAAGGAGGGCCGAACAGGCCCCCATTAAGATCGACGTGGCTGAAGTGGAGCGGGTCGAGAGTTTCAAGTTCCACATCACCAACGAACTATCATGGTCCAAACACACCAAGACAGTTGTGAAGAGGGCACGACAACACCTTTTCCCCCTCGGGAGACTGAAAAGATTTGGCATGGGTCCCCAGATCCTCAAAAAGTTCTACAGCTGCACCATCGAGAGCATCCTGACCGGTAGCATCACAGCCTGTTATGGCAACTGCTCTGCATCTGACCATAAGGCGCTACAGAGGGTAGTGCGTACCGCCCAGAATATCACTGGTGCCAAGCTTCCTGACATCCAGGACCTACATACTAGGCGGTGTCAGAGGAAAGTCCAAAAAATTGTCAAACACTCCAGTCACCCAAGTCATAGACTGTTCTCTCTGATACAGCATGTCAAGCAGTACTTCAGTCTAGGACCAAAAGGCTCCTTAACAGCTTCTACCCCCAAGCCATAAGACTGCTGAACTATTAATCAAATGGCCACCCAGACTATTTACATTGACCCCCCCCCCCTTTGTTTTTACACTGCTGCTTTTCAGTGTTTATTATCTATGCATAGTTACTTTACAAATTACCTCGACTAACCTCTACCCCCTGCACATTGACTAGGTACCAGTACCCCCTGTATGAGGGATGCCAGGGTTGTGGGTTCGATTCCCACGGGGGACCAGTACGGGGGAAAAAAATTGTATGAAATGTATGCATTCACTACTGTAAGTCGCTCTGGATAAGAGCGTCTGCTAAATGACTAAAATGTAAAATGTGTATAGCCTCGTTATTGTTCTGTCATTTTCTTGTGTTACTTTTTTAAATGTTTTCTTTTATAATAAAAAAAAATCACTTTATTTTATTTAGTAAATATTTTCTTAACTCAGCTTCTTGATATGCCACACCTGTCAGGTGGAGGGATTATCTTGGCAAAGGAGAAATGCTCATAAACATGGGTGTAAACAAATTTGGGCACAACATTTGAGATTTTATTTCAGCTCATGAAACATTTTACATGTTGCGTTTATAGTTTTGTTCAGTATAGAGTCAATGCACAAACAGCAACTACTTATGAACTAAGGGCTTCCATGTCTGTGGACACCTATGAACAGATTATCTAATCTCATTATATTATAGAATTTGTTGCAGTCACATGGTGGATAATGGTTCATGTAAGACAGCTTGCTTGGTTATATTTTGAGGGGTTGTCTAGTTAAGTGATTGATTGATTGATTTATAAATACTGGATCAGTGGTGTGTTTCACTTCCTGAATCTGTGATTAGTGTGATGTTTAAACAGAAGTGACAGGTCACTATCCTGGCAATGAACGTAAAACATAAAAAAGCCATTTGGCATTGGGTCTTTTTGGCATCCTAAAAACAGTTCTTCAATTAATAAAGCTCAATGCTATTAAGACAATAATTATGTTCTACATTTAGGCCTACTTGAATGCCTTGACGTATTCCTTTCAGCTCCGAGTGGAGGAAATGGACTCAACACTGCATCTCCAGCTAACTCTGTTATGGGTGATTTTCTGGACAATCCACTGGGCACAGACTTCGATTCATAGTCTATTCCACATGGAAGCAACATTGATTCAACCAGTGTGTGCAATGTGGGTACATTCCAGGTGTTTCCTGCCTTCTTCCTTTCTGTAAGATAATTTCTTACACCTGTAACTACATTAGTTTCACTGAACAAAAACATAAATGCAACATGTAAAGTGTTGGTCCTATGTTTCATGAGCTGAAATAAAAGATTCCGGAAAGTTTCCAAACGCACAAAAAGCTTATTTCTCTCAAATTCTAAGCACAAATTTGTTTACATCTCTGTTAGTGAGCATTTCTCATTTGCCAAGATAATCCATCCACCTGACAGGTGTGGCATATCAAGAAGCTGATTAAAGAGCATGATCATTGGGGACAATAAAAGGCCAATCTAAAATGTGCAGTTTGGTCACACAACACAATGCCACAGATGTCTCAAGTTTTGAGGGAGCATGCAATTGGCATGCTGACTGCAGGAACGTCCACAAGAGCTGTTGCCAGATCATTTAATGTTAATTTCTTTACCATAAGCCGCCTAAACGTGATTTTTAGAGAATTTGGCAGTACTTCCAACCGGCCTCACAATCGCAGACCATGTGTATGGCGTCGTGTGAGGGGGTGAGCAGTTTGCTGATGTCGACGTTGTGAACAGAGTGCCCCATGGTATTGGTGGGTTTATGGTAGAGGCAGGAATAAGCTACAGACAACGACCACAATTGCATTTTATCAATGGCAATTTGAATGCACAGATATACCGTGATGAGATCCTGAGGCCCATTGTTAAGCCATTCATCCACCGCCATCACCTAATGTTTCAGCATAATAATGCACGGCCCCATGTCGCAAGGGATCGGTACAAATTCCTTAAGCTAAAAATGTCCCACTTCTTCCATGGCCTGCATACTCACCAGAAATGCCAACCATTGAGCATGTTTGAGATTCTCTGGATCACGTTATCAGTCGGTACAGCCACCTGGTTTCATCACGCATCGCTCCGACAGAAACAAACATCTCTCTGGTAAGAAGAAGGGCGGGGGTGTATTCCTTATGATTAACGAGTCGTGGTGTGATCATAACAACATACAGGAACTCAAGTCCTTTTGTTCACCTGATCTAGAATTCCTTACAATCAAATGCCGACCGCATTATCTACCAAGAGAATTCTCTTTGATTATAATCACAGTCGTGTACATCCTCCCCAAGCAGACACCTCGGCGGCCCTGAAAGAACTTCATTGGACTCTATGTAAACTGGAAACCACATATCCTGAGGCTGCATTTATTGTAGCTGGGGATTTTAACAAGGCTAATCTGAAAACAAGACACCCTAAATTTTATGAGCATATCAAATGCGCAACCCGGGCTGGAAAATTTCAGGATCATTGTTACTCTAACTTCCGCGACGCTGAGAAAGCTCTCCCTCGCCCTCCTTTTGGCAAATATGACCACGACTCCATTTTGTTGCTCCCAGCCTATAGACAGAAAATAAAACAGGAAACGCCCATGCTTAGGTCTGTTCAACGCTGGTACAACCAATCTGATTCCATGCTTCAAGATTGCTTCGATCACGCGGACTGGGATATGTTCCGGATAGCATCGAACAACAACATTGATGAATACGCTGATTCGGTGAGCGAGTTTATTAGCAAGTGCATCGGTGATGTTGTACCCACAGCGACAATTAAAACCTTCCCCAACCAGAAACTGTGGATTGATGGCAGCATTGGCGCAAAACTGAAAGCGCAAACCTCCGCTTTTAATCAGGGCAAGGCAACCGGAAACATGACCGGATACAAACAGTGTAGCTATTCCCTCCGCAAGGCAATCAAACAAGCTAAGCGTCAGTATAGAGACAAAGTAGAGTCGCAATTCAACAGCTCAGACACGAGCGGTATGTGACAGGGTCTACAGTCAATCACGGACTACAAAAAGAAAACCAGCCCCGTCGGGGACCCCGATGTCTTGCTCCCAGACAAACTAAACAACTTCTTTGCTCGCTTTGAGGACAATACAGTGCCACTGACACGGCCCGCTACCAAAACCTGTGGACTCCCCTTCACTGCAGCCAACGTGAGTAAAACATTTAAATGTGTTAACCCTTGTGAGGCTGCCGGCTTTGACGGCATCCCTAGCAGCGTCCTCAGAGCATGCGCAGACCAGCTGGCTGGTGTGTTTACAGACATATTCAATCAATCTCTATCCCAGTCTGCTGTTCCCACATGCTTCAAGAGGGCCACCATTGTTCCTGTTCCCATGAAAGCTAAGGTAACTAAGCTAAACGACTAGCGCTCCGTAGCACTCACTTCCTTCATCATGAAGTGCTTTGAGAGACTAGTCAAGGATCATATCACCTCCACCCTACCTGAATACCTATGTAAGAATGCTGTTCATTGACTACAGCTCAGCATTTAACACCACAGTACCCTCCAAACTCGTCATTAAGCTCGAGACCCTGGGTCTCGACCCCACCCTGTGCAACTGGGTCCTGGACTTCCTGACGGGCCGCCCCCAGGTGGTGAGGGTTGGTAACAACATCTTCACCACGCTGATCCTCAACACTGGGGCCCCACAAGGGTGCATTCTCAGCCCTCTCCTGTACTCCTTGTTCACCCATGACTGCGTGGCCATGCACACCTCCAACTCAATCATCAAGTTTGCAGATGACACTACAGTGGTAGGCTTGATTACCAACAACAACGAGACGGCATACAGGGAGGAGATGAGGGCCTTCAGAGTGTGGTGTCAGGAAAATAACCTCACACTCAACGTCAACAAAACAAAGGAGATGATCGTGGACTTCAGGAAACAGCAGAGAGAGCACCCCCATATCCACATCGTTGGGACAGTAGTGGAGAAGGTGGAAAGTTTTAAGTTCTTCGGCGTACACATCACGGACAAACTGAAAAGGTCCACCCACGGACAGCGTGGTGAAGAAGGTGCAACAGCGTCACCAAGATCACTCACAAACTTTTACAGATGCACAATCAAGAGCATCCTCTCGGGCTGTATCACCGGCTGGTAAGGCAACTGCTCCGCCCACAACCACAAGGCTCTCCAAAGGGTAGTGAGGTCTGCACAATGCATCACCGGGGGCAAACTACCTGCCCTCCAGGACACCTACACCACCCGATGTCACAGGAAGGCCAAAAAGATCATCAAGGACAACAACAACCCGAGCCACTGCCTGTTCATCCCGCTATCATCCAGAAGGCGAGGTCAGTACAGGTGCATCAAAGCTGGGACCTCGAGACGGAAAAACAGCTTCTATCTCAAGGCCATCAGACTGTTAAACAGCCATCACTAACATTGAGTGGCTGCTGCCAACATACTGACTCAAATCTCTAGCCACTTTAATAATTAAACATTTATTACATCCGATTTATCACTAGTCACTTTAAACAATGCCACTTTATATAATGTTTACATACCCTACGTTACTCATCTCATATGTATATACTGTACTCTATACCATCTACTGCATCTTGCCTATGCCATTCGGCCATTGCTCATCCATATACACGTCCCGTGTGGCTCAGTTGATAGAGCCTGGTGTTTGCAACGCCAGGGTTGTGGGTTCGATTCCCACGGGGGACCACTACGGAGAAAAAAAATGTATGAAATGTATGCATTCACTACTGTAAGTTGCTCTGGATAAGAGCGTCTGCTAAATGACGTAAATGTAAATATGTACATATTCTTATTCATTCCTTTACACTTGTGTGTTTAAGGTAGTTGTTGTGAAATTGTTAGATTACTTGTTAGATATTACTGCATGGTCAGAACTAGAAGCACAAGCATTTCACTACACTCGCACTAACATCTGCTAACCATGTGTATGTGACCAATAAAATTTGATTTGATTTGATCAATGTGCATGACTGTGTGTTCCAGTACCCGTTAATATCCAGCAACTTCGCACAGCCATTGAAGAGGAGTGGGACAACATTCCACAGGCCACAATCAACAGCCTGATCAACTCTATGCGAAAGAGATGTGTCGTGCTCCATGAGGCAAATGGTGGTCACACCAGACACTGACTGGTTTTCTGATCCAAGCCCCTACCTTTTTTAAAAAGGAATCTGTGACCAACAGATGCATATCTGTATTCCCAGTCATGTGAAATCCATAGTTTAGGGCCTAATGAATGAATTTAAATTGACTGATTTCCTTGTATTAGCTGTAACTCAGTAAAATATCTGAAATTTTTGCATGTTGCGTTTATATTTTTGTTCATTATAATTAATTAGGGGATGATTGGCCCAATTCATTTCAGATTGTGTGATGTTTGTGGATGTCTGCACCCTACAGAAAGTTATACAGTCCATAGGAGGGGTGGTCTTGTTTTGCTTAGACTCATGCCGTGATGCAGCTTATTGGAGTTGTTTGGGTATGGTTTTAAGAGCCAGACACCCCAGACACCTGCTTTTTACTGAGTGGATGGAAAACAAAAATAAAACAGGGATATATACAAAAGGTATTTCTGGTCTAGCCAGCCATTGTTTCATCAACAAAATATATCTGATATCATGTTGACATGGTAACCAATCATAAGATTTGCTCCTTTGTCTTTCATTTCCCTGACCTGTCTCCATTTCCTTTTATTGGCTTCACGAGTTTACTAATGGAACGCTTCTCTTTACAAAAGTGCATCATGGCCCCACTACAATACTCTATTACTGTGCTGCTGATTGTTCACAAGTTCAGACCAACTAGACACAGGTGTCATGCATTTATTTTCTTGAAATTTGTTCAGAATTTGCAATTGTATCCTTGTTAAATTTGAGTATTCTGATTGAGGCAATAATAAACGATACATAGCCCTGCTTCATCTGAATGCAAATTATATATTTGGTCTGTGGACAGATGGAAGAATGGGAATATGGGTCATTGTTAATGCAGGATTTTAATGACTAAGAAACATGCCTACTCTTTACGTTATTGGGATATCTCAATAATTCCATTCTTGTTCTCTTCTAATTTTAGCGAACAGTTGGTTAGCAGCTTCAGGCTTGATGAATGGGAGAGCACGTTGGCTTGTAGGTGTTGCTGCATCGAAACAGTGACAAATGGCTCAGGGCCTAGTGAATACAAAACGTAGTTAACAAAGCTGGCGCTGCCCGCCACTGCATCAAACAGACATCTTCCTACTGTATATACAGTACTACTCACTTCCACATCATTCATCTTATTCATGAGCTGATGAAACTGTTGGAAGCATACAGCAAGGAAGACATGGTGGTGTACTGTAGGTAGGCATCCTACTGTAGCTCATTGCTGCCTGCTAGGTCCTCATTTGTCACAAAGGGATTATACACTTTCGACACAGCTGTTCAGTCTGCCACAAACTGACATTGTACCACTACTACATAATGTCAAGCAAAGCAAACAATATAATACTTAATTAATTAACTCAAAATTCTAGTTTACTTTAATTATCAATAATGTGGCAGAAATGATCATCCTGAATGGGGTCAGCTACAGCAAAGAGGACTATGTGGAGTGTTCATGGCACACTGGATATAATAATGAGCCAAACTACAATAATACACTAACTATCACTAAGAAGAACACATCATTGTGAAGATAATTGCATCATTGCCTCAAGATAGGACTAAAACATTGTTTTTATAAAGCCTCTATTAAGATTAATGTTAACGAAGAGGGTATTCACCAGATAATCATTGCCTGCAGGTTGTGTGCAATAAGGTTAATTAGAATCCTCCTTCAGAATGAAATATAACAATAAATTACATCTGCAATGGAAAGAACATATCCATGTGTTATTCTCAATACAAAAAAATGACTCATTTCTACCAGTAATCATGTCCACCCTTTTTTTGTAAAAATGTATAAACAATGTTTGGTTACAATTCAAATACTGTCAGAAGGGACCCAGGTTTGGTTCACATGTAAACTTTCATGGTAAGCTTTCCAAGCAAAATTGTTCTAGCGCAATTGTTCAAAAAAAATGGTTTTGGCCGTGTTACCCGAGATCGTGACATGAACACAGTCAAAACACGCAGGCTGAAACAGGAAACAAATATAGGACTGTGGTTTAGCACCCAGATAGATCCATTCCGTTTGATAGATTCAAGGAGAGAGAACAGACATGCACAGCTAGTTTAGGACTTAACCTTTCAACCTATCTTTTGCATACTGAATTCATTTATTCTGGATATCAAGACTGCAGAGGTTTTATGGATAAATGGAATACATGCAGTGGGACATGGACAGCTCGACATTAGGACACTCCCAACGTATGAAAACGTTTGACAAAGTTTGTTACAATCCCCTTAAAGTGATGCTCCAGAGATTTCTATCATTTCAGTCAGTAGTTTTGAAAGTGCTCACGAGCCAAAAACGGGTCCGTGAAAATTGCAATAGGGTCTGGCTTCAGCAGATACCTTCTCACACCACAGACGCTGTGAGACATATGTGATGGGTCAGGATGCCAGATAGGATAGTGTGTTACTGCCACCAACAGCACGGGTGGTGAAATTATATTTAGAATTAGACGTACTAGCTAGCTGGTGTGTACTAGCTAGCTAGTGTGTACTATGTTGCACATGCAACTAGCTGCACATGCAACAGTGGTTAACATAATGCCCTGGACCAGAGCTAGTTCACCGACTGGTATGTGCTTAGTACACCAACGCCCTGGAACAAAGCTACTGACTCACACGATACACTAGACAGGCAAACGTCTACAGGTTGAGCGCGCACATACCATTTGAGATGCATACCATGTGAGATGCACATGCATGCCCTTTGCGGTATGCAGACCATATGGTGTCAGCGTGCATAATCTGCAGCTGAATGCTTCTCAAAAATTGTGTACGATTGTGTACTACACCATCCATTTCATATGATACGTTAGATTCTGCAATAAAACAAAACAATTGTACAATGTGTTATGAATTTGTAAGTGCTTAAGATCCCAGACTGCATCTTTAAGTAGCAAGTATCCTATACAATGCTTTTGTATGATGAGAGAGGATTAAACTTCATGGGCTGGTGGCCTTCTGGCTATGCCTTGTTTCTCTCCTGCTGGTTACACTTACAGTATGGATCCAGTGGGGTACTGTGAAGTATATCCCCAGTATCATGCTGTAATAATTAATGGATTTGTTTTTGATAAACTAAATATGTAGGCTACATTTCATAATGTTCTATACTGTACTGTACATAGCAACTAGAGGCTTCTTTTACAGAATTGTTTCAGCAGTCTCAGAGTCACAAGATACTATTTAACTGAGAAACCTCTCATTTATGTATGCTGTTTGATATGCAGTACAATACTAAATTAAGTGGTGTGGCTCTTAAGTGTAAATTATTATCAATATGGAGCTAGGAAATTAAACAGAGCTTGGAAATGTTGTTTTATTGAAATGCATAAATTTTAGGTACATGAAACTTTATAAAACAAGATAGTTTCGATCATGCAGTTTCAGGTTTACCAAAAAACTATTACTGTATGAAGAGCTCATTATTTCTTAGTGTAGTCATGGCTACAGCCTAGTGAATCTTTACAATGAACTTCATTGGCAGTTTACAGCGAGAGTAAAAAAAAAGAGAGACTTGAATCAAGTGAACAAAGTTCGATGATAGCATCGTGACCTTGACTGAGACAACTGTTGAACAAAGCCACGTAAAAAGTGAATGAAACAAACAATGCCTTGTAAAAATCCCAGCTACTATTTAAAAAATGTTATTGTTCCCAAGGGTGGCATATTTATTTTTTCTTATCTAGGCACGTTGAAGGCTGTCACTGAGGAGAACAGTGCAGCACAGCACTCAAGGATGTATTTGGGATTCAACGGCCTCCTGAGGTGAAGTCCTTACTTGGTATTGAACAGTCCAGTAACCATGAGTTGTGTTTGAGGCTATCCTCAAATCTCAAATGCTTTCTATTGTAAGGTTTCACTTTATAAGAGCTATAGCAGCTTCCCCCTAGTATCTCTATGGATATCAATGCACCCCTCTCTCAACAGTAAGTGTCTGTTCGTTGTGATGCACAAGCATGGCTTTACCAAAGATGTCAGAAGGTCTCTGGGAACCTTTGACAGCTGTTTTTTTTACGCAGAAAAGGGAAGTCAAAGACCGGGTTATTTCATACTTTCATGCAACTGAAAGAGGAGAGAAGGGAAACTATAAACAATTTGTCTACGCAGTTATCTTCATATGTTTACTATCACATGAATTTAGGGTTGCTGCCAATTTCCCTCAGCTTTCATAAATTGCACATTTTCTGCAATGTCACATTAAGTACATGTCATGGCCTGGATCGCTGTTATTGTCATCAGCAAAGTGCAAAAGTATAATTCAGGTAACCATTTCTATAATAGTTTCTAGTGGACATGGTGAAATCTGTTGATGTGTCCTTGAACAACTTAACCCTAACTTGCTCCAGGTGTGCTGTACTACTATGGCTGACCCTGAAAAATAAAAACTAATTTCACTGCACCTATCTGGTGTGTGAGAATAACAGGGTCACACTTTGGCATCAATCTACAGGAGCTACTACTTTATGTGGAAATGTATTTGAGTTTTAAGAAGTTCTTCGCCGAGACTTTCATAATGGCAAATGGGTAGTGTTGTGGTTGGTCTTTAGTTCCAGGGGTGGGACGTAAAGAACCCTGTGACGATGATTTCCCACAGCGATGCACTTTGTCTGCATTTGATAGGTTTTGATTTGACTGTCTCAAGTACAACCTTGACAAGGAAATACATCATTTTATTTGTAAGATTATTATTTTCAATCTACAGAGATTCATGTTTTGACCACTGTCACACTGTCATTCACAATTCTGAACAGTGTATCATGAAGGACTCCAGGCATTTTTAGTTTTCAAACCATACCCTAACCCTTACCTAAACCTAAGCTAGGGGAATGGTCCAACTCAATGTTTGCTGTTTTCCTCTAAAATTGCCCAGTATGTGACACACAAGTTCTGTCTTTGAATAGAAAGGTATGACAGTTTACAGACAAGGGTTCTGGTATAATTTTGTCACATGGTAAAATCAATGTGGCTAAGGCTAACCATTACCTGACACAGCAATATCTCAGTGCAAATGGCAAAGGGAAAACATCAAAGGGACAACCTTTTGAAGAACAAACAAACAAGACCACTAACTGACAAAGGAGAATTTGAACATTGCATTTCAAATTATGTGAAAAGGCCTCAGGCAAGGACAATCTGAACATGTTTCATTTAATGCCAACCTTGAGTAAGCATCAGGAACTCCTCTTATAACAGCACAGAGAAGTACAATAGGGGAGGCTTGATTACATTTACAATCAGCACAATGACAAAATAAAAGGTGACTAATCACATTGGCACTTTTACATTAATAGCCTATTCTACCAGGTTTTAAATGTATACATGTTATGGAAGTTAACAATGAAATATGCTAGCATTGTTGAATTGTGTGAGAGAGAATTCACTTTTAATCTTTTATATTCATCACTGAAAACTGTCACGTCTGCTCCCGCTCTCCCTCTCTGGGCACTCGAGGGCACCAGGCTGCCCATCATTACGTACACCTGTCACCATCACTACGTGCATCAGCACCCATTGGATTCACCTGGACTCCTTCACCTTGTTGATTGCCCCTCTATATCTGTTTGTTCCTCAGTTTTGTTCCCTGTGTCAGCATTATTGTCACCATGTCATTTTGTTCCCCCCATCCAGATGCTGTTTGTGTTTTGTTTGAGGTCCGTTTTCCATTAAAATGTTCACTCCCTGTACTTGCTTCTCGTCTCCAGCTTTGGCCCTTACAGAATGCTGACGCCATAATGCGAAGCATCAGGGAGTTAGTGTTTTTCATTTTTGGTAGTGACGTTGGGTCTGGGTGCCGCCGCCAATGGAACCGGGGGTGCCTCAGCTGGCTCATTGGGCTTCCACGCCTTAGCTGGCTTGAGAGATTTCCTTGCCTCGGTTGGATCGGCAGGCTCCCATCCCACGTCATGCCTCGGCCGGCTCGTCAGGCTCCCACGCCTCAGCGGGAAGGTCAGGATTTCACGCCTCAGCGGGATCGTCAGGCTCCCACGCTTCAGCCGGATCGTGAGGCTCCCACGCCTCAGCCGGATCGTCAGGCTCCCACGCCTCAGCCGGATCGTCAGGCTCCCACGCCTCAGCCGGATCGTCAGGCTCCCACGCCTCAGCCGGATCGTCAGGCTCCCACGCCTCAGCCGGATCGTCAGGCTCCCACGCCTCAGCCGGATCGTCAGGCTTCTACGCCTCAGCCGGCTTGTCCAGCGCCCATGCCTCGGCCGGCCAGTCAAGCTCGCCCAGGTGGGATGCCAGGTGGCGCCCCTAAAGGAGGGGGGGGGGGGTAATGTCACGCCTGCTCCCTCGCTCCCTCTCTGGCTGCCCATCATTACGCACACCTGTCACCATCATTATGCACATCAGCGCTCATTGGACTCACCTGGACTCCTTCACTTTGTTGATTGCCCTTCTATATCTGTATGTTCCTCAGTTTGTTTCCCCATGTCAGCATTATTGTCATCATGTCGTTTTGTTCCCCCCATCCAGACGCTGTTCTTGTTTTGTTTGATGTCTGTTCTGCATTAAATGTTCACTCCCTGTACTTGCTTCTCGTCTCCAGCGTCGGCCCTTACAGAAAACAGTTTAATTCAATAACCAAGTTTTCCGAGAAAGAGTATTTTTAGCTTGAAATGGAAAGACTCCCATATATACAGAATATATTTACTTTACCTCACAAACACAGTTCCATAATTGACTTCTATGTCCAACACAGCAGAACAAATAGGGCCACTTAATGTGGATTTGGTCATTATTCCATGCAAGAAAATAACTGAACAGAAACACTAAGCAGTTAACATCGCAATAAACACATTTAAAGCATCATTAGCGTCCTCATTATTGTGGACCTGCACAACTTATATCAAAATACTGCAATCCATCGTCCCTTGGGTTTTTCAATGGACTACATGTCCACATCAGCTCTACACAAATTAGTCATAAGGTGGTGTATGAAATCTTTTCAATGTGTCATTCACTTTATTTTACACATTAATTAACAAACATTAATTTAACACAGCATCAAGACCAAATCCAAAGCGGTACTGTACAAATAAATGTAGTCATACTGCCGTGTCTTTCTCTGACTTGGTTATGTGTTTAAATCACATTTTAGCCTTATTTTTTCTCAAAAGTTGGCCCCCAAGCAAAAATGTTTTGTTTGACTAATTTGGCAACTACATTTATGTCATCTTCATGAACGCCTGCTAACCTTTAAAATTCCACTTGGACAGATGCTCATTGATGATTCAGCATAGAGGCCCCTTTAAACAGACTATCATTCCCCCTTCATCTGTTTTGGTTGCTGGTCCTTGAATTCCTAGCATCGGCAGGAGACTGGTCTCAGGCAGTGACAGCAGGACTGGTGGGCCATTCGGCAATGATGGAAATGAATGAGACATGCATTGGTAATGAGATTACAAAGCTGGTTACCAGGTACATGCTGTCACAGCCTTACCTCCACTGCGGAGAGCTGGGACACACCTGTGAACCTCAGCTAACACTCACCACAGCGCCAGCATTTATGGTGGAGACATGGCAGGTGTGTGATCTCATTTGTGTCGCTCAGGTCTGTGGTGCTCCCTGACGCATCAGGTTTATGGCTGGGAATTACATTTTTTGCAGCTGTTTTGATATCTCTACGGGCTTATCATGGGAAGCACAAGCAAAGTCGAGAAATGGATGACAATCAATCTTACTTAATGAACAAGAACTTCAAATATTAGTAATAAAATTATAAATTTTCTATTCATTTTTGTGACATTGTATGAAAATGTATTTCGACAGTACATTGTAATTGCAACATGAGATATAAATGAAGTAAGATGAGTAATTAATTTGATAGCATTTACAGAAGAGGACGTATGTAGGCTGACGTATAGCAGCTTTTCTGCAATGTAAAGGTTCTCAGGTTGTTATTGCTGAATTGGACTTGTCATCCAGGACACTCCTCCCAATATGCTTTCACTTATGTGCACTCAGAGATTGATAGACATTGTCATTTACTACTAAAGTTAAGACACCCTCATGTGTAAAATATGTGCTATAATTGCAATCACATTGGAGAAATCTATCTATCTTTTGTTTTTACTTTTTGCAACTTTAGAATATTAGGCATGTATACTGAACAAAAATATAAACGTAACATGCAACAATTTCATTGATTTTACGAAGTTACAGTTCATATGACGAAATCAGTCAATTGAAATAAATTCATTAGGCCCTAATCTATGGATTTCACAGGACTGGGAATACAGATATGCATCTGCTGGTCAAAGGTAACTTTAAAAAAAAATCACAATGGGCCTCACGAGCTTGTCAATGTATTTTTGTGCATTCAAATAGCCATCTATAAATGCAATTGTGTTCTTTGTCAATAGTTTATGCCTGCA
This sequence comes from Salmo trutta, assembly GCF_901001165.1. Lineage (NCBI taxonomy): Eukaryota > Metazoa > Chordata > Actinopteri > Salmoniformes > Salmonidae > Salmo > Salmo trutta. The sequence goes on along the minus strand of NC_042970.1, from coordinate 17,801,082 downwards.
CATACCATAACACCACCATCACCATGGGGCATCAGCAAACAACTCACCCACAGGACGCCATTTAAGTGGTCTGCGGTTGTGATGGATGTACTGACGAATTCTCTAAAACGACATTGGAGGTTGCTTATGGTAGAGAACTGGAAATTCACTTCTCTGGCAACAGCTTTGGTGGACATTCCTACAGTCAACATGTCAATTGCACACTTCCTCAAAACTTAAGACATCAAATCGAATCAGATTGTATGCAGGTGCGGACCTTACAGTGAAATGCTTACTTACAAGCACTTAACCAATAATGCAGTTGGAAGGAAAATACCTAAAAAAAAGTAAGAGATAAAAGTAATAAATAATTAAAGAGCAGCAGTAAAATAACTATATACAGGGGGTACCAGTACAGAGTCAATCTTTGGGTGCACCGGTGTCGAGGTAATTGAGGCAATATGTACATGTAGGGAGAGTTATTAAAGTGACGATGCATAGATAATAACAGAGGGTAGCAGCTGCATAGAGGGTAGGGTGTGGGGGGGCAATGCAAATAGTCTGGGTAGCTATTTGATTAGATGTTGAGGAGTCTTATGGCTTGGGGGTAGAAGCTGTTTAGAAGCCTCTTGGACCTAGACTTGGCACTCTAGTACCACTTGCCGTGTGGTAGCAGTGAGAACAGTCTATGACTAGGGTGGCTGGAGTCTGACAATTTTTAGGGCCTTCCTCTAACACCGCCTGGTATAGAGATCCTGGATGGCAAGAAGCTTGGCCCCGATGATGTACTGGGCCGTATGCACTACCCTCTGTAGTGCTTTGCGGTCAGAGACCGAGCAGTTGTCATACCAGGCAGTGATGCAACCCGTCAGGATGCTCTCGATGGTGCAGCTGTAAAACCTTTTGAGGATCTGAGGACCCATGCCAAATCTTTTCAGTCTCCTGAGGGAGAATAGGTTTTGTTGAGCCCTCTTCACAACTGTCTTGGTGTGCGTGGACCATGTTAGTTTGTTGGTGATGTGGACGCCAAGGAACTTGAAGCTCTCAACCTGCTCCACTACAGCCCCATCGATGAGAATGGGGCTTGCTCAGTCCTCCTTTTACTGTTATCCACAATCAACTCCTTTGTCTTGATCAGGTTGAGGGAGAGGTTGTTGTCCTTGCACCACACGGTCAGGTCTCTGACCTCCTCCGTATAGGCTGTCTCATCGTTGTCGGTGATCAGGCCTACCACTGTTGTGTCATCGGCAAACTTAATGATGGTGTTGGAGTCGTGCATGGCTGTGCAGTCATGAGTGAACAGGGAGTACAAGAGCACACCTGAGGGCCTGCTGTGTTGAGGATCAGCGTGGCGGATGTGTTGTTCCCTACCCTTACCACCTGGGGGCGGCCCATCAGGAAGTCCAGGATCCAGTTGCAGAGGGAGGTGTTTAGTTCCACGGTCCTTACCTTAGTGATGAGCTTTGAGGTCGCTATAGTGTTGAACTCTGAGCTGTAGTCAATGAATAGCCATTCTCACATAGGTGTCCCTTTCGTCCAGATGTGAAAGGGCAGTGTGGAGTGCAATAGAGATTGCCTCATCTGTGGATTTGTTGGGGCGGTATGCAAATTGGAGTGGGTCTCAGGTTTCTGGGATAATGGTGTTGATGTGAGCCATGACATGAGTGCTACGGGTAGGTAGTCATTCAGGCAGGTTACCTGTTGGTTACATGTTGGTATTACAGACTCAGACAGGGAGCAGTTGAGAATGTCAGTGAAGACACTTGCCAGTTGGTCAGCGCATACTCGGAGTACACGTCCTGGTAGTCCGTCTGGCCCTGTGGCCTTGTGAATGTTTAAAGGTCTTACTCACATAGGCTGCGGAGAGTGGGATCACACAGCTGATGCTCTCATGCATGTTTCAGTGTTGCTTGCCTCGAAGCGAGCATAGAAGTTATTTAGCTCGTCTGGTAGGCTCGTGTCACTGGGAAGCTCTCGGCTGTGCTTCCCTTTGTAGTCTGTAATAGTTTGCAAGCTCTGCCACATCCAATGAGCGTCAGAGCCGGTGTAGTACGATTCGATCTAAGTCCTGTATTGACACTTTGCCTGTTTGATGGTTCGTCTGAGGGCATAGCGGGATATCTTATAAACTTCCGGGTTAGAGTCTCTCTCCTTGAGAGCGACAGCTCTACCCTTTAGCTCAGTGCGAATGTTGCCTGTAATCCATGGCTTTTGGTTGGGGTATGTACGTTCAGTCACTGTGGGGACGACGTCATCGATGCAATTATTGATGAAGCCAGTGACTGATGTGTTGTACTCCTCAATGCCAACGGAAGAATCCCAGAACATATTCCAGTCTGTGCTAGCAAAACAGTCCTGTAGTTTAGCATCTGCTTCATCTGACCACTTTTTTATTGACCAAGTCACTGGTGCTTCCTGCTTTAATTTTCGCTTGTAAGCAGGAATGAGGAGGATAGAATTATGGTCAGGGCGAGGGAGAACTTTGTACGCATCTCTGTGTGTGGAGTAAAGGTGGTATAGAGTTTTTTTCCCCCTCTGGTTGCATATTTAAAATGCTGATAGAAATTAGGTAAAACTGATTTATGTTTCCCTGCATTAATCTTAGGGCTAGGTGGGACACCTGTCGACAACTTCCAGTGAAATTGGAGGGCACGCAATTCAAATAAATAATCATACAAATTATGGATACTAAACATTTTAGGTACATACAAGTGTCTTATATCGGTTAAAAGCTTAAAGTTTTGTTCATCTAACTGCATTGTCCGATTTACAATAGGATTTACAGCGAAAGCATGCCATGCGATTGTTTGAGGACGGCGCCCCACATCAAAGTATTTTTCAACCAGCACAGGCTTCATAAAATCACAAATAGAGATTAAATATTCACTTACTTTTTGAAAATCTTCCTCTGATTTGCAATCCAAAGGGTCCCAGCTACAACGTGTATGGTCGTTTTGTTCTTTATATCCCAAAAAGTCAGTTTAGTTGGCGCCATCGATTTGAGTAATCTACTTGTTCAACATGCAGAGAAAGGAATCCAATAACCAACCGCTAAACTTTGTTAAAACAAGTCAAAATGTGTTTCTATGAAATCTTCAGGTACCCTAAAATGTAACTCAACTATAATATTTCATATGGAAAGAAGTATGTTCAATTAAAAAGCAAAATTATCAGGTGCGCGTCCTCCTTGTCGCACACGCACAGACTGATTTCCAACTCTGACTCCCAGTACTAAAACTCAAAATTCTTCCTCGTTTGGGAAGAAACAAGCCTGAAACCTTGAACAAAGACTGTTGACATGTAGTGTAAGCCGTAGGAATTGCAATCTGGGAGATGGATTTGGATATCACCCTATACGTTCCATTGGAAGAGCATGGGCTCTCAACAAAAAAAATTGCTGGTTGGTTTTCCTTTGAAATTTCTCCTACCATATCAATTGCGTTAGTCTCATACATTATTTTAACATTTCCACAAATGGCAAAGTGTTTTCTATCCAATGGTACTAATTATATGCAGATATGCGTATATCTCACTGGTCACCCCAAAGCCAATTCTTCTTTCGGCCGCCTCTCCTTCCAGTTCTCTGCTGCCAATGAATGGAACGAACTGCAAAAATCACTAAAGCTGGAGACTCTTACCTCCTTCACTAGCTTTAAGCACCAGCTGTCAGAGCAGCTCACAGATCACTGCACCTGCACATAGCTCATCTGTAAATAGCCCATCCAATCTACCTCATCCCCATACTGTATTTATCTTGCTCCTTTGCACCCCAGTATTTCTACTTGCACATTCATCTTCTGCACATTCTACCATTCCAGTGTTTAATTGCTATATTGTAAGTACTTCGCCACCACAGCCTATTCTTTGCCTTACATCTCTTATCCTACCTCATTTTCACATGCTGTATATAGATTTTTCTACTGTATTATTGATTGTAGGTTTGTTTATTCCATGTGTAACTGTGTTGTTGTATGTGTCTAACTGTTTTGCTTTATCTTGGCCAGGTCACAGTTGCAAATGAGAACTTGTTCTCAACTAGCCTACCTGGTTAAATAAAGGTGAAATAAAAATAAAATAAATAAAAAATATCCTGGCTTCTGGGCCTGAGTAACAGGCAGTTTACTTTGGGCACGTCAGTCAGACAGGAAGTGGAGAAAAATATACCCTAGCCTGAAGAAGATTTATTTTAAAGTCCCCGGCCACTAGGAGCACCGCCTCTGGATGAGCATTTTCCTGTTTGCTTACGGCGGTATACAGCTCATTGAGTGCGGTTTTAGTGCCAGCATCGGTCTGTGGTGGTATGTAGAGAGCTACGAAAAATACAGATGAAAACTCTAGGTAGATAGTGTGGTCTATAGCTTATCATGAGATACACTACCTCAGGCAAACAAAACCTTGAGACTTCCTTAGATATCGTGCACCAGCTGTTTACAAATATACATAGGCCGCCACCCCCTGTCTTACCAGAGGCTGCTGTTCTATCCTGCCGATAGAGTGTATAACCCGTCAGCTGTATGTTATTAATATTGTTGTTCAGCCACGACTCGGTGAAACATAAGATATTACAGTTTTTAATGTCACGTTGGTAAGATATATACGTGCTCTTAGTTCATCCCATTTATTTTCCAGTGATTGAACGTTGGCTAACATTACGGATAGCAAGCGCAGATTAGCCACTCGTCGCCTGATCCTCACAAGGCTCCCCGATCTCCTTCTGCGAAATCTCAGTTTCTTTCTCCTGCGAATGATGGGGATGAGGGCCTGTTTGGGTATTTGGAGTATATCCTTGTGAGGGCAAAAACAACAACTGTGCATTCTCCTGCTTTGCTTGTCAGCTTTGTCTGTCACTAGGACCTTAAGGGCCTGATAAAAAATGAATGAGCAGTGCTTGCACTGTAAATAACTGCTGGGAATGCACTGTGGGTTATTTGAAATGTCAAACCTATTGTCATGCTTTGATTATCTATGTATCTGCGTTGAGCCTGGATCATGAATCTCTGCAATCTGGTCGCTGACTTATTAAGCAAACTGCCATTTACAAATCTATTGGCCAGTCCCCTTGAGTCAAGGAGAAAGAGGTTATTATTATGTGCAGGATAAAGTACTCACACAATATGATGCAATTCTGATGCAGTAATTATTTGTCTGACTCTAGAATTGATTGCATCAAGGCAGCACTGTCTGGTAGTTGTCTCAGTGGGCTTGGTTCTGGCTGCCTTTTTCTACCAAATCCCACACAAGATGGACATCTAACCTCTTCTTATCCCAATCTGTTGTTCCCACTTCCTTTAAGATGTCCACCGTTGGTCCTGTACCCAAGCAAGCTAAGGTAATTTAACTAAATTACTATCGCCTCGTTGCCCTTACCTCTGTCATCATTGTGACGGAGAAGTCCGTCACTGGCCGCAGGCAGCATTTGGTACTTTAACGCACACACACATTCATCACTCCTCCCTGCTCCGTTAATAATGTGGTCAACACACAAGTTAACGTCCCTATCTTAGTACATATATTTTACACTTACCTCCCATCAGTAACCGGTTATGGTTTAAAGAGTATATAGATAAGCATTCATGTTTAATGTAAGCAATGGTTACTATACTTATCAATGTTATGGATGAGCGCGTTGTTTGTTTGGTTCTGTTCCCCTCTCTCCATCTCGGTAGCTTCCGGGTATGCTGGATAAGGACCCGAGCTAAGGGAATGGGCTGACTTTGTAGTGCCTGTCCCAAATGGCTCATTAATGTAAATGGGCATATTGAAAGACTATGTCAGTAGTGATGTAATTTTGTAAATGTTATATTGGTATATTGTTTCATAAAAAGCGTGTTGCAATGTATATACTTTAGTATGTTTACTTAAATGGAAAATGTAGGTTTTAATAGGTAATTGCTTAATTAATTAGTGTTAATTGATCTGAGGGGAGGGGCTACCCCTACAAAAGGAGCCTCTCTTTCAGTTCATGAAGAGGCATTTTGGAATGAGCTTTGGATGGGCAGCATTGTTTTTAGTTGTCCCATAAGGGAAATGTTTGATGGCTGTACTGTTGTTTTTGTTCCGGAATCACTATGTAAATAAACACCCTTGCACAGAATAACTTTTGTGGCTCCGCCATCTTTTTATTTTGATAGAGGTTAGGTTTAGCCTTCCAGTTTAGCCTTCTGGCCTACTCTACGTGACAATCATGAAGTGCTTTGAAAGGCTAATCAAGGAACATATCACCTCCACCTTGCCAGACACCCTAGACCCACTACAATTTGCATACCGCCCTAACAGATCCAAGGACGACGCAATCGCTGTTGCACTGTACACCACCCTATCCCACCTGGACAAGAGGAATACATATGAGAAGGCTGTTCATCGACTACAGCTCTGCATATTGGTATTTGGTATTTTATTAGGATCCCCATTAGCTGTTGCAAAAGTAGCAGTTACTCTTCCTGGGGTCCACACAAAACATGAAACATGACATAATACAGAACATTAACAGACAAGAACAGCTCAAGGACAGAACTACATCAATTAAAACATATATTAAAAAAGCCACAAGTAGCCTACATATCAATACCAATATACACACACAAACTATCTAGGTCAAATAGGGGAGAGGCGTTGGGCCGTCATGTGTTGCTTTATCTGTTGTTTTTAAACAAGATTTTCTGTAAATTTGAGCAATATGAGATGAAACATAGTTCCATGCAATAATGGCTCTATACAATACTGTACGCTTTCTTGAATTTGTTCTGGATTTGGGGACTGTAAAAAGACCCCTGGTAGCATGTCTGGTGGGGTGAGTGTATGTGTCAGAGCTGTGTGTAAGTTGACTACGCAAACAATTTGGGATTTATCAACACATTAACCTGTTGGGGCTAGGGGGCAGTATTTGCACGGGCGGATAAAAAACGTACCCGATTTAAACTGGTTACTACTCTTGCCCAGAAACGAGAATATGCATATTATTAGTAGATTTGGATAGACAACACTCTAAAGTTTCTAAAACTGTTTGAATGGTGTCTGTGAGTATAACAGAACTCATATGGCAGGCCAACACCTGAGAAGATTCCATACAGGAAGTGCCCTGTGTGACAATTTATTGTCCTTCTTTAGCCTCACATATGAGTTATGTTATATCCAAATCTACTAATATTATGCATATTCTCATTTCTGGGCAAGAGTAGTAACCAGTTTAAATTGGGTACGTTTTTTATCCGGCCGTGAAAATACTGCCCCCTAGCCCCAACAGGTTAATGCCAGTGGCAGGTCATTGGTAAAAATATAAAAGAGTAGAGGGCCTACAGAGCTGCCCTGCGGTACACCACACTTTAAATGTTTGACATTAGAGAAGCTTCCATTAAAGAAAACCCTTTGAGTTATATTAGATAGATAGCTCTGAATTCATGATATGGCAGAGGATGAAAAGTCATTACCCATACGTTCTTTCAACAGGTTATGGCCAATCAAAAGCTGCACTGAAATCTAACAGTACAGATCCCACAACCTTCTTTTTATCAATTTCTTTCAATCAATCATCCATCATTTGTGTCAGTGCAGTACATGTTGAGTGCCCCTCTCTAGAAGCATGCTAAAAGTCTGTTAATTTGTTTACAGAGAAATAGCATGTGCTGTTAGTTAAACGGATTTAAGTTTCCCTGCATTAAAGTCCCCGGCTATTAGGAGCACTGCCTCTGGGTGAGCGTTTTCTTGTTTGCTTATGGCGGAATACAGCTCATTCAATAATGTCTTAGTGCAAGCCTCAGTCTGTGGTGAAATGTAAACAGCTACGAAAAATACAGATGAAAACTCTAGGTAGATAGTGTGGTCTATAGCTTATCATGAGATACTCTACCTCAGGCGAGCAAAACCTCGAGACTTCCTTAGATATCGGGCACCAGCTGTTATTTACAAAAACACATAGTCCGCCACCCCTTGTCGTACCAGACGCTGCTGGTCTATCCTGCCGGTATAGCGTTTAACCTCTCTGGACTGTCCCACCTACTCAACAGCCAGTTGAATCCCGTGGCGCGATATTCAAATACCTTAGAAATGCTATTACTTCAATTTCTCAAACATATGACTATTTTACAGCATTTTAAAGACAAGACTCTCGTTAATCTAACCACACTGTCCGATTTCAAAAAGGCTTTACAACGAAAGCAAAACACTAGATTGTCAGCAGAGTACCCAGCCAGAAATAATCAGACACCCATTTTTCAAGCTAGCATATAATGTCACATAAACCCAAACCACAGCTAAATGCAGCACTAACCTTTGATGATCTTCATCAGATGACAATCTTAGGACATTATGTTATACAATACATGCATGTCTGTTCAATCAAGTTCATATTTATATCAAAAACCAGCTTTTTACATTAGCAGGTGACTAGCATGTGACTAGCATTCCCACCGAACACTTCCGGTGAATTTACTAAATTACTCACGATAAACGTTCACAAAAAACATAATTATTTTAAGAATTATAGATACAGAACTCCTCTATGCACTCGATATGTCCGATTTTAAAATAGCTTTTCGGTGAAAGCACATTTTGCAATATTCTAAGTAGATAGCCCGGCATCACAGGGCTAGCTATTTAGACACCCAGCAAGTTTAGCATTCACCAAAGTCAGATTTACTATAAGAAAAATGTTATTACCTTTGCTGTCTTCGTCAGAATGCACTCCCAGGACTTCTACTTCAATAACAAATGTCGGTTTGGTCCCAAATAATCCATAGTTATGTTCAAACAGCGGCGTTTTGTTCGTGTGTTCAAGACACTATCCGAAGGGTAAATAAGGGTTACGGGCATTGCGCATTTCGTGACAAAAAAATTCTAAATATTCCATTTCCGTACTTCGAAGCATGTCAACCGCTGTTTAAAATACATTTTTATTCAACTTTTCTCGTAAAAAAGCGATAATATTCCGACCGGCAAAGCCTGTTTACATTCAACGAGAGAGAAAGTAAAAGCATGCTATCCCCTCATGCACGAGCCTCGTCTAATGGCCCTCTGATAGAGCACTTGCCAAACGCGCTAGTGTGTTTCAGCCTGGGCCTTGAATTACGTCATTCAGCTTTTTCCCGGGTTCTGAGAGCCTATGGGAGCCGTAGGAAGTGTCACGTTACAGCAAAGATCTTCAGTCTTCAATAAAAAGAGCCAAGATGGACAACAACTTGTCAGACAGGCCACTTCCTGGTCAGAATCTTCTCAGGTTTTTGCCTGCCATATGAGTTCTGTTATACTCACAGACACCATTCAAACAGTTTTAGAAACTTTAGGGTGTTTTCTATCCAAAGCTATATAATTATATGCATATTCTAGTTACTGGGCAGGAGTAGTAACCAGATTAAATCGGGTACGTTTTTTATCCGGCCGTGTAAATACTGCCCCCTATCCCCAACAGGTTAACCAGCCAGCTGTATGTTGATAGTGTCGTCATTCAGCCACGACTCCGTGAAGCACAAGATTTTACCGTTTTGAATGTCCCGTTGGTAGTTTCATCGATTTTATTCTCCAAAGATTGCACGGTTGCTAGCAGAATGGAAGGAAGTGGGGGTTTATTCGATCGCCTATGAATTCTCAGAAGGCAGCCGGCCCTCGGGCCTTATTTTCTCCGCCTCCTCTTCACGCAAATCACAGGGATCTGGGCCTGTTCCCGAGAAAGCAGTATATCATTCGTGTTGGGCTCGTCAGACTCGTTAAAGGAAAAAATGATTTGGCCGTAAGAGACGGTAGCGGCAACATTATGTACAGAAAAAGTAAAAAAATTAATTAAACAACGCAAACAAACAAACATAAAACACAATCGGTTGGGGACACGTAGAACGTCAGCCTTCTTTTCCGGCACCATTGGGGACACGGTGAATGTCAGCCTTTTTCTCTGGCGCCATTTTACATTTCTAAGGCTACATATATTAATATGGGCTATTTTCAGCCCTTTCCTGGGTAGTTTATTAGAGATAGACATAACATGGAAAAGAGCAAACAAAGCAAGAGAAAAAAAATATACATTCAGCACTCCATTAGTCTGTGTGTGTGTGTGTGTGTGTGTGTGTGTGTGTGTGTGTGTGTGCGTGCGCACTGCGGGGTTGCAGCTACAAACCCATAGGCTTGGCTCTGTCATCCCATCCAGGCTTCTGGGAGGGTGGACAATGAACCTATCATAGCGGATGTAAGCAATATCCCCACACGCTCTGGCAGCTTTCATGGCTGGGATAATTTCTTCTCTTTTCTGGTGCACAGCTTCAGGGTAGTCCTCCTTGAGGAAGATATACGTTCCTCTCAAGTTCTTGGCTCTTTCCAGAACAGCTACCTTGTCCTTGAACCTCAGGAACTTGACCACTATTGGTCTGGGCCTGTCACCTGGGCCAGTGGTGGGTTTTCCAGTCCTGTGGGCCCGCTCCACCTCCATCTTCCGGTGATCCATCTTCAATTTCTCAGAGATCAATTCTCTCACTTTGTCATCAGACTCAGTTCAGGTCTCATGTGCGTATTCTGAAATTCCATCCACAACCATGTTGTTCCGTCTTCAACACCTTAGTGCCCTCCAAGCTTGTCCATAAGCTCAGGGCCTTGGTTCTGAACTTCTCCCTGTGCAACTAGGTCATCAAGTTCCTGAAGGGCCTACCCCAGGCGGTGATGATAGGCAACAACTCCTCTGCCACGTTGACCCTTGACACGGGGGCCCCTCAGGTGTGTGTGCTCAGCTCCCTCCTGTAATACCTGTTCACCCATGACTGTGTGGCATCGACAGGGCCGCAGTGGAGAGAGTCAGAAGCTTGAAATTCCATGGCGTGCACATAACTGAGGACCAGAAATGACCTGGTATGGCAACTGCATCGCCATCAAGCTCCAACAGTACAGTAACATATAACAATACAAACACATTTTTAAAAGAATGGAATTTAGAAATATTAGGACCAGCAATGTCGGAGTCCGGAGTATATTTATTATATATGCAGTACCAGTCAAAAGTTTGGACACACCCACTCAAGGTTTTTTTTTTTTTCACTATTTTCTACATTGTAGAATAATAGTGAAGACATAAACTATGAAATAACACACAGGGAATCATGTAGTAACCAAAAAAGTGTTAAACAAATCAAAATAGATTTTAGATTATACAAAGTATAATTTGCCTTGATGACAGCTTTGCACACTCTTGGCATTCTCTCAACCAGCCTTGAAGGTGTTCCCACATATGTTGGGCACTTGTTGGCTGCTTTCCTTCCCTCTGCGGTCCAAATCATCTCAAACCATCTCAATTGGGTTGAGGTCGGGTGAGTGGGTGGAGGCCAGGTCATCTGATGCAGCACTCCATCACGCTCCATCTTGGTCAAATAGCCCTTTCACAGGCTGGAGGTGTTGGGTCAGTGTCCTGTTGAAAAACAAATGGTCCTACAAAGCGCAAAACAGATGGGATGGCATATCGCTGCAGAATGCTGTGGTAGCCATGCTGTTTAAGTGTGCCTTGAATTCTAAGTAAATCAATGACAGTGTCACCAGCAAAGCAGCCCCACACATTCACATCTCCTCCTCCATGCTTCATGGTGGGAACCACACATGCAGAGATCATCCGTTCACCTACTCTGTGTCTCACAAAGACATGGCGGTTGGAACTCAAATTTGGACTCGTCAGACCAAAGGACAGATTTCCACCGTTCTAATGTCCATTGCTCATGTTATTTGGCCCAAGGAAGACATGCACTTGGTATTTTACCAAATAGGGCTATCTTCTGTATACCACCCTTACAGTGTCACAACACAACTGATTGGCTCAAACGCATTCCACAAATTAACTTTTAACATGGCACACCTGTTAATTGAAATGTATTCTAAGTGACTACCTCATGAAGCTGGTTGAGAGAATGCCAAGAGTGTGCAAAGCTGTCATCAAGGCAAAGGGTGGCTACTTTGAAGAATCTCAAATATAAAATATATTTTGATTTGTTTTAACACTTTTTTGGTTACTACATGATTCCATATGTGTTATTTCATAGTTTTCACATCTTCACTATTATTCTATAATGTAGAAAATAGTACAAATAAAGTCAAAACCCTTGAGTGAGTAGGTGTGTCCAAAGTTCTGACTGGTACTGTACATACAGTGCATTCGGAAAGTATTCAGACACGTTTTGTTACGTTACAGCTTTATTCTAAAATTGCTTAAATCTTTTTCCCCCTCATCAATCTACACACAATACCACATCATGACAAAGAACAAACAAGTTTTTAGACATTTTTGCAAATGTACACTGCTCCAAAAAATAAAGGGAACACTAAAATAACACATCCTAGATCTGAATGAATGAAATAATCTTATTAAATACTTTTTTCTTTACATAGTTGAATGTGCTGACAACAAAATCACACAAAAATAATCAATGGAAATCCAATTTATCAACCCATGGAGGTCTGGATTTGGAGTCACACTCAAAATTAAAGTGGACAACCACACTACAGGCTGATCCAACTTTGATGTAATGTCCTTAAAACAAGTCAAAATGAGGCTCAGTAGTGTGTGTGGCCTCCACGTGCCTGTATGACCTCCCTACAACGCCTGGGCATGCTCCTGATGAGTTGGCGGATGGTCTCCTGAGGGATCTCCTCCCAGACCTGGACTAAAGCATCCACCAACTCCTGGACAGTCTGTGGTGCAACGTGGCATTGGTGGATGGAGCGAGACATGATGTCCCAGATGTGCTCAATTGGATTCAGGTCTGGGGAACGGGCGGGCCAGTCCATAGCATCAATGCCTTCCTCTTGCAGGAACTGTTGACACACTCCAGCCACATGAGGTCTAGCATTGTCTTGCATTAGGAGGAACCCAGGGCCAACCGCACCAGCATATGGTCTCACAAGGGGTCTGAGGATCTCATCTCGGTACCTAATGGCAGTCAGGCTACCTCTGGCGAGCACATGGATGGCTGTGCGGCCCCCCCAAAGAAATGCCACCCCACACCATGACTGACCCACCGCCAAACCGGTCATGCTGGAGGATGTTGCAGGCAGCAGAATGTTCTCCACGGCGTCTCCAGACTCTGTCATGTCTGTCACATGTGCTCAGTGTGAACCTGCTTTCACCTGTGAAGAGCACAGGGCGCCAGTGGCGAATTTGCCAATCTTGGTGTTCTCTGGCAAATGCCAAACGTCCTGCACGGTGTTGGGCTGTAAGCACAACCCCCACCTGTGGACGTCGGGCCCTCATACCACCCTCATGGAGTCTGTTTCTGACCATTTGAGCAGACACATGCACATTTGTGGCGTGCTGGAGGTCATTTTGCAGGGCTCTGCCAGTGCTCCTCCTGCTCCTCCTTGCACAAAGGCGGAGGTAGTGGTCCTGCTGCTGGGTTGTTGCCCTCCTACGGCCTCCTCCACGTCTCCTGATGTACTGGCCTGTCTCCTGGTAGCGCCTCCATGCTCTGGACACTACGCTGACAGACACAGCAAACCTTCTTGCCACAGCTCGCATTGATGTGCCATCCTGGATGAGCTGCACTACCTGAGCCACTTGTGTGGGTTGTAGACTCCGTCTCATGCTACCACTAGAGTGAAAGCACCGCCAGCATTCAAACGTGACCAAAACATCAGCCAGAAAGCATAGGAACTGAGAAGTGGTCTGTGGTCACCACCTGCAGAACCACTCCTTTATTGGGGGTGTCTTGCTAATTGCCTATAATTTCCACCTGTTGTCTATTCCATTTGCACAACAGCATGTGAAATGTATTGTCAATCAGTGTTGCTTTCTAAGTGGACAGTTTGATTTCACAGACGTGTGATTGACATGGAGTTACATTGTGTTGTTTAAGTGTTCCCTTTATTTTTTTATATATAAAAAAACAGTATTCAAAGTATTCAGACCCTTTGCTATGAGACTCGAAATAGAGCTCAGGGGCATCCTGTTTCCTGTTTCCATTGATCATCATAGAAATGTTTCTACTTATTGATTGGAGTTCACCTTTGGTAAATTCAATTGATTGGACATGATTTTGAAAGGCACACCCCTATCTATATAAGGCCCCACAGTTGAGAGTGCATGTCAGAGCAAAAACCAAGCCATGAGGTGGAAGGAATTGTCCTCAGAGCTCCGAGACAAGATTGTGTCGAGGGACAGATCTGGGGAAGGGTACCAAAAAATGTCTGCAGCATTGAAGGTCCCCAAGAACACAATGGCCTACATCATTCTTAAATGGTTAGAAGTTTGTAACCACTAAGACTCTTCCTAGAGGTGGCTGCCTGGCCAAACAGAGCAATCAGGGGAGAAGGGCCTTGGTCAGGGAGGTGACCAAGAACCCGATGGTTACTGTGACAGAGCTGCAGAGTTCCTCTGCTGAGATGGGAGAACTTTCCAGAAGGACAACCATCTCTGCAGCTCTCCACCGTTCAGGCCTTTATGCTGGAGTGGACAGACGGAAGCCATTCCTTTGTAAAATCAACATGACAGCCGCTTGTAGTTTGCCTAAAGCCACCTAAAGGACTCTCAGAACTCGAGAAACAAGATGTTCTACTCTGATGGGGATGTTTATATATGTGTGTGTGATGGGATGTATAGACATTATGGACAGTATGTGGATAGAATATGTAGTATATCTGAAGAATACGTGGATAGAATAGTATATATACAGTATATACATGTGAAATGGGTAAAACAGTATGTAAACATTATCAGTGACCATTGTTACATGTGTATGTACATAGGGCAGCAGCCTCTAAGATGGAGGGATGAGTAACCGGGTGGTAGCTGGCTGGTGACAGTGACTAAGTTCAGGGCAGAGTGCTGGGTGGAGGCCGGCTAGTGATGGCTATTTAACAATCTGATGGCCTTGAGATAAACTTAGTTTTTCAGTCTCTCGGTACCAGCTTTGATGCACCTGTACTAACCTCGCCTTCTGAATGATATCGAGGTGAACAGGCACTTGCTCAGGTGGCTGAGTTCATTGATGATCTTCTTGGCCTTCCTGTGACACCGGGTTCTGTAGATGTCCTAGAAGGGCAGGCAGTGTGCTCCCAGTGATGCGTTGGGCTGACCGCACTACCCTATGGAGAGCCCTGCGGTTGCCGACGGTGCAGTTGCCGTGCCAGGCAGTGATACAGCCCAACAGGATGCTCTCAATGGTGCATCTGTAAAAGTTTGTGAGGGTCTTAGGGGCCAAGACGATTTTCTTCCACCTCCTGAGTTTGAAGAGGCGCTTTTGCATGTCAAACGCTGTTTAAAATCAATTTTTATGCTATTTTTCTCGTAAAATAGCGATAATATTCCAACCGGGCGATGTTGTATTCATTCAAAGGCTGAAAGAAAAAAATTGAGAATTCTCATGAACACGCATCTCCAGTGTCACTGTCCCCAGGCTGACCACTCACAAATTCTCCTGCTGTTCTTCGCCCAGAGACAGCAGACACCCCATTCCACTTTCTGGCGCCTTCTGAGAGCCAATGGAAGCCTTAGAAAATGTCACGTTACAGCAGAGATGCTGTATTTTTGATAGAGATGCAACAGAAGGACAACAAAATGTCAGACAGGGCACTTCCTGTATGGAATCTTCTCAGGTTTTGGCCTGCCATATGAGTTCTGTTATACTCACAGACACCATTCAAACAGTTTTAGAAACTTTAGAGTGTTTTCTATCCAAATCTACTAATTATGCATATTCTCATTTCTGGGCAAGAGTAGTAACCAGTTTAAATCGGGTACGTTTTTTATCCGGCCGTGCAAATACTGCCCCCTAGCCCCAACAGGTTATGGGAACGGTGTCCCTAATCCGGGACAGTTGGTGCTCAATATGCGATAATGTGACTAGAAAACGTTGTAAACAACAGCCAACTTTCCGGGACATAGACATGTCTTATATGGGCAGAAAACTTAAATTCTTGTTAATCGAACTACAGTGTCCAATTTACAATAGCTATTATAAAAAAAGACCATGCTATTGTTTGAGGATAGTACATAACAACAACCATGGCAACTGGTTTCATACATTCACATCTGAAGATATATAATGTACTTACATTCAGTAATCTTGCTCTCACTGTGTATGTATAGACTGTATTCTCCACATAGCTCATCCTAACATATCTACTGTACTGTACTACTGTACATACCATTGTCTTTCAAAATGACATACACACCACCTATTTATATCCTGGATTGTGACATGTTCACTTTGATATAGAGTTGAAGTCAGAAGTTTACATACACCTTAGCCAAATATATTTAAACTCAGTTTCACAATTCCTGACATTTAATCCTTGTAAAAATGCCCTGTTTTAGGTCAGTTAGGATCACCACTTTATTTTAAGAATGTGAAATGTCAGAATAATAGTAGAGAGAATGATTTATTTCAGCTTTTATTTCTTTCATCACATTCCCAGTGGGTCAGAAGTTTACATACACTCAATTAGTATTTGGTAGCATTGCCTTTAAATTGTTTAACTTGGGTCAAACGTTTCAGGTAGCCTTCCACAAGCTTCCCACAATAAGTTGGGTGAATTTTGGCCCATTCCTCCTGACAGAGCTGGTGTAACTGAGTCAGGTTTGTAGGCCTCCTTGCTTGCACTCGCTTTTTCAGTTCTACCCACAAACTTTCTATAGGATTGAGGTCAGGGCTTTGTGATGGCCACTCCAATACCTTGACTTTTGTTGTCCTTAAGGCATTTTGCCACAACTTTGGAAGTATGCTTGGGGTCGTTGCCCATTTGGAAGACCCATTTGCGACCAAGCTTTAACTTCCTGACTGATGTCTTGAGATGTTGCTTCAATATATCCACATAATTTTGTTTCCTAATGATGCAAATCTGTTTTGTGAAGTGGACCAGTCCCTCCTGCAGCAAAGCACCCCCACAACATGATGCTGCCACCCCCGTGCATCACGGTTGGGATGGTGTTCTTCGGCTTGCAAGCCCTCCCCTTTTTCCTCCGAACATAACGACAGACATTATGGCCAAACAGTTCTATTTTTGTTTCATCAGACCAGAGGACATTTCTCCAAAAAGTACAATCTTTGTCCCCATGTGCAGTTGCAAACCATAGTCTGGCTTTTTTATGACGGTTTTGGAGCAGTGGCTTCTTCCTTGCTGAGCGGCCTTTCAGGTTACGTCAATATTGGACTCGTTTTACTATGGATAAAGATACTTTTGTACCCGTTTCCTCAAGCATCTTCACATGGTCCTTTGCTGTTGTTCTCGGATTGATTTGCACTTTTCACACCAAAGTATGTTCATCTCTATGAGACAGAACGTGTCTCCTTCCTGAGCGGTATGACGGCTGCGTGGTCCATGGTGTTTAAAATTGTGTACTCTTGTTTGTAAAGATGAACGTGGTACTTTCAGGCATTTGGAACTTGCTCCCAAGAATAAACCAGACTTGTGGAGGCCTACACTTCTTTTTCTGAGGTCTTGGCTGATTTCTTTTGATTTTCCCATGATGTCAAGCAAAGACGCACTGAGTTTGAAGGTAGGCCTTGAAATACATCCACAGGTACACCTCCAATTGACTCAAATGATGTCAATTAGCCTATCAGAAGCTCCTAAAGCCATGTCATCATTTTCTGGAATTTTCCAAGCTGTTTAAAGGCACAATCAATTTAGAGTATTAAACTTATGACCCACTGGAATTATGATACAATGAATTAGAAGTGAAAAAATCTGTCTGTTAACAATTGTTGGAAAAATGACTTGTGTCATGCACAAAGTAGATGTCCTAACCGACTTGCCAAAACTGTAGTTTGTTAACAAGTAATTTGTGGAGTGGTTGAAAAACAAGTTTTAATGACTCCAACCTAAGTGTATGTAAACTTCCGACTTGAACTGTACTCTAGATTGTTAATTGGACTCGTTCTGTAATTTTTTCACTCCTTGTTTAAATTATTTGTGTATTCGTATTGTATTTGCAAGACATTCTACTGCACTGTTGGAGCTGTTAACATAAGTATTTCACTGCTGTAACACCTGCAAATCTGTGTATGTGAATAATAAACTTTGATTTGACATACATCGTGGCTTATTTAGCATTAGCAGTGAATGTTTCTTGTAGGGTTCAATACATGTAATCACTACGATGAAAAGGCAATGTATAAGGATAAATTATTGTCTGAAAACAAATACTTTTAGCATATCTAAAGAGGATATCGACATTATTTTATTGATGACGTGCTATTAAAGGCCTTAAACTATAGGGAGCAGGTTACATCAAGACAACCACTACTTCCTTTGCCAAAGTTAAGCAATAGTCCAGCCAATGTGGAGCCCTCCTAAAGGCAAACAAATGGCTTAAATATGCTGCCATCAATCAATATGCCACTCCTCATTAGGTTTATTCTGGATATATCCTGAAACAAGCTCAACCTCTGGTCTTTCTAATTATGCTTCTAGGTGCTGTTATCAGGCTGCTGCCCAGTGAATAATTGATTCAGGTAAATTGGGCCGCTGTAACTTGAAAATCCTGCTGGTCTCTCTGTCAGACCCTCTATATCTGACTGAAAGTCTATTTTTTGCTCCATATACATTTTTCATATGAAGCCATTTGTCCTTGGGGAACAAATGTCATCTCAAGACTGGATACACATTGCCTTGACCATCAGAGTTCTCACCTAGCTGTCCCCATAGCTTTCACATTATAGTTCCTGGAAACCGTACCGTTGAGACAAAAACTTTAATCTTCTCTAACTTTCTGCACAGTGACATATGCATGCTGCTGCGTAATGATCAATTATCTTTGTAATGACCTTATGAACTTTTACTACACTTAAAACCTGTTAGGGACAGACGTTCCGCTAGCGGAACGCCTCACCAATATCCAATGGTAGAGCGTGGCGCGAAATACAAATACCTTAAAAATGCTATAACTTCAATTTCTCAAACATATGACTATTTTACAACATTTTAAAGACAAGACTCTCGTTAATCTAACCACATTGTCCGATTTCAAAAAGGCTTTACAGCGAAAGCCAAACATTAGATTATGTCAGGAGAGTACCCTGCCAAAAATAATCACACAGCCATTTTCAAAGCAAGCATATATGTCACAAAAACCAAAACCACAGCTAAATGCAGCACTATCCTTTGATGATCTTCATCAGATGACACTCCTAGGACATTATGTTATACAATACATGCATGTTTTGTTAAATCAAGTTCCTATTTATATCAAAAACCAGCTTTTTACATTAGCATGTGATGTTCAGAACTAGCATACCCACCGCAAACTTCCGGTGAATTTACTAAATTACTCACGATAAACGTTTACAAAAAAACATAACAATTATTTAAAGAATTATAGATACAGAACTCCTTTATGCAATCGCAGTGTCAGATTTTAAAATAGCTTTCGGCGAAAGCACATTTTGCAATATTCTGAGTAGATAGCCCGGCCATCACGGCTAGCTAATTTGACACCCACCAAGTTTGGTGCTCACTAAACTCAGAATTACTATAAGAAAAATTGGATTAGCTTTCCTGTTCTTCGTCAGAATACACTCCCAGGACTTGTCCTTCAACAACAAATGTTGTTTTGGTTGGAAATAATCCATAGTTATATTGAAATAGCTCCGTTTTGTTCGTGCGTTGAGGTCACTATCCGAAGGGTGACGCGCGGGCGCATTTTGTGACAAAAAATGTCAAAATATTCCATTACCGTACTTCGAAGCATGTCAAACGCTGTTTAAAATCAAGTTTTATGCTATTTTTCGCGTAAAATAGCGATAATATTACCACCGGGCGACGTTATATTCATTCTTAGACTGAAAGAAAAACATGGAGTCGTCTCGTGCACGCGCACTCCAGTGTCATTGTTCCCTGCCTGACCACTCACAAAAACTCCTGCTGTTTTTTGCCCAGAGACTGCAGAGACGTCATTCCACTTTCTGGCGCCTTCTGAGAGCCAAGGGAAGCCTTAGAAAATGTCACGTTACAGCAGAGATGCTGTATTTTTGATAGAGATGCCCTAGAAGGAGAACAAATTGTCAGACAGGGCACTTCCTGTATGGAATCTTCTCAGGTTTTGGCCTGCCATATGAGTTCTGTTATACTCACAGACACCATTCAAACAGTTTTAGAAACTTTAGAATGTTTTCCATCCAAATCTACTAATTATATGCATATTCTAAATCGGGTACGTTTTTTATCCGGCCGTGAAAATACTGCCCCCTATCCCAAACAGGTTAAGCACAATTGAAGTCAGAAGTTTACATACACCTTAGCCAAATATATTTAAACTCAGTTTCACAATTCCTGACATTTAATCCTTGTAAAAATGCCCTGTTTTAGGTCAGTTAGGATCACCACTTTATTTTAAGAATGTGAAATGTCAGAATAATAGTAGAGAGAATGATTTATTTCAGCTTTTATTTCTTTCATCACATTCCCAGTGGGTCAGAAGTTTACATACACTCAATTAGTATTTGGTAGCATTGCCTTTAAATTGTTTAACTTGGGTCAAACGTTTCAGGTAGCCTTCCACAAGCTTCCCACAATAAGTTGGGTGAATGTTGGCCCATTCCTCCTGACAGAGCTGGTGTAACTGAGTCAGGTTTGTAGGCCTCCTTGCTTGCACTCGCTTTTTCAGTTCTACCCACAAACTTTTTATAGGATTGAGGTCGGGGCTTTGTGATGGCCAATCCAATACCTTGACTTTTGTTGTCCTTAAGCCATTTTGCCACAACTTTAGAAGCATGCTTGGGGTCGTTGCCTACTTGGAAGACCCATTTGCGACCAAGCTTTAACTTCCTGACTGATGTCTTGAGATGTTGCTTCAATTTATCCACATAATTTTGTTTCCTCATGATGCCATCTATTTTGTGAAGTGGACCAGTCCCTCCTGCAGCAAAGCACCCCCACAACATGATGCTGCCACCCCCGTGCTTCACGGTTGGGAGGTTGTTCTTTGACTTGCAAGCTTCCCCCTTTTTCCTCCGAACATAACAATGGTCATTATGGCCAAACAGTTCTATTTTTGTTTCATCAGACCAGAGGACATTTCTCCAAAAAGTACAATCTTTGTCCCCATGTGCAGTTGCAACTGTAGTCTGTCTGGCAGTTTTGGAGCAGTGGCTTCTTCCTTGCTGAGCGGCCTTTCAGGTTACGTCAATATAGGACTCGTTTTACTGTGGATATTGATACTTTTGTACCGGTTTCCTCCAGCATCTTCACAAGGTCCTTTGCTGTTGTTATCGGATTGATTTGCACTTTTCCATTTTTTTTTTAGGTCTTGGCTGATTTCTTTTTTTTCCTAACCGACTTGCCAAAACTATGTTTGTTAACAAGAAATTTGTGGAGTGGTCGAAAAATGAGTTTTAATGACTCCAACCTAAGTGTATGTAAACTTCCAACTTCAACTGTATATTATTCCCCACAAAATGTGTTTAGTTATGTTCCGTGAGAGGTGATAGACATCAACCAAACCACCTCCACTACACTTGACCCCACTTTGACCTCTTTCTCTCCACTACAACCCCAGCAGCTGATAGACATGAACTGTGTGATACGGTGTCTTAGCACCAATGTGATAAACCAGATATCGAACATTGGTCAAACTTTTGCCAAACCAAATGTTTTACGTGAGCAGGCACTACAGTTTAAACGGAGAGTTCTTCTCAGCCACTCAAACTGAGGATCATTCCAGATGGCCATGTCCTTTAGGAGTCTGCCTCTACTCAATAATGGAGAGAGTTAGCTCATATTCCCTTGAATCAGTGTTGGGATAATTTCAGGCTGAGCATCGGTCTTCCCCCTCTGTCATGCTGGGAGTTCTGGCTATGTAGAAAGATAATGAAAAAAGCAGCCTTGGAACCTGGCAATTTGAATGGGGACGCCCATTCTATATATTCTATTTCTTTGTGTCCTCTATGTCTCTTCTCTTTCTCCACCCACGTTTCATCACAGGATCAGACGAGGGAAGTGAGCCGCCTCGGCCTCTCAAATGCATGCCACAGATCTGTTGACACGGAAACCCAATTGTGCCTCCAGGATACAAATCAAGTGCACCATGGGGAATGATTATGGTTCATTTAAAGCATGTCTGCTTATTGCAGCCTGTGTACCATTTTTTGGTGTGTAGAGTAGAAACAATGTTTAATTCATTCAACATCCATTATTTCCAAATGCCTTTCCTTTTTTAGATGTGTCTGGTGTACTTTAACTCAACCCCCAATGTGAGTAATTCTTATGCAAATGTTGGTAGCTACTAGCTACTTGATGAAGTCAACATTACACGACAACTCATATCAGCATTTCAAAGGAATCCGGTGGGATAGTAGTTGACTATGTTACAGTTACAATGTATTGTTATGTATGAATGTGTTCATTTGTGTTGTTTTCTATGTCTAAGAGGATGTATATTCCTGCTACACAGGAGACCCTCAACCACCACTATGGTCAAACCAGAATGGCTTTAACCCATTAGCCTAACTACTCACTTTCAAGGAAACTTTACCACTGTCAATGACTTACAGACAGAACCTGTTATCCAAGCATCATTACCCACACGGGAATTATAACTTTAATGGAGCTGAAGGTGGACTTTGTTATCTTCTCATTGCAAGCTTGAGTGTGGCTCTCCGTAATAGAGTGGGGGGCAGGCACGAAGCAAACTCTGATGAAATCAACCTCGTCCAGTGATCCCTATCTGGCCAGGGACCGATGCCTCCTGGAGACTCAGGGGTGGTGAGAGCACAACACTAGACACTCTTAGCAGGATAGCGTTTCATGAAAAATGATGCATCATTTATCACTTTTAAAACTAGAGCACACATGGCAAATTCTCCGAAAGGTGAGGACCTGAGATTATGTCTCTGTTGACATTGGCTCGATCAGGTCAATATTCAGATGATGCTGAAATGGCCATGTCAATTAAAATCAGTATATGTAGAACATTTTATATAAAAACTATTCAGAAATGTGAACTTGGTTATGATCTACAGCAGGTATTCTAAAACTGGGGGTACACACAATGCCGTCGGGGGTACGCCAAATAAAAATGTAATTCACATTTAAAAAATTGTAAAAAACATATAAAAAAATAATAATAATAATCTTCACCTTTTCAAAGAGTCCATTTATATTTTCCAACAGGGCTATACATTTGGGTGAGTTTTTTGTCGCCTGAGCATCCTCATTTCACTGCCAAAAATTAAATTAAACCATCTAGTGTTCAGCGAAATAACAACACAATGTCAAATACAGGTAGCCTAGTCAAATAATTAACATCCAATCACATTAACGGTCCGTATGTAGCCAAACGTAACTGCTGCTCATTCAGTTTGCTCGAAAATGGATAAATGGTTAAAAATAAGTAAGGACCGCATCCATAGAGACACATACCAGCTCTACTAGTAGTACTGCTCCTACGAGCAGTACTGCACCTGTCGACAACACAAGTTGTTCTGCTTCCACGAGCATATCCAATGCTATCATCAGTAAATCTAAATGTGTTGTTTACCCAGCTAGCATGTACACTGACAGTTGTGAATCTGATGCAGCCAAAGAGCTACTGCCCCCTTACACGGGAAGCACCGAACAACAGTCAGGGACGTTGGACCATCGAAGAGGTGCAAATATGATGAGAACTACATTGATTTGGGGTTCACTTATATTGGGAGTAGTGCCTTTCCTCAGCCACTGTGTGCAAAAGTACTATCTCACAACTCGATGAAACCTTCACTCTTGCGCAGACATTTAGAAACCAAAATATGCCAATTCGAAAAATATGCCACGGAAGTTTTTTGAGCGAGAATTAAGATGACGTTCGAGTATTAAGACATGTACAAAAGCAACAGATACCATTTATAAGAAGGGCCTAGAAGAGTCTTGTATAGTGAGCTACCGAGTGGCTAGTACAGGCAAGCCCCATACTATTGTGGAGGACTTAATTATTCCTGCAGCCGCAGATATGGCTGGGACAATGCTGGGGGGAAAGGCCCAAAAAACTATACAGACAATGTCTTCATCAATCAAAACTGTTTCACGACGCATCAGTGACATGGCAGGAGATGTTTTGAAACAATTACTTCTCTGCATACAAGCCAGTGAATTGGCAACCAGGACAACAGGAGAGGATATTTTTAAAGTACTGGACAGCTTTGTGACATCAAATGGACTTTGGAGGTCAAGATGTGTTGGTATCTGTGCTGATGGCGCAAAAGCCTAGACAGAGAGAAGTAGGAGTGATAACACGTGTGCAAGGAGTTGCTCCTGACACCACTTGGGCACACTGCAGCATCCACCGAGAGGCTCTTGCTGCCAAAGGAATGCCTGACAGCTTGAAATACGTTTTGGACACTAAAGTGAAATTGGTTAACTTTGTTAAAGCAAAGCCGCTGAACTCTCGTGTATTTTCTGCTTTTACAACATACTGGTTAATAAGGGGAAAAGTGTTGGTTATCAAGGGGCAAAGTATTGACAGGTTTTTTTAATTGAGAGATGAGCTTAAAGTTTTCTTTACTGACCATCATTTTCACTTGTCTGACCGCTTGCATGATGATGAGTTTCTCACATGACTGGCCTATCTGGTTGATGTTTTTTCTCACCTGAATGATCTGAATCTAGGATTACAGGGACTCTCCACAACTATATTCAATGTGCGGGACAAAATTGAGGCTATGATTAAGAAGTTGGAGTTCTTCTCTGTCTGCATTAACAAGGACAACACACAAGTCTTTCCATCATTGCATGATTTTTTGTGTGCAAATGAACTCAATGTCAAATGTGATATAAGCAAAGCACCTGAGTGAGATGGGTGCGCAACTACGCAGGTACTTTCCCGAATGAGACATACAGCTGGATTCATTATCCCTTTCATGCCCTGCCTCCAGTCCTCTTCCCGATACCTGAACAAGAGAGCCTCATCGAAATTGTAACAAGCGGGTCTGTGAAAATTTAATCAGAAGAAAGAATGTTTCTGAAACATAATAACACACCACTAATGCTTAAGGCCACAAAAGAAGCCCTGGCAAACCACATTTACAGTCTTTCTTTTCTCAATCATGGGAAATCATCAACAGCCATTACAATAAGAGAAACTAAAGCAAATGTATACGAGTAGGGGTAATCAAATCTTGTTAAGCAGCTTTCAGGGTTGGTATAGCTGTTTAGGTATTGGGTATAACTAAGATTATCTCACATAGTTTGTAAAATTTGACTGATGAGGTGGCAGAGATAGGGCAGCTGTGTGTGAAAGAGAGGCAGGGCAGCTGTGTGTGAAAGAGAGGCAGATCAGTGTATCTGTGTGTGTGAGGCTCAGTCTCCATGGGTTTCATCTGCCTGAGACGTGCTTCTCTGGTCCCTTGTGAAGCAATTTGTTGAGGCAGCTCATAAATTACACAGCTAGTCCGGGGTGTCATTTATTAGAGACAGGTCAGGTCCTGATTTAAAGGTCTGAATATAAAAAGCATCTCTCTGATTTGTCTTTTTCCATTGAACAGTGACTGTCTTCGCAGAGTGTAGTTTTGCCATTAATCATTATTCACAGCCACCGAAAACAGATAAACTTTGAGTAGCGTTTGAAAACTGTTTACCTCTTAAGAATGGAGAATACGGTCCAGTAAAAGTGTATAATCTTCGAAAAAACTTGAAAATTAAGAAACTATGAGGAGCAGATTCATATTAAAAGGGACATAAAAAATGTCCCTTTTAAAATAGCTGATCAACCTTAAGATCAGTTAGAACTTATGTTGATTCTATCTGATGATACAATTTGCCATTTTTACATTGAATATTATGCTCGAAATTAAAAGGACCATTGTTGTATAATATGTTCCAATGTTCTATGAGTAGAACATTGGAATGTAAGCTTATAAATTGCATATTGGAGGTTTCATCTGACTCAAGAGGAAATACATATCAGCTTAATAGTGGTCATGGGGCTTGTGGCTTAGTTGCATTAAACTACTTCCTCTTTAGGTAGGCTTAATTATTCATATTGCAGTTGCGTTTTCAATCTACTGTTCTCTATGTCATCTGATAGGTTGATTAAGGTCATGTTGCCAATGAGCTGAACCAGTCATGTTGGGGACATGCAAGGTGACGACAATGAGCTGAACCAGTCATGATGAGGACATGCAAGGTGACAACAATGAGCTGAACCAGCCATGATGAGGACATGCAAGTTGATGACAATGAGCTGAACCAGCCATGATGAGGACATGCAAGGTGACGACAATGAGCTGAACCAGCCATGATGAGGACGTGCAAGGTGACGACAATGAGCTGAACCAGCCATGATGAGGACGTGCAAGGTGACGACAATGAGCTGAACCAGCCATGATGAGGACGTGCAAGGTGACGACAATGAGCTGAACCAGCCATGATGAGGACATGCAAGGTGACGACAGCAAATTTCTTGAGTTGTGAATCACATGCAGCTGGTGGCACCTTAATTGGGGAGGATAGGCTCATAGTAATGGCTGGAATGGAATAAATGTAATGGTATCCAACACATGGTTTCCATTTGTTTGATGCCATTCCATTTACTCCATTCCAGACATTATTATGAGCCGTCCTCCCCTCAGCAGCCTCCTGTGTTGTGAATGTGTTGAAAGCCCCACATGATCACAGGAGACATGAAGGTCATTCTCTTTGGCAGGTTTGTAAGATACTGCCCTTTCAGGTGCACAAGATTAATATCATTACTGAGAGCAATTTTTTAATCTCTCAGCAGGTTGTCAGGTCAACATCCAGTTTTGGTTGACATTTAGGTTGTCAACGAAGGTGGAATTCAACATGAAATAACCAAACTTTGGTATGTTATAAACCTCTTGCAAATTCAACCTACTGGCCATTTTGAAGTAATGGGATTACATTGATGAAGTAAATATAAAAAAAGGAGGAAACCAATTTTTGCCCGCAAGGTAGCCAGTTGCCACAGGACAACACAATACCACAATGAGGACTCTAATTGATTGAATTAAATAATTATGAATTAATAATGATGCCTTGCCCTCAATTTTTGAGAATCTTCCTGTACATTTTTAGAAATGTGTCAAAGTGAGGAGAATAAATACATATTATCTGTAATACCCTTCTAGCTTCTTGATATAATGCATTAGTCACACAAAAATCTGTGAGTTCTTCTCTTTTTATCATTGATGACTAAGACATGCTTTTAAAAATCCCCAGCATCCTCAGGGAAAATGTGTCGTGTGTGTTTGTGTGTGCCTGTATGTTTGTGTGTTGACGTTACAGGTTTTGGTTTTTCCATTTATGTTTTGAGGTTGGACTTTTAGCACGTTAGAACGCAGCGATTGGTGTCACCTCGTTAGTCAGTATGTGTTAAACCTGTGCTGGCTTGTCCAACTCGTTAGTCGGAGGGTGTTCCACCTGTGCTGGCCTAGGTGATATTTAAGAGTGGCTGGCCTAGTGCTTCAGTTGTCTTGAGAGATGTGGAGGGTCAACACCTTTAGTTGGCGCTCCCTACTTTGATTTAGAGACAACAATTATTCATCCTATTTTCCGTGTTTTTGTTTTGCTCCACTTTTTGGTTTGCTTCCTGTCTTTAAGTTTGGTGTGGGTTTTTATTTTGTTTGCTTGTTCTTGGGCAAATTTAGTGGGCGTTCATGGTGGGTGTCTTTTATGTCGTCGTTGTTTTTAGACAACTTTCAGTGGACAACCCCATGAGTGTCTTTCAGAAACCCCCCTAAAAACTACCTGTTTTGGTTGTTAGTGAATCTCAAATCAAACTTTATTTGTCACATGCGCCAAATTCACCATACTGTGAAATGCTTACTTACAAGCCCTTAACCAAATAAACTAAAGTAAAAAATAATAAAAGCGAACACAATAAAATAATAACGAGGCTATAAATGGGGCGGTAGGTAGCCTAGTGGTTAGTGTTGGACTAGTAAACGAAAGGTTACAAGTTCGAATCCCAGAGCTGACAAGGTAAAATCTGTCCTTCTGCCCCTGAACAAGGCAGTTAACCCACTGTTCCTAGGCCTTCATTGAAAATAAAAATTTGTTCTTAATGACTTGTCTAGTAAAATAAAGGTGTAAAAAAAAAAGTGTGTGTGTATATATGTATGTGTGTGTATGTATATATATATATATATATATTACGGGGTACCGGTACCGAGTCAATGTGCGCGGTTACAGGTTAGTTGAGGTAATTTGTACATGTAGGGGTAAAGTGACTATGCATAGATAATAAACAGTGAGTAGCAGCAGTGCAGTGTATAAACAAATATGGGGGGGGGTCAATGTAAATAGTCCGGATGGCCATTTGATTAATTGTTCAGCAGTCTTATGAATCTGTTAGTTCCCCTTTCTGTTTGTGACAATGTTTTGTTTTCTTGCTGGGGAATGTAACAGTTAAATTGGTCAGAGAGTGATGATTCTGTACTGGGAGTTAACTTGCATGTTTTTTTCTGGAAATTAGAGTTACAGTATAGAAAAATGTTTTTTACTCTAACACAAGGTTTGGGACAGTCTATTGTAAAGGCAAAAGCATAGCTACTACTCTAGACATTTTAAAATAGAAATCTGGCAGAGTCCTTTGAGTTGTAAATAAGAGAATGAATGTGAGTAGGATGGTCAACAGTCATATTTCAATTAGTCTGGGTTTGAACAGTGTTGAAAAAAGTATTCAATTGAGTAAAAGTAAAGATACCTTCATAGAAAATGATTCGTGAAAGTCACACAGTAAAATAATATTTGAGTAAAAGTCTTAAAATATTTTGTTTTAAATATACTTGAGTATCAAAAGTAAATGTAATTGCTAAAATATACTTAAATATTAAAAGTAAAAGTGTACATAATTTCAAAGTCCTTATATTAAGCAAACCAGACGGCACAATTGTCTTGTTTTTTTATTTACAGAGAACCAGGGGCATACTCCAACACCAGACACTTACAAACCAAGCATTTGTGTTTAGTGAGTATGCCAGATCAGAGGCAGTAGGGATTATCAGGTATGTTCTCTTGATAAATGTGTGAATTTAACAATTTTCCTGTCCTCTAAGCATTAAAAATTTAAAGAGTATTTGTGGGTGTCAGGGAAAATGTATGGAATAAAAAGTACATTATTTTATTTAGGAATGTAGTAAAGTAAAATTTGTCAAAAGTATAAATAGTAAAGTACAGATACCCCAAAATGACTTAGGTAAAAATACTTTTAAGTACTACTTAAGTACACCACTTGGGTTGAATTTTCATCTGCAGTCAACTGCAATGGCTCCGACCTAGGACAATTGTGTTCATATTTTGTTAACTCATACCTAAATAATGTTGTTGACTCATTCTACACTCACATTTGTGGCCAAAGCATAAATTGGAGAAGACACCTAAAAAACCCAACCTCAAGCTTCTATGTCAAACAGACTGTTTCAGAAATGCTTGCTATTTCCTTATAGAGAATGTCATCCTCCTGAGGAGGATGGGCAGGCCAATCAGCGGTGAATATTTTTAATGACCGGTATACGCCCATACCATTCTGTTGGGGTACGCCAACATCAATTCCAACACAGAAAAGCTGCTTTTTAGCATACTTAATTACATTTTTTTTGGAAGGAAAACTATTTCACTCAAATTGTAATTAATTATAGGTCATATTTCATAGAAATCAAACAGTTGATTTATTGGCACATATAAACAGCAAAAACATGAAAATATCTTTCGGCTCTGGTGAAGAAAACAATCAGTATTAGAGAATAACACTTTTTCTGTTGAGAGATGTGTGTGTGTGTGTGTGTGTGTGTGTGTGTGTGTGTGTGTGTATTTTTTTTTAAGAAAGCCAATACCATACATTGGCAGGGGAGTAAAACAGTAGGCGTGGCCAAAGAACCATAATGAGGCAACACTGGCTTGACTGAGTGAATTTAAGTCACTTTCTCATTCTATCTATTGGAACCATATAATATTACAGAGCTATTCAACCCTCGTCCAGGTTGTTCAATATCAGGAAGTTTATAATATAACACTTTGTGTCCCTCTGGATTTTTTGCAATAATTACATGAAATTAATACCTTAATTATGTAAAATCTTCTGATAATTGTGGGCATGTAGTTTATATTCCTGTGTCCCCAGCACATTCTCTCCCGATGATGAAACTGAGATCTACCCTTGCCACATCCTTTCTAATCTGGTCAGTGGGTTTTCACTAGGGAGCTGGGAGTATTGATATGCTAACAGGACAACATGAGATACCTTCGAGGGGACTTCTTTTTACGTGAATACCCCAGAGTTATTATCAATTATGTTAACAACTTCACTGTCTTTTCATACTACCTTGTTTGTAAAGGACCTTGGGCAGAAATCAGATGGTAACCCATTGCTTGTTATTGTAAGATTGGAGGAAAGAGAAAGAGAATGATTTCGTATGAGTCAAATGTCTTGGGATTTTTTTAAGGGATTCTATCTCTACCTCAATAAGAAAATAATTGCATTAACAAGTGAAAAACTTTAAAATGTGAACTGAGGAAGTGTCACTAATAGGCTAGTTGGCAAGATAGTATGGAACAGCTAGCTCTCATTGTATGTCTGTTAGAATAGATGTCTGGTGTCAACACCCGCCCATCTAGATGTGAGAAGGTTTGTGTATTTTCTGTAGAGAAGCTACTTATCCATCATTTATGACATTCCTGGGAGTGTGTAAACTAAAAAAAATATTACCATATCATTTTTATATGTTCTGTATAGTTATGTACTTGAAAATGTATCAATTGACCAATTCAGCACATTTGGGCAGACTTCATACAACATTTTGAACAGTAATGCAATGGTTCATTGGATCAGTCTAAAACTTTGCACATGCACTGCTGCCATCTAGTGGCCAAAATCCAAATTGTGCCTAGACTCCAAAGTGATAATGGCCTTTCTCTTGCATTTCAAAGATGATTATTTTTTTAAACGCATGTTTTTTCTTTGTATTAT
Source organism: Salmo trutta (assembly GCF_901001165.1). Taxonomy (NCBI): domain Eukaryota; kingdom Metazoa; phylum Chordata; class Actinopteri; order Salmoniformes; family Salmonidae; genus Salmo; species Salmo trutta. The sequence goes on along the minus strand of NC_042970.1, from coordinate 17,770,253 downwards.
CTTTTACTAGATCTAATGTGTAATTCTCCTACATTGATTTCACATTTCCACAAACTTCAAAGTGTTTCCTTTCAAATGGTATCAAGAATATGCATATCCTTGCTTCAGGTCCTGAGTTACAGGCAGTTAGATTTGGGTATGTCATTTTAGGCGAAAATTGAAAAAAGGGTCCAATCCCATAACCTATATTTAATAAGGCAAATCACTTAGCAAATTTTTATTTAGAATGACGGCCTACCCAAGCCAAACCCGGACGATGCTTGGCCAATTGTGCTCCTCCCTATGGGACTCCCAATCACGGCCGGTTGTGACACAGCCTGGAATCGAACCAGGGTCTATAGTGAAGCCTCTAGCACTGAGATGCAGTGCCTTAGACCGCTGCGCCACTCAGGACCCCCCTACCCACTTGGTAGATGGGTAAAAAAATAATAATAAAGCAGACAAAGAATATCCATTTGAGCATATTGAAGTTATTAATTACACTTTTGATGATGTATTAATACACCCAGTCACTACAAAGATACGGCGTCCTTCCTACAGTAACTCAGTTGCCGGAGAGGAAGGAAACCGCTCAGAGATTTCACCATGAAGCAAATGGTGGCAGTTAAAGAGTTTAACTTTTCATGTTCAAAATTGTGCCCTCTCCTCAAACAATAGCATGATATTATTTCACTGTAATAGCTACTGTAAATTGGACAGTGCAGTTAGATTAACAAGAATTTAAGCTTTCTGACAATATCAGATATGTCTATGTCCTGGGAAATTTCCTTGTTACTTACAACCTCATGCTAATCACATTAGCCTACGTTAGCTCAACCGTCCCATGGAAGGGACACCGATCTCAAAGAAGTTTAAGGCTGTGATAGGAGAAAACTGAGGATGGATCAACAACATTGTAGTTACTCCACAATACTAACCTAAATTACAGAGTGAAAAGAAGGACACCTGTACATAATTAAAAATAATCCAAAACATGAATCTTGTTTGCAACAAGGCAGTAAAGTAATACTGCAAAAGAAAAACGTTTTGTTGAGAATACAAAGTGTTATGTTTGGTGCAAATCCAATGTAACACATTACTGAGTACCACTCTCCATATTTATAAGCACTGTGGTGGCTGCATCATGTTATGGGTATGCTTGTAATTGGTAAGGACTGGGGATGAAAATAAACTGAATGGAGTTAAACACAGCCAAAATTCTAGAGGAAAGCCTGTTTCAGTCTGCTTTTCACCAGACACTGTGAGATGAATTCACCTTTCAGCAGGACAATAACTGAAAACACAAAATCTACACTGGAGTTGCATACCAAGAAGGCAAGGAATGTTCCTGAGTGGCTGAGTTACAGTTTTGACTTAAATCTGCTTGAAAATCTATGGCAAGACCTGAAAATGGTTGTATAGCAATGATCAACAACCAATTTGACAGAGCGTGAAGAATTCTGAAAAGAATAATAGGTAAATGTGGCACAATCCAGGTGTGGAAAGCTCTTAGAGACTTACAGTACCCAGAAAGACTCACCGTTGTAATCGCTGCCAAAGATTATTCTAACATGTATTGACTCAGGGGATTGAATATTTATGTAATCAAGATATACTGTATTAGTGTTTTTATTTATATTTATATATATATATATATATATATATATATATATATTTTTTTTTTTTTACAAATGTTATAATTTTTCTTTCACTTTGACATTAGCGTATTTTGTGTAGATTGTTCCAGAGAGAACCAGAGTTCATCACCCCTTGACTCCTGGTGTGGGGATGGGTAGTGGGGTGAGCTGCTTGAGAGTTCTTTGAGATGGTGAAGTCACCAGCAAGGGACTTCCTAACATAGGCTTCCTTAAGTATTGTTACAGATAGAGAATTGTCCAATGCAGGTCCGTGGAGAACTCTACTCGGGGGGCTTCAGGGATGTGTCTGTGGGTTTCATTCCCAGGTCAAATAAATAAAACTCACAGACTAAAACAACATGTATTCTCTTTTCTAATTTACTGTAATTAGATACCATAATCTAATGTTGTCTCTGTACCCCCCCCCCCCCTTCCTATATTTAGAAGCTGGTCTCTACCAATGGACCTGCTGGGCCAGCACCTACAGCTCCGCAAGCACCTGCATCTGTGGCTGCTGTTCAGATTCCTCCATTGAGGACTGCATTGAACTTGCATTGAAATTTTGTCAAACTATTTTGTCCTCAACTACTATGGCTCTGCTGCCATGATAGAACACTGATTCAGATAATATTTTTGACAAGTGACATGTTTTCCTCCTCTGTTCATTGTGACCAATAGGGTTTTCTCTCTTTTGCAATTCCATAAGCAAAGGTTTTAGGGGCTATTGTGTCTGCAGCAAGACCAAACCTTAACTTGGCAAGGAAGCCTGCTTAGGTAAATAAAATACTAGCTAACATGTCAAAAGCTTGGTTTGTAATGATCTGTTTTTATAACGGTATAACCTTCAATAATCTTAATGCAATTACACATTTTTTACAGACTCAAGATGCTTGTATCCCAACCAAGTTGTCTACAGCCTCTGTGAGTTCCCCCACCCATGCTATGGCCCCTGTAAGTGCTCCCACCCTTGCAAGGGCGTCTGTGAGTGCCCCAATCCCTGCACCACTGTCTGTAAGAGGCACTTTACCTACAGCACTACATCATGCACTGTTGTTTCTTTTGATTTTCCCATGATGTCAAGCAAAGAGGCACTGAGTTTGAAGGTAGGCCTTGAAATACATCCACAGGTACACCTCCAATTGACTCAAATGATGTCAATTAGCCTATCAGGAGCTTCTAAAGCCATGACATAATTTTCTGGAATTTCCAAGCTGTTTAAAGGCACAGTCAACTTAGTGTATGTAAACTTCTGACTTCAACTGTGTATAGTACCACTCAAAAGTTTGGACACCTACTCATTCAAGAGTTTCACTTTATTTGTACTATTTTCTACATTGTAGAATAAGAGTGAAGACAAACGATGAAATAAGACATATGGAATCATGTAGTAACCAAAAAGTGTTAAACAAATCAAAATATATTTTAGATTCTTCAAAGTAGCCACACTTTGCATTGACAGCTTTGCACACTCTTGACATTCTCTCAACTAGCTTCATGAGGAATGCTTTTCCAACAGTCTTGATGGAGTTCCCACATATGCTGAGCACTTGTTGGCTGCTTTTCATTCACTCTGTGGTCCAACTCATCCCAAACCATCTCAATTGAGTTGAGATCGGGTGATTGTGGAGGCCAGGTCATCTGATGCAGCACTCCATCACTCTCCTCCTTAGCCCGTACACAGCCTGGAGGTGTGTTGGGTCATTGTCCTGTTAAAACAAATGATAGTCCCACTAAGCGCAAACCAGATAGGATGGCGTATCGCTGCAGAATTCTGTGGTAGGCATGCTGGTTAAGTGTGCCTTGAATTCTAAATAAATCCCTGACAGTGTCACCAGCAAAGCACCATCACACCTCCTCCTCCATGCTTCACGGTGGGAACTACACATGCGGAGATCATCCATTCACCTACTCTGCGTCTCAGAAAGACAGTGATTGGAACCAAAAATCTCAAATTTGGACTCATCAGACCAAAGGACAGATTTCTACCAGTCTAATGTCAATTGCTCGTGTTTCTTGGCCCAAGCAAGCCTTTTATTATTGGTGTCCTTAAGTAGTGGATTCTTTGCAGCAAGGCCTGATTCACGCAGTCTCCTCTGAACAGTTGATGTTGATGTGTCTGTTACTTGAACTCTGCAAAGCATTTATTTGGGCTGCAATTTCTGAGGCTGGTAACTTTAATGAACTTATCCTCTGCAGCAGAGGTATCTCTGGGTCTTCCTTTCCTGTGGCGGTCCTCATGAGATCCAGTTTCATGATAGTGCTTGATGGTTTTTTTAACTGCTCTTGAAGAAACTTTCAAAGTAATGATGGACTGTCATTTCTCTTTGCTTATTTGAGCTGTTCTTGCCATAATATGGACTTGGTCTTTTACCAAATAGGGTTATCTTCTGTATACCACCCCTACCTTGTCACAACACAACTGATTGGCTCAAATGCATTATGAAGGAAATAAATTCCACAAATGAACCTTCAAGGCACACCTGTTAATTGAAATGTATTCCAGGTGACTAACTCATGAAGCTGGTTGAGAGAATGCCAAGTGTGTGCAAAGCTGTCATCAAGGCAAAGGGTGGCTACTTTGAAGAGTCTAAAATCAAAAATATATTTGAACTTGTTTAACACTTTTGGTTACTACATGATTCCATAGCTGTGTTCGAATACCCATACTATATACCATATATTTAATGAGTATATCAAATTTTATTGGTCACATACACATGGTTAGTGGATGTTAAAGCGAGATGCTTGTGCATCTAGTTCTGACAGTGCAGTAATATTTAACAAGTAATCTAACAATTTCCCAACAACTACCTAATACACAAAAATCTAAAGGGGTGAACACAGAGACAACACAGAGACAACATCTAATTACTACATACTATTAGTTAATTTTAGTATACTATAAACAAACAGTATGCTTTCAGTTGAGCGTACTAGCTCTTCGCCTGTCTACCGGATGCTGATGCTCCCACTACAGTCCAACCTGCTTCCTCCAGTGCCAAATCTGTTACCAGTACCTGCCTGGAAATGTCTAACGCCAACACCGTCATTTTCACGCTAATGAAGACCTTTAAAGTAGCCTACCTACTTACATGTTGAAACGGCAGTCACATATTATGTTACTGTAAAGTAATGATTTACACTTTGAGCAGACAGATTTTTTGGCACTTGACCAGTCTTATTAAAGTAAAGTAGCTTTATGTTTTGACTCTTTGTGGCCTGTCCAATATTCTCCTATGTGTTGTACAATTGTTCACTTGGAAATAAGAAACAACTACTGTATGGTTACATAAAATAGGTGTAGGCCTACTATAGCCTACTGTAGTTTAGTCATTCAGTAAAAAAAATGGCAACAATTTATTTGTCCCAAATCCTGAAGGATTAAACCTCAAATAGATTGGTTTAGTCTAATTCACTTGCATATTCAATAGTCTATCCTGAGATAAATAGGCTAGACATAACCTACTATGCATGAGAACAACCATATTTGATACATATGGTGATTTATGCGGGGGAGGGGTCTATGGTGTGGCGTTTTTGTGCTGCCAAAATCTACACTGGGAGGAACAGTTTGGACATCAAGCGGTTCTGTATCAAAAGCGATTTGAGATTCCTGTGTTCCGGACGTCTTCACAGTCCTCTTGGTTTTGAAGAACCTCTCCTTTTGCCTGCAGCAACCTGCCCTGTCTTCTCTGTTGAAGGTAAGGTTCCATGAAAGTTATTGTGCCACGTAGTCTACTGTGTGTTAAATCTATGAATGGGGAATGTTTATTCGGTGGCGAATACGTCCAGTCCACTTATAATTTGACTAAACGCATAGCAGCAGGTATAACTAGTAGGCTACCTAGTTGAACCACAGCTGGTTGATTTGCGCATTTTCACGAAAAGCCTTAGATTTCCAGTGTTTTGAACACCAGTCAATGCTTTCTCTCCCGGTTACATGAATATAAAGTTCATACTTATTTAGTCTGTGGCGAAATTTCGTGCGGTTCATTTTAATCTACACTTAAGTAAATGCTTTGAAATTGCATTTCAAAGCACATTTTCGCTAGACTACATTCAAAAGGGAAGGCTATTCTTTGTAGTTTTGTCATTGCACTATATAGCAAGCAATACCGCTTTCTAATTGATCTTCTCCCTGCCTCATACCTTCACATTTTGTGCACTAATGCTTTACGAAGCTCTTGTTGGAAGACGCAGCAAACGACAGGTTTTTGTTTTAACTTACATCACACAGGTAGGTAGCCTAGTTGCCTGGCCTAGTTAAATAAAGGTAATAAAAAAAAGGTTGGTTCACGTTCTGAATTTCACCCAGCCTTTTAACATATTTCGTATTCTCTTTCTGGGCTCCCGGGAGTTGTTAGGTGTAGCCTAATTGCTGAACAAGTATGTATGTTTTACATATCCATAGAGAAGTGCACTCCTTCCCACTAAAGTCCCTGTCTCTGATGTTCTGTATTTGTGCCTAGACAAACTAGGGTAGTGTGCAGAAAAATACTGTTCTGGCTTTGCATACAGGCTGTTTGGGCAATGTATCCAGGTTACCGTGTGCATACACACCTGCAGTAGGCTAATATAATACGTGATGGGAGCCAAATGAATGCTAACCAGTGTATTGCCCTCAATATGTTTGTTTTAAATGGAATTGGAAGACATAATTTTCAGATTTTCAAAAAGGATTTAGCTGCTACACGGTCCTAAAGCAGAATATAAAAATCTGGTTGAAACAAGCACACTAGTGCTTGCGCTGTCTGTGGTGCTGATTTGAGCTCATGTCTCTCTGTGTGTGTGTGTGCGTGCGTGTGCGACAGGCAGTGCTCGTGTGTGTCTGTTATGGACATGTATTGCCTTAAACTTGGACTTTGGACAACAGGACAATTCTTATTAACTAGACCCAAGTCTGCAGTCATCATTTCTAGGAAAGCTATGGAATCCTACCTTCTGAAATGATTATCATGAAGTTCAAACTTTACAGGAAGGTAAAGCATAATGTATAATTAGCTGTTTTCTTTCAAATGTAACTCAAAAGATTTATTCCATGATAACACTCTTCTGTCACTTAGTTTGTCGAAACAATGATTAATATACCACTTTGTGGGTTAATTTCTCAAGCAGTGACTTAATAAAACTGGCACGTCTCTGCAGCTCTGTCGATTAGCCTCAGGAGGGCCATCTAGAGAATACATATGGGCCGTTGGGCTCCCTCAGTTTCTCATGCCCACCTGACAGACTGGCAGTGGCTCACTACGGCCTGACTATTCAGCCTGCTCTCACCGAATTGCAACAGATGTCAAATCACTCCGTCTCCCACCATCCATAGGAAATTAATTAGAACATTAAAATAAGTGATGCATTTGGTCATTGTTCTGGAGAAGAAAATATTGGCCTGGCTGCTTCTCGCTGACAAATGTATGCATATTATAGACAAATGATCAGCATGGCAATATGAAGTGCTGCACTGACAGACAGTGTCAATTGTTACACTGACCAATAGACAGCCTCAATTGCTGCACTGACCGACAGCCTCAATGTATTTCATATACATGCATACGTATGGGGTGTAATTGTTGGTGTATAACTATCTCACCAATGCTACTGTCACTGAGTAGTCTTATTACTTGAGTAGACATGGAAGTTATATGAGGTATCATGCATTATACACATGTTCCCCGTGTTGGGATATGAACTTGCATGGCAGTGAGCTCAGTGCAGGCCAGGGCAGGTAGCTAGCTGAGGCCTAATCTTCACTGAGGTGATAGAGGGAGATAACAGTGATAGATGGAGCGGGTGGTGTGGTTTAACATCCTGAGCTCAGTGTTGTCTCCTGGGGTCAGGCCTGTGATATTATAGTGGCAGTTCAGCCAGCTTCATTCTCCCTCTGCCTGGCATCTTGGTCATGTTAATAGCTGCCGGTGTGTATGAGCCAGGCTGGTTCTGTATTCACGGCCTCAGATGCCGTCTGTCAGTCCTTCGCACACTTCAAGTGAAATGCTTCCCTGGCCATCCGCCAGCCAGCAGCCAGATGTTATTGTGACGTGAAGGGGCTACATTTTCAGTGATGTCTTCAGGTAGTCCAATTTTTGGAAAGTTCAGCACTAGAAAATACAGAGGAAAGCGAGCAAAGGTGCATTCCAGAGTTTTTCTTTATTTTTACTATTTTCTACATTGTAGAATAATAGTGAATACATAAACTATGAAATAACACATATGGAATCATGTAGTAACCAAAAAAGTGTTAAACAAATCAGAATACATTTTTTTATATATTTGAGATTCTTCAAAGTAGCTACCCTTTGACTTGATGACAGCTTTGCACAATCTTGGCATTCTCTCAACCAGCTTCATGAGGTAGTCATTTCAATTAACAGATGTGTCTTAAGTTCATTTGTGGAATTTCTTTCCTTCTTAATGCGTTTGAACCAATCAGTTGTGTTGTGACAAGGTAGGGGTGGCATAGAGAAGGAAGCCCTATATGGTAAAAGATCAAGTCCATATTATGGCAATAACAGCTCAAATAGGCAAAGAGAAATGACAGTCCATCATTACTTTAATACATGAAGGTCAGTCAATCCGGAATATTTCAAGAACTTAGAAAGTTTCAAGTGCAGTCAAAAAACCGCTATGATGAAACTGGATCTCATGAGGACCACCACAGGAAAGGAAGACCCAGAGTTACCTCTGCTGCAGAGGATAAGTTCATTAAAGTTACCAGCCATAGAAATTGCAGCCCAAATAAATGCTTCAGAGTTCAAGTAACAGACACATCTCAACATCAACCGTTCATAAGAGACTGCGTGAATCAGGCCTTCATGGTCGAATTCCTGTAAAGAAACCACTACTAAAAGACACCAGTAATAAGAAGAGACTTGCTAGGGCAAAGAAACACGTGCAATGGACATTAGACTGGTGGAAATCTGTCCTTTGGTCTGATGAGTCCAAATTTGAGATTTTTGGTTCCAACCGCCGTGTCTTTGTGAGATGCAAAGTAGGTGAACGGATGGTCTCTGCATGTGTGGTTCCCACCGTGAAGCATGGAGGAGGTGTGATGTGTGGGGATGCTTTCCTGGTGACACTGTCAGTGATTTTATTTAGACTTCAACCCACACTTAACCTCTCTAGGGCAGGTGGCACCAAATCGTCCCACCTACGTAACAGCCAGTTGAATCCTGTGGCGCGATTTTCAAATACCTTAGAAATGCTATTACTTCAATTTCTCAAACATATGACTATTTTACAGCTATTTAAAGACAAGACTCTCGTTAATCTAACCACACTGTCCGATTTCAAAAAGGCTTTACAACGAAAGCAAAACATTAGATTATGTCAGCAGAGTACCCAGCCAGAAATAATCAGACACCCATTTTTCAAGCTAGCATATAATGTCACAAAAACCCAGAAGACAGCTAAATGCAGCACTAACCTTTGATGATCTTCATCAGATGACACACCTAGGACATTATGTTATACAATACATGCATGTTTTGTTCAATCAAGTTCATATTTATATCAAAAACCAGCTTTTTACATTAGCATGTGACGTTCAGAACTAGCATACTAGCATAATTTACTAACAAATTACTCACGATAAACGTTCACAAAAAGCATATCAATTATTTTAAGAATTATAGATACAGAACTCCTCTATGCACTCGATATGTCCGATTTTAAAATAGCTTTTTGGTGAAAGCACATTTTGCAATATTCTAAGTACATAGCCCAGCCATCACGGGCTAGCTATTTAGACACCCAGCAAGTTTAGCCTTCACCAAAATCAGATTTACTATAACAAAAATGTTATTACCTTTCCTGTTCTTCGTCAGAATGCACTCCCAGGACTTCTACTTCAATAACAAAAGTTGGTTTGGTCCCGAATAATCCATCGTTATATCCAAACAGCGGCGTTTTGTTCGTGCGTTCACGACACTATCCGAAATGGTAAATAAGGGTCACGAGCATGGCGCATTTCGTGACAAAAAAATTCTAAATATTCCATTAACGTACTTCGAAGCATGTCAACCGCTGTTTAAAATCAATTTTTATGCAATTTATCTCGTAAAAAAGCGATAATATTCCGACCGGGAATATGCGTTTAGCTAAATAGAGGGGAAAAAAGAAAGACGGGGGCGACCAGTGCACGCGCCTAATGCCCATTGTCTACTGATCGGCCACTTGACAAAGGCGATAATGTGTTTCAGCCTGGGGCTGGAATGACGACATTCAGCTTTTTCCCGGGCTCTGAGAGCCTATGGGAGCCGTGGCTCTCACGTTACCGCAGAGATCCTTTGTTTTGGAAAGAGATGTCAAAGAAAGCCAATAAATGGTCAGACAGGCCACTTCCTGTAAAGGAATCTCTCAGGTTTTTGCCTGCCATATGAGTTCTGTTATACTCACAGACACCATTCAAACAGTTTATAAACTTGAGGGTGTTTTCTATCCATATCTAATAAGTATATGCATATTCTAGTTACTGGGTAGGAGTAGTAACCAGATTATATCGGATACGTTTTTTATCCGGCCGTGTAAATACTGCCCCCTAGCCCTAACAGGTTAACCAGCATGGCTACCACATTCTGCAGTGATACGCCATCCCATCTGGTTTGTGCTTAGTGGGACGATAATTTGTTTTTCAACAGGATATTGACCCAAAACACACCTTCAAGCTGTGTAAGGGCTATTTGACCAAGAAGGAGAGTGATGGAGTGCTGCATCAGATGACCTGGCCTCCACAATCACCCAACCTTTTCTGGATTGACTGACCTTCATGTATTAAAGTAATGATGGACTGTTTGTCTTAGCTTATTTGAGCTGTTCTATTCATAATATGGACTTGGTATTTTACCAAATAAGGATGTCTTCTGTATACCACCCCTACCTTGTCACAACACAACTGATTGGCTCAAACGCATTCCAGAAATTAACTTTTTGTCACGCCCTGACCTTAGAGATTTTATTTATTCTCCATGTTTGGTTAGGTCAGGGTGTGACTCGGGTGGGAATATCTGTTTTCTATTTCTTTGTTTTTGACCCGAGTGTGGTTCCCAATCAGAGGCAGCTGTCTATCGTTGTCTCTGATTGGGAATCATACTTAGGCAGCCTGTTTTCCACCTGAGTTTTGTGGGAGGTTATTTTCTGTTTAGTATTTCTGTTACCTGACAGAACTGTTGGCTTTTCATTTTGTTACTTTGTTCGAGTGTTTTTTGATAAATACAAATCATGAACACTTTCCACGCTGCGCTTTGGTCCACTCATTCCGACGAGAGCCGTTACACTTTTAACATGGCACACCTGTTAATTGAAATGTATTCCAAGCTTGTTGACTGAATGCCAAGATTGTGCAAAGCTGTCAAGGCAAAGGGTGGCTACTTTGAAGAATCCCAATTGTAAAATATATTTTGATTTGTTTAACACCTTTTTGGTTACTACATGATTCCATATGTATTATTTCATAGTTTTAATATCTCCACTATTATTCTACAACGTAGAAAATAGTAAAAAATAAAGAAAAACCCTTGAATGAGTAGGTGTGTCCAAACCTTTGACTGGAACTGTACATTATTTTTTTTATTTTTTCTCTAAATAAACTTTGAATTTAATCTAAGTAATTTATGGCTTGTAAAGTCGTACCTAGGCTAAATATAAGCTGTCTACAATCATAAGATCCACTGAAATTATTTTATCAAAATAGTTTAATCTGAAATTTTTGCACTATGCACACATTTTTTCAAGTCTGTCTATGAAAATGCTATTTAAAAAAAAAAGAATTACCCAGCACCATGCACAATGCACATCCACTAATAATGACCAACTTCTTGCAGCAGACATTATAGAAAATTAACACGTCTCCTAAACAATCTCTGAAGCACAAGCCCATGTGCTATTGAGTAGCCAGTTAGTCTTTGTTTGAAGTCTAGCCAACTTAAATGTATTTGCTTGCTAACAAGGTAGAACAGTTTAAGCTTGCGATATCTTTTTTTTTGCAGGCTGTGTCTCAATTACTGCTTCTGCCGATAACGCCCTTCCGCATCTTCGGTGAAAGGTGGCAGAGCTAGAGCAGTGTTTGTAGACCATGAGACATCCCGGAAATCGGTCTTCTCACGAAAACGTCTGTCGTGTCACCAACATGATGGTGTTCCCTGTTTTGCTATAGGACATCCACAAGCCTCACAAGACTTCTGAAGTCGGTACAGCCTCTTCTGCCAACTTATGTCGGTAACGTCTGAGTGGTTTGGCCTGGGAAATAATGACCCATCTGTGGAAAGCTGAGACTGTCACGGACATGTTGGTGTTCTCCACAAGCCTCACAAGACTCATCTGAAGGTCTCCACTTCCAGTTTAAAAATGGAATGGAAGTGTATATATTGAGTTAGTTTAGTGTCTAAAGTAAGGGGATAAATAAGATCAGTAACAACATTTTTTTTACACTTATCTCTTTTAAGAACACTCTTCCTTTAGATTCCTTTTGACTATCTGTTCCATGTAGTGAATGTTATTCAATGTGTTTCTATTGGCTAATAGCAGTAATGCCAAATTCAATGCTGAATCCAATCAATTATTATGATTATAATTTTTTTTTTTTATTCCTTAAGGGGTCTTAAAATTCCAAATCAAATAGTTAAATAATCATTGGCATGACCATCTTAAAACAATTCCAGATGTTAGCTTAGGCCCTGTCTTAGACAGGGTTTAGACTATAGGGTTAGCTGTTATTAATACACCCTCCTGTCTATCTCCAACTGTTTGAACATCATAGCCTGAACATCATAGCCTGTTCACCTTATTTATATGTTGAAATCAAGTGGCCTACTTGGATAAGAAGAGGCTTACTTCTCAGAATGAGAACAAGTTGCAATTCCTCATGTAATTGCGTCTTTTTATGCTCATTGCACATTTTATAAAACAGACTAGACAGCTCACACATAACAGTATGTGGCTAAAATGCTGGTAGCGGTACATGGTACCGCAAGGCTGTGCACAACAAACTGAGCATTAGTTTTCCACAGTCATGTTCATTGATTCTCCTGTTTTTAGTAGGGTCTGCTCTGTTCAACATTTTGGGAATTGACCGATTCTGTTGGACCAAACCTCAAATGCAAATAGAGACTTGAACTTCTTCCTCTGACAATGAGCAGCTTATCTTTTGACTTTGTTATTGAGAATGGCAGGGGGAGGGGCTTGGTGTCTTTGTGGGTGTGAAGATGCACCGTGCACACAGCACAGATGGAGCGAAGGAGATGAGACCAAAAAGACATAAAATAAGATTTTTATTTTTATTAACTAGATTCTTTGAATATCTAATTATTTCAAAATACCGCCCAGTGCTAGTTGCATGAAGTATCCTTCTGATCAAGAACACCTACATCTAATATTGCCTTGAAATTATACTCAGATTTGTCCCCATCCCCATACTTCTACAGTACCAATGGGTTTATTATATATTTTAGATTTATCAAAAATAGACATTATCAATACACTGAACAAAAATATTAATACAACATGTAAAGTGTTGGTCCTATGATTTCATGAGCTGAAGTAAAAGATCCCAGAAATGTTCCATACACACACAAATATTTCTCTAAAATGTGCAAAAATATGTTTACATCCCTGTTGGTGAGCATTTCTCCTTTGTCAAGATAATCCATCCATCCCTGACAGGTGTGGTATATCCAGAAGCTGATTCAACAGCATGATCATTATACAGGTGCACTGTGCTGTGGACAATAAAAGGCCAATCTAAAATGTGCAGTTTGGTCACACAACACAATGCCACAGATGTCTCAAGTTTTGAGGAAGCATGCAATTGTCATTCTCACTGCAGCAATGGCCACCAGAACTGTTGCCAGAAAATGTAATGTTAATTTCTCTACCATAAGCCGCCTCAACGTCATTTTAGAGAATTTTGCAGTATGTCCAACCGTTTGCTGATGTCAATGTTGTGCCCTGTGGTGGTGGGATTATGGTATGGACAGGCATAAGCTGTGGACAATGAATGAAATTGCATTTTATCGATGGCAATTTGAATGCACAGAGATACCGTGACGAGATCCATGTTTCAGCATGATAATGCATGGCCCCATGTCGCAAGGATGTGTACATAATTCCTGCAAGCTGAAAATGTTCTTCCATGGCCTGCATACTCACCAGACATGTCACCCATTAAGCATGTTTGGGATGCTCTGGATCGACGTGTACGACAGCGTGTTCCAGTTCCCTCCAATATCCAGCAACTTCGTACCGCCATTTACGAGGAGTGTGACAACATTCCACAGGCCACAATCAACAGCCTGATCAACTCTATGCGAAGGAAATGTGTGGCCCTGCATGAGGCAAATGGTGGTCACACCAGATACTGACTGGTATTATGATCCACGCCCCTACCTTATTTTTCTAAGGTATCTGTGACGAACAGATACTGTATTCCCAGTCATGTGAAATCCATAGATCAGGGCCTAATGAAATTATTTAAATTTACTGATTTCCTTATGAACTGTAACTTAGTAAAATCTTTGAAATTGTTGGTTTATTTTTGTTCAGTGCCTTCGGAAAGTATTCAGACCCCTTGACTTTTTCAACTTTTTGTTACGTTGCAGCCTTATCCTAAAATTGATTCAATTGTTTTTTCCCTCAATCTACACACAATACCCCATAATGACCAATCCAAAACAGTTTTTTTTAAATGTTTTGCAAATTTATTAAAAAAAAGTGAAATATAACACATTTACACAAGTATTCAGACCCTTTACTTAGTACTTTGTTGAAGCACCTTTGGCAACGATTACAGCCTCGAATCTTCTTGGGTATGACGCTACAAGTTTGGCACACCTGTACTTGGGGAGTTTCTCCCATTTATTCTTTGCAGATCCTCTCAAGCTCTGTCAGGTTGGATGGAGAGCATCGCTGCACAGCGATTTTTCAGGCCTCTGCAGAGATGTTCGATCAGGTTCAAGTCAAAGCTTTGGCTGGACCACTCAAGGACATTCAGAGACTTGTCCTGAAGCCACTCTAGCGTGGTCTTGGCTGTGTTCTTAAGGTCGTTATGCTAGGGGTGTTATCCTGTTGGAGGGTGAACTTTCACCCTAGTCTGAGATCCTGAGTGCTCTGACACAGGTTTCCATCAATGATCTCTCTGTACTTTGCTCTGTTCATTTTTCCCTCGATCCTGATTAGCCCCTCTGTCCCTGCCACTGAAAAATATCCCCACAGTATGATGCTGTCACCACCATGCTTCATTGTAGGGATGGTGCCAGGTTTTCTCTGGACATTTTGCTTGGCATTCAGGCCAAGGAGTTCAATCTTGGTTTCATCAGACCAGATAATCTTGTTTCTCATGGTCTGAGAGTCTTTAGGTGCCTTCTGGAAAACTTCAAGCAGGCTGTCGTGCCTTTTACTGTAACGGCCGTCGAAGGGAGTAGACCAAGGCGCAGCGTGTTGAGTGCTCATCATAAACTTTTAATAGAACACTTTAAACAAAACAAGAACACCAACGACAGCCAAACAGTTCTGTCAGGAACATGAACTAAACAGAAAGTAACCACCCACAAAACGCAAAGGAAAACAGGCTGCCTAAGTGTGGCTCCCAATCAGAGACAACGATATACAGCTGTCCCTGATTGAGAACCATACCCGGCAAAAAACAAAGAAATACAAAACATAGAAAAAAGGACATAGAATGCCCACCCTACTTACACCCTGGCCTAACCAAAATAGAGAACAAAAACCTCTCTTTGGCCAGGGCGTGACATTTATTAAGGAGTCGCTTCCGTCTGGCTACTCTACCATAAAGGCCTGATTTGATGGAGCGCTGCGGAGATGGTTGTCCTTCTGGAAGGTTCTCCACAGAAACCTAGAGAGCTCTGTCAGTGACCATCAGGTTTTTGGTCACCTCCCTGACCAAAGCTCTTCTCCCCCGATTGCTCAGTTTGGCCGGCAGCCAGCTTTAGGAAGAGTCTTGGTGGTTCCAAACTACTACCATTTAAGAATGATGGAGGCCACTGTGTTCTTGGGGACCTTCAGAAAGCTGTAGATATTTTTTTGGTACTCTTCCCCAGATCTGTGCCTCAACAAAAATCCTGTCTCAGAGCTCTACAGACAATTCCTTCCACCTCATGGCTTGGTTTTTGCTCTGACATGCACTGTCAACTGTGGGACCTTATATAGACAGATGTTTGCCTTTCCAATCAAGTTGTAGAAACATCTCAAGGATGATCAATGGAAACAGGATGCTCCTGAGATAAATTAAGTCTCATAGCAAAGGGTCTGAATACTTATGTATATAATGTATTTCTGTGCTTTATTTCTAATACATTCATAAACATTTCTTGCAACCTTTTTTGTCTTTGTCATTTTTTGTCTTTGTCATTATGGGGAATTGTGCGTAGATTAATAATCTTTTTCTTTCATCCATTTTAGAATAAGGCTGTAATGTATCAAAATGTGGAAAAAGTCAAGCGGTCTGAATACTTTCCGAATGCGCTGTATATTTTCACTTGACGAATCCTTCTCCAATGGATTGTAGTATGCCTAATATCTTGTGTGAGGATACTTGAAGGAGCAGGGAGAGGACATGTGGTAGGTCTGCTTGAGACCAGGCACAGTAAGCAGCACAGACTGGTGACCACCTCTTGATGGAGGCTGATCTATATGACAGGACCCTCTGTAGCAGCACCAGAAATAAATGACAATCTTTAAAAACTGCCCTTAACATTTCACACCAAGTTATTAGAACTTACTGAATAACCTTTCAGAGTGATGAAAGAATGTGATGAGTGGTCTCCATTTCAGTGAATCGTCCTTTATCTGAAACTGAAGAAAGATTGACGTCGTCTCCTGACACCCGAGGTGATGCAGAGGCTGGGGCAGCGACGTTTTAATTGTTGATGTCGAGGCAAACAGCTATTTCTGTAAAGTCAATAGGTGGGTCCGAGACATGCATTGTCCACACCTAAATTAGATTTTTAATTTGCTATTCTCAGCAGAATTTTTACCTTTCAGTCTTCCTCCATTTAATACTCATTGGCAGCAGAGGGGCATAAATAAATCAGAGCCCTCACTTTCAGTGCTTTGAGGGAATGGAATTATCACATACTGTACCATTCTGAACTGGGAAGTACTTTCATATTTTTCCTTCTTCCCTTCAAACACACCCCAGACCCTATAAGCAGGGTTTCCCAATCTCGGTCCTGGGCCCCCCTCTGGGTGCATGTTTTCAAATAATCAAAGCTTGATGATAAGTTGGTTATTTGAATCAGCTGTGTAGTGTTAGGGCAAAAAACTAAATGTGCACCCAGCGGAGACCCCAGGACCAAGTTTGGAAAACCTGCTATAACGTACTGCCTAAAAATTGTATAATTGGGATTTCGTTTATGTGGAATTCATGAATAATTCATGTATGTTTTTTGTTTTCTACAGTAATACTGTCACTATCAACTATTTATCAGAACCTGACTGTGAACCCATGAGCCATTGTGTAATAGGTTTGAACAAATATTTATGTATATTGGCTGCCACCACTGTGGTCACTCCTGGTTGTAAGCTTCTTAGCAATATGCCGTCATATATTTCCAACGAGATCGATAGATTAGATTATGCTCTCATGAGATTCATTTTGATTAATGGTGTTTGTTGTGCTTGGAATGGTTACAGTTACATATGTTGTTGCAGGATACTGCCACCACACTAATATTTGTATGACATTTCCAGCTCTAGATTATCGAGTACCACTTAGGAAGTTTTACGTTATCAACCCTAATATCAGTGCAACAGCGTTAGGATACATAACAAGGTTTAACTCAAACCATCCTCAAACAGGACACAATAATACTTTGAAGTAAATTACATCCCGTTTTAAAGTGAAAGTACAGATACACTGTATAAATCCAACATCTGCTCAATTCTGTAGTATGCAGTGGAGAAGTTGGAGAATTTACAAGGAGATATTGAGCAGACTCGGGGGTTTATGGGGAAAGATGCCTGAGGATAATACCCTGGGAATAAGGTGGGAGCTGAGCTTAGCTACATCTTAACAGATCTTCTGACGCACAGGCATCAGTAACACGTTGGTGTTAGAGGAGGAGGAGGTGCACAACACTGTGTTGTCAACACAGTGAGGATAGGCTAGCTACTGTATATAGCCACCTGCACCAGCCTGATAGAGGGCCTGTCAAGTGGGCCTGTCATGCAAGACTGATACTTCACAAACCCTCGCAAATTATATTTATAACAGTAGCAATTTCCAGGTAATCATCACAATGGAAATTCAAAACATGTCGTGGAGAGAATTTGTCTTCAAAAAGTATGAAGTATAAGTTTCAGTTATGCGGGGGTAGTGACTTGGGATGAAGTACAGTCTTTTAGACTTTGCCGTTCAGAGGAACGTCTCAGAGGATTCAATACTTAGGCCTAACCTGAAAATTGAGTTTTGTTCACTCAAGACAGTCAGATCAGGACTGAATAATCAGATGGTATTTGGAGCTTGTTCATGAAGCCATTGTGTTTTGTGATAGCATCTTCCAGTAGCATAGTGTGGATGGCAAAAACCGAGAACATTTTTGTGTTCCTATTTTCTGTTCTAATGACTAATCTATTTCATAGACCTGCATTCAGACACATTATGTTATGGGTAATGTTCACAAATGCATATGTACTGTACAAACAGTACCAGTCAAAAGTTTGGACACTCAATCAAATTTATTTAAAGCCCTTTTTTACATCAGCCCATGTCAAAGTGTTGACACCTACTCATTCAAGGGTTTTTATTTATTTGACTATTTTCTACATTTTAGAATACTAGTGAAGACGTCAACTATGAAATGACACATATGGAATCATGTAGTAACCAAAAAAAGTGATAAACAAATCAAAATATATTTGAGATTCTTCAAAGTAGCCACCCTTTGCCTTGATAACAGCTTTGCACACTCTTGGCTTTCTCTCAACCAGCTTCATGAGGTAGTCACCTGGAATGCGTTTCAATTAACAGGTGTGCGTTAAGTTAATTTGTGGAATTTCTTTCCTTCTAATGCGTTTGAGCCAATCAGTTGTGTTGTGACAAGGTAGGGGTGGAGTACAGAAGATAGCCCTATTTGGTAAAAGACCAAGTCCATATTATGACAAGAACAGCTCAAATAAGCAAAGCAAATCGACAGTCCATCATTATTTTAAGACATGAAGGTCAGTCAATACGAAAAATATCAAGAACTTTGAAAGAGTCTTCAAGTGCAGTCGCAAAAACTTTCAAGCACTATGATGAAACTGGATCTCATGAGGACCGCCAAAGGAAAAGAAGACTCAGAGTTTCTTCTGCTGCAGAGGATAAGTTCATTAGAGTTTACTGCACCTCAGATTGTAGCCCAAATAAATGCTTCACAGAGTTCAAGTAACAGACACATCTCAACATCAACCGTTCAGAAGAGACTACATTTAATCAGGCTTTCATGGTCGAATTGCTGCAAAGAAACCACTACTAAAGGACACCAATAATAAGAAGAGACTTGCTTGGGCCAAGAAACACGAGCAATGGCCATTAGACATATCGAAATCTGTCCTTTGGTCTGAGTCCAAATTTGAGGTTTTTGGTTCCGACCACTGTCTTTGTGAGAAGCAGAGTAGGTGAACGGATGATCTTTGCATGTGTAGTTCCCACTGTGAAGCATGGAAGAGGTATGATGGTGTGGGGATCCTTTGCTGGTGACACTGTCTGTGATTTTATTTAGAATTCAAGGCACACTTAACCAGCATTCTGCAGCGATACACCATCCCATCTGATTTGCGCTTATTGGGACTATGACCCACAACACACCTCCAGCCTGTGTAAGGGCTATTAGACCAAGAAGGAGAGTGATGGAGTGTGCATCAGATGGCCTGGCCTTCACAATCACCCGACCTCAACCCAATTAAGATGGTTTGGGATGAATTGAAGCGCAGAGTGAAGGAAAAGCAGCCAACAAGTGCTCAGCATATGTGGGAACTCCTTCAAGACTGTTGGAAAGGCATTCCTTATGAAACTGGTTGAGAAATGCTAAGAGTGTTTAAAGCTGTCATTAAGGCAATGCGTGGCTACTTTGAAGAATCTCAACTATTAAATATATTTTGAATTGTTTAACACTTCTTTAGCTAATACATAATTCCATATGTGTTATTTGATAGTTTAGATGTCTTCACTATTATTCTAAAATGTAGAAAATAGTCAAAATAAAGAAACCCTTGAATGAGAAGGTGTGTCCTAACTTTTGACTGGTGCTGTTTGTATGTTGCGCGAATAACCATTTTTATTAGCATTTAATCAGAAATAACTTAAATTCCATAGCCCACACTACCTCCCATTCAGTTTTGCATATTCTTCTTCATCTTTGAAATCTTACCTCCTGTCAGTAACTTCAACATCCACATGCAGTAGAGGGATTTCAGAGGCTTCTTTGAGCACAGTAAGGATGCTCTTATTTCAGTGGGACGTGCAGAATTTAAAATTCACTAGAAATCGTTATTTTCTGTATCGTCTCAGGGTTTGCCACTTGCATTATCCCTAGAATATCCCAGTAGCAGTTAAATGTGTGGTTGTGTTGTGTTGCTCTCTGTATTGCTGCATTGTAATACATGTGAGTGCCACACCATTGCCTCATAAATGTTTCAATACACTATTTCTGGCCGTGTGCCTCCAGTTGCTAGAACATGAAATGTACTGTTATGTGAATTTCTAGTGTGGCTGTGCTTGTGAAGAGAGTATCTGACAAGCCCTGACCTCTGCATACATGCACTGTACTGCTAGCACACACATTACAAGAAACCTCTATTCCACTACTCTCCCCACTCACCAATACACATTCAGAACAGGCAGGTTGTTAATTTACCTGAAGCACTTCCATTATGCCACATCTCAAAATAATATATGGTGTGAGTTTGATGGTTGGCAAAAGTAGGAGTCTCTTTCAGTCTTTATTCTTTATGGAACTGTATGTTCGTATGCAGGCTTTCAGTATTCTCTCAGTAAGAGAAAATAGTGTACGTTATGTTGCTTGGTACATAGTGTCATGACAACATGTGGTGTTATAATGAACAGGTAGTAATGTACGAACTCGAGCTTTACGATGATTAATCATTTTGTCAATGATCATGTACTGTATACCTGAATATGCTTCAGGCTCATATACCTGCTTTTTTAAGAGGAACCTATTAACTATGACAGGCCACAATGCAAGTCATGGAGAGGGGCGGAAATGTATGCGTGTTCTTTCATGTCTGGGTTAATTCGCATAACCTTTTTGTAATGCAATTTTATTCTGTGGATGTATTAACATCACATTAACTGGGAATGTATTGTCAGTGCAGTTCCACGTGGATGTAATTGAGAGATCCCATAGGACCTTGTTGGGAAATTGCAAGTCTTATATTAATACAGTAATATCTCCATCTACCTCCACAAATGGTCTAGAATTACAGCCTTAAAATTTAGCACCTCTCTCTGAGTGGATGATGCATATTCTGCCAGTGCATTAGATAGTCGGGTGGAATACATATAGATTCCATACACACCACTGCCATTTGTACCTACCTGATATTAATTCAAATGTGAATAACTATGGTGTTCAACCAAAAACATAACTTTCGACCAATGCCTAAAAATAACATGTTGTGTAGATAATTCTCTAAGAAAACCAATGGTCCAAACCTAATTTCTCTAACATAATCCCTTTTAGGATGGTCAAAATTAGGGCGACTAAATCAGTGGAGGCCAGAGAAAAAAACGGGTCAAAAATCTGGAAAATAGCATTGCATCAGCTAGGCTGGATGCTGTGAAAGAATTAAGTCTACCGGACAGGCTTACCATTGAACTCATAATTATTTTCAAATCTGGAGGATATAAAGGTAAGACGGATATCATATTTTCACATTTTAGTATACGCTGTTCATATTAATACGAAGTTCCTGTTCTTTTTCGAAGACTTCTCACAAAAACAAGCATAACTCTGTGAAATGTCAACAGAGCACTGAGCGTACCCCAAGCTTTTTATTTTCAAATCCTTTTACATGTCATTCAGCTCGTGTCTTGCTCATTTTACAAAACATTACATTCTCAAAAGTTTCAATGAGAAAGCTGCACCACTCTGTCAAAAGAGCTCGGTGGTTTAAAATTATCGGATGTAGTACGTTACGAAATCCATAATGGTAATGATACTGGATGTTAGAGAAAGACCCCACTGAACGATTCAGAACATGAAGAATCATATTTGTCATGGTAAAATGTATTTTATAACATAAGGAAGTGAAATGTCATCACCAAAGTGCATTTTCCACTCTGGACACCCTGAAATAATAACCTTTACTGTAACAGACTGGATTGCCGAGCAACGTGGTTGCATCCCATATTTCATATATTTTGAAGTCTATTAATATTCGCTTTCAAACATGAGCAGTGTGTGTAACAAACTTAAATATATTAGGACAATGAATGATGTGACAAACATAATGAGAGTTTCCTTGCTGTTTGGCAGCATTTCCACCAGTCCTGTTCACGAGAAACTACAGCACAACATAAATACAGAGGCAGTGCAGGCTGCAGCATGATTCATGCACTGCACACTTAATGGATTTGCAATGAACCAATCTTCTGATGAGCTGCTTACACTTGCAATAAACAAGCACATGCCTGCCTCCAGTCTAGTGCCTCTCTCCCAGTCTTTTTTATCTTGGAATTTGAAAACCAAACAACTAGGTCCATGCATGTTAACAAGTCATCAAGAGAGATGATGGCTTTGGGTCTGTGACAGGCTCAGTCCACTGTGTAGCTACAACTATCTGGGGCAGGCTGTGCGGGTCAAAGGCCTATTTGTCTATGGCTGTGTGTCTGACCCTGTAGCTTGGCTCGGCTGATTTTGTCTGCTTGTGTCACTGTCTGTCATTCTGTCTTATGCCCTGTGCCATTTCACTCTGGCTTTGTGAGGCTGCGCCTGCTCTTCCATCAACAGAACTCACCGTTAGTCAACTCTATATTTCTAGGACAACATACTTCCTCACGCAGTGAAAATTAACTCCTGACATCTGTGATTATTCTAAACCTTTAAACTGTATTTTCCCATTACACTTACTGGCCTGTGATATATCTAACTTTAACTTGGCCCTTTTTACTTTCTCTGGATTGTTTATGTTTGTGTCTGTCTGGAAAAGTCTCTTTGCAACGATTCATCAATGTCTCCCCAAATATGGGGGCAATATAAGGAAGGCTTTAATCAATCTCTCTATGAATGCCAGGCCTAACGGATTAAGACCACTGCCATCCCACAACCACACCACTGATCTTGCATTGTGATTTCATTACTCACAGAAAGGCTCTCATACTTTCTACCAAAAACTAAATTGTTTAACTGAAATAGCCATTTTCTTTATTTGCCCTCCTAATAGAATACAGTTCCTGAAGATACAGAGGTAACACTGTTGATCTACAATCCTGCCATACCTATCTCAGCCAGCATAGATCATTACCTGACCTTACGCAGGTGGGACGCTGGAAACCACTTAGATGACATTCTCCATGAAAAGGGGGATTCAGATGTCTCACTTTGTCATTATGATTAGACTTCTGGTAACACTTCCTTTTAAGGAATCCTTATTACAGTGTAATTCTTCTCAGCTGCATCTGATTCATTACCAACTGTGAGGAAGGTTGGGATCCCTTGCAGATGAGCTGGGTGTCTGGAAGATTATAGCCTATGCACAATAGGCTCTAATTATTTAACCATGAATGTGCACTGTTCAAAAAGATATCTCCAGTCAATGTTGTTGTTGTTAGAAGTTTCCCCAAAATAAAGTGCACCATCTGCCATAGCTGTTTTCTTTCTCAGAAGAGTAGTGCACTGGGTTTTTAATAATAGTCTTGTATTAACGTACCGATATAGCCGTCTGCAACGCTACCCCCCTCGGAAAAATTTGCAGCACCCAAAACTACTTCCATTTGGTTTAACATTGTTGAGCTTACGAAAACAGATCTAATAGGAGTGTCATCCCAGATGAGGACAAGCAATTCGCTACACCCGCAGTAACATCTGCTGAATATGTGTATGTGACCAATAAAATGTGATTTGAATTAGACACTATTTTAAAGCATACTACAGTACATACAATGTTTGCCTAAGTACAATGTAATTACTAGTTATTACAAAAGATTTAGCTATGGCTAGGGGGCAGTATTTTCACGGCCGGATAAAAAACGTACCCGATTTAATCTGATTATTACTCCTGCCCAGAAACTAGGATATGCATATAATTTGGATAGAAAACACTCCAAAGTTTCTAAAACTGTTTGAATGGTGTCTGTGAGTATAACAGAACTCATTTGGCAGGCCAAAACCTGAGAAGATTCCAAACAGGAAGCGCCCTCTCTGACCATTTCTTGCCCTCCTTGATCATCTCTAACCAAAACAGGGGATCTCTGGCATGACGTGACACTTCCTACGGCTCCCATAGGCTCTCAGAACCTGTGAAAAAGCTGAATGACGTAATTCCAGGCCCTGGCTGAAAAGCATTAGCGCATTTGCTAAGTGGTCTCTCAGCGGACAATGGGACTCAGGCTCGTGCACGAGACGACCCCATGTTTTTATTCTTTCGTCTTTGAACGGATACAACGACTCCCGGTCGGAATATTATCGCTTTTTTACGAGAAAGCGGTTGACATGCTTCAAAGTACAGTAATGGAATATTTAGAATTTTTTTTGTCACGAAATGCGTCGTGCTCGTAACCCTTCTTTACCATTCGGATAGTGTCTTGAACGCACAAACAAAACGGCGCTATTTGGATATAACTATGGATTATTTTGAACCAAACCAACATTTGTTATTGAAGTAGAAGTCCTGGGAGTGCATTCTTACGAAGACAGCAAAGGTAATAACATTTTTCTTTTAGTAAATCTGACTTTGGTCAGGGCTAAACTTGGTGGGTGTCTAAATAGGCTAGCCCGTGATGGCTGGGCTATCTAGTCAGAATATTGCAAAATGTGCTTTCACCGAAAAGCTATTTTAAAATCGGACATGGTGATTGCATAAAGAAGTTCTGTATCTATAATTCTTAAAATAATTGTTATATTTTTTGTGAACGTTTATCGTGAGTAATTTAGTAAATTCACCGGAAGTTTTCGGTGGGTATGCTAGTTCTGAACGTCACATGCTAATGTAAAAAAGCTGTTTTTTTATATAAATATGAACTTGATTGAACAAAACATGCATGCATTGTATAACATAATGTCCTAGGGTTGTCATCTGATGAAGATCATCAAAGGTTAGTACTGCATTTAGCTGTGGTTTTGTTTTTTGTGACATTATATGCTAGCTTGAAAAATGGGTGTCTGATTATTTCTGGCTGGGTACTCTGCTGACATAATCTAATGTTTTGCTTTCGCTGTAAAGCCTTTTTGAAATCGGACAGTGTGGTTAGATAAAGGAGAGTCTTGTCTTTAAAATGGTGTAAAATAGTCATATGTTTGAAAAATGGAAGTTTTCGGATTTTAGAGGAGTTTGTATTTCGCGCCACGCCCATCATTGGATATTGGAGCAGGTATTCCGCTAGCGGAACGTCTCTAGATGTAAGAGGTTAAAATGAAGTATCTTGAGGGGTACTTACATGTAACTAATGTGTACTTATACATTACATTACCCATCTTGACAACCTGGCCATAATTTAAGTTACTATTTGTTACACAGAATTTAGCTAGTTAAAATGAAGTGCATCTTGAGGGGTACTTACTTGAGGGGTACTTACTTGTGATATTAGTGTACCTACAAAGTACGTTACACATCCTGACAATCTAATTGGCAGCTTCTGAAAGCGCCATCCAAGCAGCAAATAAACACACTAGTACACCACAGAGTACATGTAATATCTGCATAAGTAATTGCTAGGTGTTACACAGAATTTAGCTAGTTAAAAATGAAGTTCATATTGAGGAGTACTTACTTGTAATTAGAGTGTACCTACAAAGTATATTATCCATTCTGACAATCTAATCATCAGCTTCTGAAAGCACCCTTCCAGGTGATAAATAAACACTCGTACAACAGTGTACATTACATGTAATATCCGCATAAATACAAAGTTACTAGGTGTTACACAGGATTGAACAATTTATATATAATTACTTCGGCTTACCACTCATTACCAAGTGAAAATACCTACAAAACAATAGAGCATCTACTTTAGTCAACTTTATTGCAACATGTAAAAATAACTTACATTTTGTACAAAATAAGTATTTTATTGTTACATTAATCATTTGATTAATTAGAATAAACAAAGATATAAAAATAGCTATTCTAGTGGTGACTCAAATCTGTTGCCAATGGAATGGTGAGTAGACAATCCCGTTTTTCTAAATTAGCTGTCTTTTTCTTGTTTTTAATGTTACAAGTCAAATCAAAATCAAATAAAATGTTATTAGTAAGAATGTAAATCTGTTACCAGCAAGTAACATTGAAAATCTGTCTTTGTCTTCATATGCTACTTTCTTGTAAGCATTTTTCCATCCTGGTGTCTGAGACCTTGTTGAAATTTCTGGTAGAGAAGAAGAATGACAATTTAGCTATCATTAGACACTGCAGTATGTTACACAATTCTAGTTATCATCATCATGCTTTCTTATAACCCAAGAAAGACCAATGGGAAGCTAGTGAGTCGAGTGGCCAGAACAAGCAAGGGGGTGGGCAGAGCCAAGCATGAGCTAGCAAGATCCTACTGGCACGTTATGGCATGTATTTGCATATTTCCAAAAGGGAACGCCTAGTCTGTGAAGTGCACATGTGCAATAACTCAATTCGCCTTTGCACTCAACATCGCAACGTTTTATTATTTTTTTGGCAAAGGGAGTCTACTCTCTACAAAATATTGTAGTTTTGTATTGAGATCAAATGTTTCATTGATGAGAAAATCATCAGAATGTTAGCCCAGTTCCATCTCACTCCATACTGCTGGCCACTGAGCTTCCTCTCCCCACCATATTTGTCGATGAGAGGCATCTCCAACCGGATGCGTCACATGTTCGATCTGTGCGAACAGTAATATGTTAGCTAGCTAGTGTTTAGCTACATTGAAAAGGAATGAATGTTACTCTTAGTGTGTGTTGACACACGTAGCTAGCTAACGTTAACATGCTGGGTGTTCTCCGTTTGCATCACTTTCATTGCTGGACTTTTATTAGTAAGGCAAACTGTAAATTCCATAACGTCAGTGCCGAAAAGCAAATTGGAGAAAGGCTTTAAATTCTACGTGTTGTCCTATTTAACCAATTACATAGGTAAGTATACTGAACATTATTAGCCAACTAGCTAAACTAGTTAAAAGAAAATATCACAAGTTCTCAGTTGGCTTACACATATTATGGGATTTGTGCAAGCTGAAATATGGCGTGTTGGTATGCTTTCGGCAGTGGTGTAAACTAAAGTACCGGTCCTTAAAGATGCACACCGGGATCTTAAGCACAACAAATTTGTAACATATAGTACGAATTTGATTCGGAACATTTCATATGAATTGCACAAATAAAAAATAAAAAATAATTGCAGGACATAACATCACACGAAATGGATGATGTAGTACACAAAAAACGGGGACCACTTTTGGCTCATGAGCACCACTTTGAAAACTGCTGGCTGAAATTATACAAAAGTTTGAGAGTGCATCTTTAAGTAAAAATAATTTAAAGTACTACTTAAGTCGTTTTTTTTGTGGTATCTGTACTTTACTACTTTTACTTTTCCTCCACTACAGTTCTCAATAAATGTGTAAATAGTGTTGGAGTGTGCCCCTGGCTATCCATTATATTTTGTATATTATTTTTATTGTACCATCTAGTTTGCTTACTATAAGGAATGTGACATTTACACTTCTACTTTGGATACTTAAATATATTTAAAACAACACTTTTATACTTTTACTCAAGGAGTATTTTACTGGGTGACTTCATTCATTTTCTACTTTTACTCAAGTATGACAATTTCATAATTTTTCCACCACTGGCTATCGGTACACAATAATTACAAGTAAGTACCCCTAAAGATACACAAGATTTGGCTAGTTATAATGAAGTGTAACACCTTGTAATTGCATTGTACTTATGCAGATATTACTTGTACTCTGTGGTGTACTTGTGTATTTATTCTACCACTTGGATCTCGCTTCCACAAGCTTTAAATTAAGGGCCAGGTTGTTAGGATAGGTACTGTATAAGTACACATTAATTACAAGTAAGTACTCAACATACACTTCATTTTAATTTGCTAAACCCTGTGTAACTAGTTATTACATTGTACTTATGCAAATATTACATGTGCTTTGAAATAGTGTCTTATTCCTCATCTGGGATGACACTCGTATTAAATCTGTATTTTTAAGCTCAACCAAGTTAACCCAGGTGGCACACTTTATTTTGGGGCAAGTGTTAGCAACAACGTTTACTGGCAATTTTATATTTGAACAGTACACATTCATGGTTAAGTAACTAGAGCCTATTGAGCATAGGCTATAATGTCTCAGACACCCAACGCATCCACAAGGGATCCCAACCTTAGTCACAGTTGTGAATGAATCGGATGCAGCTTAGAAAAAGTGAAACAAGTTGGTGAATTCAGTGGAAACCTGCCCATTTTATAAGACGTATCGTTACAAGCATTCGTTGTTACACTTCTGGAATTACAGACCGCAATTACAACCAGGTACATCTAATAAGGATCCCTTAAAAGGAAGTGTTACCAAACATCTTATGGTCCTATGTTTTCTGCTCTGATTTGACTAGATTTGGGGATATTGTCAGTTAGATGCTGTGTGGGGGCTGGGTTGTTGCAGTGATGGCTCTGGTGTCTCTGGCCTGTGTTACAGGATGGATGGACTATCAGTACAAGGTCCTGGAGAAATGTAGACACCGTGCCATGGGGGATAGAGAGGAGATAATTCATTTTCAGCATCACCTCACCCAGGATGATCTCATTACTTTGTGCTAGTGGACAGTCCCAGTGATGAGAGAGCACTCTCTGGCTCCATGCCACTACCCTGAGAGACATGTCCTATGATGAGAGACATGACACACTGATGTTTGTGTCCAATGCCCAACCTATAGTACCGAGATGTCTTATAGGAAATATATTGCATATATGCTCACAATCACCTCTCAGCTGATGACATGCAGGTACGGGATATACTAACTGTGCTTCGATGTGAGCTGTAGATACCTTTCCCAGATGTTCATATTTTTCCCCCTGGTGAACAGATAGTCACGGAACACATGACATGCAGTATGTGTGGTATGCAGAAAGACTGTATAGAAAAGAGTGCTTTCCAAGAGCACCCATTCTTGTCCTACATTTTCTTAACATGGCCAGTTTACAGGTACATGGTATTGTTTTTGTTAGGATGACTAGAAAATGCCTCCTGGGTGGATGTTGAATGAGGGTCGTTTATGCCGACCGAGCCTGTAACAGCCTTTGACGCAATGTCTCCCTCATCTCCCCTGTCCACTGAAATATGTATCACTTTACAACACCATGGGTTCAGGGATCTCAGTAATAATCCATACTTTGTCACTTTTATAAGCACAAATACACCGATTTTTTTTTTTCTCCATTGACATTGTTATTTTTATTTTTTTCATGTCCCCACATTTGTGTCTAAACATTCATTATGTGTTTTATGATGCACATATAATGCTCATGAGCAAAAATGTTTGGCTCTTACTGTGCATCAACAGTTGTCTATAAAAAACCAATGCTTCTCTCCCTGCTATTATTTACATAATACTGCAACCTTTCATAATACTGGTGCTTTTAAAGCCATTAGTTAACATTTCTCCTCTAGAAAGTTACAGCACTAGTGTTTATGGTCAAAGTATGATAGTTTGTTAGCCTACCAGTTATGATACTCACCCTCTCTCCAATAATCAAAGTTGAATTAAAATAGGAATTATTAACATATTCATAACTCATACAGTATGCTATCATATGTTATTCCTTGGTGTTAATCACATACAGTTATTAATTATAAATTGGGATTTTGTAAACTAAGAGATTTGAAATGTTGCTTAAATCATTGAAGTTTATATCAATCACACTTGACCCACCTGTGCCTGCTTGTCATTCTGCATTATGTAATATATTAAACCAGGGAGGCTATTTGAGTGGGAAGCAACATATAGCAAATTAAAGATGTGGGCCTATATGGTGTTTTTATGAGGACTCCTCTGTCTTCAGACCCATTCCAATACATTTCTCATTCAAAAATAATGTGAGCTTAACCATGATTGTAGCTATTAACCTCAGTCATTGAGACATCTTTAAACTGGTTAGTCCCCAATTACTCGAATGCAACATACAATAGATAGTACTTCATTTCTGAGTAGCCTTAACACTAGAATGGCCAAGGGGATCATTTTGACCCAATGTTAATTAAAAGTCGTGCCCCCGTCCGTCCTTGACTTTACCTAAATAAGTCTATTTAACACACTTATGATGTTAGAATTTCGATATCACTAACATAAGTTGTGTTATAAACAGTTAACAGGTCATTTACAGTATTTTCACAAACCGCCAAAGTGACTTTTTCAAATCATCCTAGTGTCACATGCATCTAAGAAGTTTCAATTTCTATATAGTATCAGAAAGAGCAGATTCTGATGTTTCTAAAACACTTACCATTGCCAAACTTGAATTAAAGAAATGAGCTCTATTTCAAATATCACTTTTTCCAGCAAAAATCACTGTTCTATACGCTCCACACTTGAGCAAACGGCAACAGCCTACAGTAACAAACTTATTAAAATCTATGTGATCTGATCTAGTGTCCACACAGTCAGTCAAGTTCAGAGCACTTTGTTGGCCCCCGGCAAGCCGTATTGTAATATTACCCAAGGCCTTCTTAAACACAACCAAATTATAATTTTTATGATAGTATACATGAAATATTTTTATTAGACTGTTAAATTGAGTCAATTACTCCTCATTGTCCTGAAGGGGGGTCCAGAGAGAAGCCGGGCTTTTCTAGTGTTAAATAGCCCACTCAACATCTCCACATTTGCGTTGCTTCATAAGGGAGAGGATGCTTAAGCGCTGTATCTGAATCCTCTTTACTCATCCAGGACCTGCACCCAGAAGCTCTTGTATCCATAACATTTTTAGCCCTAAATTATTATTTTATTTATTTAACATTTGAATCATTAACCTTAGTTGCTCTGGATAAGATAATATGTTAAGTGCCTTGCTTAAGGGCACAGACAGCTTTTTTAGCTAGTTGGCTTGGGGATTCGAACCACAGAACTTTCGGTTACTAACTGAACAATCTAAACCACTAGGCTACCTGCCACCCATTCCTGCTTCAAGTTTTGACATCAGCTTGCAGGATATAAGTACAGTTACTATATTTATTTTTATATAACTTGACTTTGAGAGCTGGTTCTGGTCAGTGCGTCACCCTGGTGTTTTCTCATGAGTAGGCATCGTAAGATACATTAGGGATTGAATGACAGTAAGTCCTAGTATGTGATGGATGATGGTTATTATAAGACAAGAGGATTGTGGCTTTTATTGTACAGTACTTGTTTGAACAAACCTTAGCACTGTCTGCTCGTGAATTACTGTTGTTAGTAGTTCAGTCTTAGATACAGCCTACAGGCTTTTAATGCTTAAAATTCAGTGTCTGTAAGTGATCCTCTGTCTTTGCATTTTTCTTGTGAGAGCAAGTCATTCCACAGTTCCACCTAGATCACCAGTTCATGTTGTGCTTCACTTAAGTGCCTAAAGAATGGTGACTTTGTCAGGGCTGACCTTGATTCCTGTAGTGCTTCCTGTCCTGATGGTGATGACATGCATTCCTCTGACATGGCTTTTGATTCCAGCTCTATGAAGTGACATAGAGGGGAAGGGACTGCTGTTGTCACAACACTGTCCTGTCCTCCGTGTGGGAGAGATGGTCTCCCATGGACTGGGCTGTGGCATTGGTGCCAGTGGTCTTCAGCTCCTCTTCCAGCTGGACAGACTCCTCGCGGTCTTATTGTGGGCAGATCCCTAGTCTGGGTTTAAGACTGAGCACAGGAGTATAACCTCCTGAGTGTTGGGTAAATAGAAGCAGTGTATCTGGTGATGGCAGAGACAACGTTGGGTTATACCCTATCAGCGGCTGACTGGCTGTGTGTGCTGGATGGAACTCCAGGAGCTGGCCCTCCATTAATCATATTCAAATCAGCAGCATCCCACTGAATGGCTCCCCTTTCCCTAAGCTCCTCACTATCTTAATATGGACAGATGAAGTCACAGTTCTTTTGAATATTCCAAAACCATTCAAATGATAGTTCTATCATTCATTCATCATTATTCTCCATCACTACTACATGTGTAATCAGTATGTTGACAAACAATGCATCACATTTCAACTAAGAACAATTATTATTTTGCTACAGGCTGGAATATGTAATATCACATTGGAAGATAATGTTTTATATTAACATATGCTCAAGCAAACCACTGATCATGAATTGTTTTATTATACAGTTGAAGTCAGAAGTTTACAACCACTTAGGTTGGAGTCATTAAAACTTGTTTTTCAACCACTATAGTTAACAAACTATAGTTTTGGCAAGTCGGTTAGGACATCTACTTTGTGCATGACACAAGGAATTTTTCCAATAATTGTTTACAGACAGATTATTTCACGTATAATTCACTGTATCAGAAGTTTACATACATTAAGTTGACTGTGCCTTTAAACAGCTTGGAAAATTCCAGAAAATGATGTCATGGCTTTAGAACCTCCACCAGTCAGGTTCATCCTTTGGGAGCAATTTCCAAACGCCTGAAGGTACCACGTTCATCTGTAAAAACAATAGTACGCAAGTATAAACACCACGGGACCACGCAGCCGTCATACCGCTCAGGAAGGAGACACGTTCTGTCTCCTAGAGATTAACGTATTTTGGAGCGAAAAATTCAAATCAATCCCAGAACAACAGCAACGGACCTTGTGAAGATGCTGGAGGAAACGGGTACAAAGTATCTATATCCACATAACCTGAATGGAAGCTCGGCAAGGTAGAAGCCACTGCTCCAAAACCGCTATAAAAAAGCCAGAATACGGTTTGCAACTGCACATGGGGACAAAGATTTAGCTTTTTGGAGAAATGTCCTCTGGTCTGATGAAACAAAAATAAAACTGTTTGGCCATAATGACCATCGTTATGTTTGGAGGAAAAAGGGGGAGGCTTGCAAGCCAAAGAACACTATCCCAACCGTGAAGTACGAGGATGGCAGCATCATGTTGTTGGGGTGCTTTGCTGCAGAGGGACTAGTGCACTAAACAAAATAGATGGCATCATGGGGAAGCAAAATTATTTGGATATACTGAAGATGATATATTAAATATACTTTTGTTCTGACATTTCACATTCTTAAAAAAAAGTGGTGATCCTAACTGACCTATAACAGGGAATTTTTACTTGGACTAAATGTCAGGAATAAATGTATTTGGCTAAGGTGTATGTAAACTTCCGATTTAACTGTATGATTATCAGCTTTATTTTAATTTGAACCCTGATTTCACAAAGCTCAACTCATTCCAAATGGCAGGTGCTCTTAAATAGCTTATTTTCTGGTGGAAATATGCTACATATTTAGATATGACTATCTCAAATGTCCAGACAGTAGAACTATCACTTTTTTTCTTGCAGAAGGAATACTGAAAGTTGTGAGTATTTATATAGATATAACTTTCATCATTGCTTTCAAAGCCTGGCATGTCTCATACGAATTTGTCCCATCTACAACTCAGTCTGTTTGTTTGAATGATACTGGTTCCAAGGAACACTGAGCATAAAGTGGGGTATCTTTTACTTGGTTTTGAAAGCAAATCATTTTTATTTATTTTGAGATGCATATATGAATTTTGGCTACTTCTACAATAATTTATGGACCCCCTTTTTTTGTATTTTTTTCTTTTCTCCCCAATTCCATGGTATCCAATTGGTAGTTAGTCTTGTCCCATCGCTGCAACTCCGGGACGGACTCGGGAGAGGTGAAGGTCGAGAGCTGTGCAGCCAAGCTTCTTGACACAATGCCCGGAAGCCAGCCACACCAATGTGTCAGAGTAAACACCGTACACCTGGCTACCGTGTCAGTGTGCATGTGCCCGGCCGCCACAGGAGTCGCTAGAGCGCAATGGGACAAGGACAAACCCTCCCCTAACCAGTAATAGGGGTTATTGGTTATTGTAGTTTGGTCAGGACGTGGCAGGGGGTATTTGTTTTATGTGGTTCGGGGTGTGTGTTTATGTAGAGGGGTGTTTGATTTATGTATTCTGGGATTTTGGTCTATGTTCTATGTTAGTGTATTTCTATGTTCCGTCTAGTCATTCTATTTCTATGTTTAGGTATTGGGATTGGGGCCTTCAATTGGAGGCAGCAGCTGTTTATCGTTGCCTCTGATTGAAGGTCCAATAAGTAGGAGTGTGTTTGTTATGGGAATTGTGGGAGGTTGTTCTTTGCACTGCTGTGTTTAGCCTGCAAGACTGTTAGTTTGTTTGTTTATTGTTTTGTTTATTTAAGTGTTCAAAATAAAAGTGAAAATGAGCACTCAACCCGCTGCGCCTTGGTCCATTCACTACGACGAACGTGACATAAATATATATCTGTCCTCTAAGAGATCAGCCAGCCATTAGTACTGTGAGGAGTGAATTCATATTGCTTTAAATAAAAGGTCAAATTCAATCACAGAATGTATCCAAGGTTAGGTCTTCTTGAGGTATGATTCCAGTGGTCCAATTTGAGACATGCACACAAGCAAGTTTCTACAGTCTCCTGCCTGCGGAGAGAGGATATCATAGAGGGCTCTACATTACTTTATGAAAAGCTTTGTGGTTTGATTGAAACAAATAGAAAAGTGATCTGAGCTAGTGTCCACACAGTTGAGTTCAGAGCACTTAGGCTGCCCCCCCCCCCCCACCCGCAAGCCACCATTGAACTGACTGAAGGTGACTGCTGCTCTGTGCTGAAAGCTCAAAGTAGCAGGCAACCCAGGGCAGGGGTATTTATAGAGTCAGTGGCAGTCTGCAGGATGATTGAATAAACAGAAGTGGTAAATAATAAAGCTTTTATTGCAACCAGGCACACAAACTAGAACGGTGCTGCTGCTGCTGTAGGACCCAGACTAAAAGCTGGCGTTTTCACCCCCCGCAGGGCATTCAACCTTCTCAAAAGTCAAACCAGGGATGGGTGTTTACTCAGGAGCCTGTTAAATTCTCTGGATGTCCGGGGGTTTTGTTCAGTGACAGAGTTGTACCATTGAGCAGACATATTAATAATTAATTTTCATATAGTAATTCAAATGTTCCTTTATACATATTCAGCTAGTTTATATCCAGACATAAACATCAGAGAATGTTTCATTTCTCAAATGTCCAACTTTGTATAATGAATTAAAGATGTATTTTATTTGACAGAGTACACAGTTAAAAGGGAATACTAAAATACAATTTTAAAGAGACAGGAAATGTCTTGGGGATTAATATTTGATGTTGATTAGGGTTTAGATGAGTTATTTTATCTAGTCATGATAGCATTTTTGTTTTGTTTTGACATTGTCTTATGAAAAGTATAAACCCAAAGTGGGAAGCAAGTCCGTCAAGTGAAACCACCTTTTCCCTTGTGGTGTTTTTTGATGTGATGTTTATATACTGGTAGATTTGACAAATGCATTAATAATGGTCACATGTTTTGTAAAACATATTTAATGCCGTGCCTTCAGAAAGTATTCATACCCGTTGACTTATTCCACATTTTGTTGTTACAGCCTGAATTCAAAATGGATTAAATAGATGTATACGTTAGATTAAACACGTACACACAAGACAAAGTGAAAACATGTTTTTATTTAAATAATTATTGAAAATGAAATACAGATATCTCATTTTCATAAGTATTCACACCCCTTAGTCAATTATATGTAGAAGGACCTTTTGTGGCGATTACAGCTTTGAGTCATCGTGGGTGCTTTGCACTTCTGGATTTGGGGATTTTCTCCCATTCTTCCTTGCAGATTTTCTGTTAAATTAGATGGAGAGCGGCGATGAACAGCAATCTTCAAGTCTTTCTACAGATTTTCAATGGGATGCAAGTCTGGGCTTTAGCTGAGCCAGTCAAGGACTTTCACATTCTTGTTCTGATCCATTCCAGCATTGCTTTGGTTGTATGCTTGGGGTCATTGTCCTGTTGGAATATAAATCTTTGCCCCAGTCTGCCATTTGCGTTCTCGTCAGGGATTTGCAAATATTTGGCTCCATTCATTGTTCCCTCTATCCTTACCAGTCTCCCAGTCCTTGCTGAAAGGCATTCCCATAGCATGATGCTGCCACCACCATGCTTCATGATAGGGATAGTGTTAGATGGGTGATGAGCTGTGCCTGGTTTTCTCCAGACACTGTGCTTTGCATTCAGGCCAAAGTGTAAAATTTTTGGCTGGACAGACCACAGAATATTTTGCCTTGTGCTCTGAGTCTTTCACGTGCCTTTTTGCAAACTCCAGGCATTCTGTCATGTGCCTTTTCTCAGGAGTGGCTTCCGTCTGGCCACTCTCCCATAAAGCCCAGATTGGTGAAGTCCTGTAAAGACTGTTTTCCTTCTGGTAGGTTCTCCCATCTCAGCCAATGAACTCTGTAGCTCTGTCAGATGGGTCATTCGGTTCTTGGTCACCTCCTTGACCGAGGTACTTCTTGTCTGTTTTGTCAGACGGTCAGCTCTAGGCACAGTCTGGGTAGTTCCATATTTTTTTCCATACCACAATATGGAGACTACAGTGCTCTTGGAATCTTTCAACACTCTAGAAATTGTTTTATACCCTTCCCCAGATAGGTCTCGATGGACTGTTCCTTGGACTTTGTCCTTACAGGGCACTTCGGGAACGTGATTCCCATCACAATTACAACATGCTTTATCTGACTCTTCAACTACGACATATTTATTCCTTCGGCAAACTTTTTTATAATTGTAACACTGCAGTGGCTTCTGTACATACGGTCTCACCGCATGTCTCATCGCATATCTCACATACCCTAGTTTTAAATGAGTCGGGAGAACCACTTCATCAAAAGACAGTAAAACCAATAGGCGTTGCTCCTTCTTTCCGTCCATCATTCGATTCAAGTGGCATGCGTCTACCATTCCTGGAATGTTATCCCTAAATCACACAGACAATATATCCAATGAGAGACCAGTGATGACACCTTTAACCGGTGCCCTACTCTCAAAATCATAGCTTTCCACATCAAACGTCAACATCTTGTAGACCTACAGAACTTTCTCCTGCGCTTTTGACACACACAAAATCAACACATCATACCACTCCTGGTCACTCTGACTGATTCCACTTTACCCAATTTGTCCTTCACCATCTTCGAGACTGCAAATGGGGCACCCAAAAAAACATCCTTGCTCGTGAATTGCACTCCAACCATAAACTGCTGTTCATATCCAACTTAATCCCTTTTTACTCCCCACACCATCATCCGCTCATTCTCACCAACTGTGTATTCGTGCCAAGAAAATCGCACAATGCTTCTGCCATTGCTTCTCGCTAGCCAGCAATTTGTCTCTCCAGACCAATCCGCGAGCCTCTGACATGCACTGTCAACTGTGGGAACTTTTTTAGACAGGTATGTTTCTTATTAAATCATGTCAAAACAATTGAATTGGCCACAGCTGGACTCCAAGTTGTAGTGACATCTCAAGGATGATTAAAGGAAATTAGATGCACCTGAGCTCAATTTGGAGTGTCATAGCAACGGTGTGTGAATACTTTGTAAATTAAATATTTCTGTATTTAATTTTCTATAAATTTGCAAACATTTCTACAAATATGTTTTCCCTTTCTCATTATGGGGTATTGTGTGTAGAAAAAATAAATGTAATCAATTTTGAATTCAGGGTGTAACACAAAAAAAGTCAAGGGGTATAAATACTTTCTGAAGGCACTGTATCTATGGCAATGCAAGTATTTTTAGAGTTTGAAAACGTCTGTATCCTCATCTTCTCTTGGGTGAAATGGAAAAGGGCAGCCATCCAAATCTATCAGTAGTTTGTGGTGCGTCTTTGTTGGATGGATTTAAAATCAAGCTGTTTATCTACAGAACATTCTTTCACATTGGTCCAGCAATCTCTTCGGAGGTAAGTTGGCATTTGCCTCTTCTTTCAGGCTACACACCTGTCATCTGACAGGTTGATGCTCAAAGATGTTGAGGGGTTAAAAGATCTCCAGTTAAAACAAGCTGCTCATGCCCTCACAGCAAAGATCAGGAAACATTCAAGACCTGTCGACTCCATCAAAACCAATTACGCAGTCTGGCTGTAGCAGTTTAGGAGTTTCAAAGAATCTAGCTACCCTTGCATGTATTCAAGTGTCAGCTTGTAAACAATTCATACCGATAAACACACATTAGAATAGAGACCCCAAATTATCTCTGTGGGAGAATGAGGACTAAGATGTTAGTCTGTTGCTAGTGCTAACTAAGGTTATGCATTATCCAGTGATTAAAGCATTATATCCATCACTGTTGACTCAATCGGCATTTTAGTTTTTTATTCAGATACATTTTTTTGTAATTGTTCAATGCTTTTCTCATTGCTTAACTTAAGGAGCACTGTGGAGAGTGTCATGAATGGTTTTCCTTTCTCTGTAGTACATGGTCTTGATCTGGCTGGGGGAGGAAGAGTTTTCCGACAACTTAATACTTGTTCACGTGCTTAAAAAATACATCGCTCCATCCTTGAAATACCACACTATTCTATATGTCAAATTGAGATTCATGGAAAAGGAAAGTTGTGAGAAAAGTCAGACACAGCCCAGACAAGATTACCAAACTGTTGACAGTTTAGCAGCTGAACTCATGTCTTTTTTTTAAACACCGCAACCACATTGAAATTAACTCACAGTGTGAGATAATCTGTAGTTATTACAGCTTTTCATGGTACCACTCTGAAGTTTAGGGGCTCTGTAGAATTTCACCTGACACAGAAATACACCCATAGTGTTTCGTTTTTGCTGACTTGCAGCCTAATGTTGAAAATAATAATTTGTTAGGTGGCATCTAGGGAAGATTCAAATGTGGGGTTAGCATGGCAATTGTTATTTTATCTGAATAAGTGTTGCATCTTCCTGTGATTGTAGGCTTGGGAAATTGTCTAATTGATATTCAGGCACATTGTGAACAGGATTACTATTCAACGGTTTAGCGTTCTTGTTCCACCTCCTGTCAGACATAGTGGGACATGCTTTTGATTGGCATCCCTTTTACTATGAACATTTTAGCTCTTGTTCTGCATTTCAGCTGTTCCATTCCAATGAGCTCTGCCTC
Organism: Salmo trutta; assembly: GCF_901001165.1. NCBI lineage: Eukaryota > Metazoa > Chordata > Actinopteri > Salmoniformes > Salmonidae > Salmo > Salmo trutta. The sequence goes on along the minus strand of NC_042970.1, from coordinate 17,731,289 downwards.
AACTAATTGGCCTTAGTGTGAAAGCTCAAATTGTTCAGCAGGTTCTAACAGGCTAGGCAAACCACTGACTGGTACAGCTGCATGCCTACTGTTTTAAAAATTAAGGTTGGGTGGTATGCAGAATTTCATACCGTCGTACTGTTTCTGTACCATACTGGGGTATACGGTATTACCGGAAGTGCACACAAGGGGCAGTATTTCCCACAAATGTGTTTTATAAGAATATTCCTTTTTTTTTCTTTTTTTTTTGTTGCACAAAACAATTAAGGCAACAGGGAACTTGATCCAGGACGGAACTGAATGTCTCTGATGTAACTAGGGCTGCAAAGGGTCTGACATTTTCTGGAAATTGAAGCACTGGAAATTTGGGAATTTTGCTTATATTCATCAAAAATGTTAGCTTATAACAGTGAACCTTTTTTTGTGAGATACACAAGGCAATTCTACGTCTTGTGGCATATTTTGGTTAAGCTATTGTCACGTTCGTCGTACTGATGGGACCAAGGCGCAGCGGGAATGTGAATACTCATCTTTTATTTAGAAGAAAACCAAAACAAACACTTGAACAAAACAACGACGAGAAAGCAGTCCTGTGAAGGACACAGCTACACTCGGAACAACTACCCACCAAAACCCATGAAAAAAACCCCTACTAAATAGGACCATCAATTAGAGGCAACGAGAAACAGCTGCCTCCAATTGAAGGTCAAACCAATAAACTAAGCATAGAAATAGATCAACTAGACACAGACATAGAAATAGACTAACATGGAACATTGCCCAACAAACCCTGAAACACATTAAACAAACACCCCCTGCCACGTCCTGACCAAACTACAATAACAAATAACCCCTTTTACTGGTCAGGACGTGACAACTATCCCCAATTCAATGGAATTGCAACCTTCTGCATGCACAGTGCATTCTTCCATCCCATGTGTAGCTGATTCTCAAGATCTTGCACACTAATGAGATGCTATTGAGCCTACCCTACTACACAGTCTGAGCCAAGGACTACATGCTTTCTGGTAAGTTTGATTACAATACTGGGTGGGGTGAATATATTGTATATGACATATGTTATTTTTTGTTAACTAGTAAAAATAGCCTACAGCAAAGTGTGCTTTAAATCATTTCTAACTTATTAACAATTTCTGATAGTGAGTTTTTGCTACCATGTGGGTTTTAGCTTGCTTGAGCCTGCTAACTGAGGAGTGTTAATTCACCTGTTTCCATACATGTTTCATTTTAAAACATTTGTCTTACAAAGGAGTTGTTTAATCTAGCTGCTTAACTATTTATCTGTACATGGAATTATATTTGTTTGTTTTTTACAAATAAAATGTTAATCTTTACAGGAAAATACCACGCAATTTCACTGCAGCTATTGTAGAAGGAAAAGCTGTGTACATTTACAAATACTGTGCTAAATCATGTGAAGAATGCAACAAATATGCAGAATCATCTGGCCAAGTGCATAAAGTTCCCTCAGTGCTCACAACAAGCAACCTCTACTTCTATTCGAGGTGAAAATGATGATTCAGACACCTTATTGATAGCAACAGCTCATGGTCCTCCTGGAATAAGATTTTTTTTTACTCAATGGAGGAACGCAGTCAGAGAAATGCTGATGAATGTCTTGCTCGAGCTGTGTATGCAACCTCTGATGCTCACAGGCAATGTGTATTGGAAGAGATTTCTGAATGTTCTTCATCCAGCATACACCCCTCCAACCAGACATGCTTTGTCTACTCATTTGCTGGATGCAGAGCTCAACAGAGTTCAAGTGAAGGTCAAGCAAATCATAGAGAAAGCAGACTGTATTGCAATCATCTCTGATGGGTGGTCAAATGTTCGTGGGCAAGGAATATTATTAACTACATCTCCACCCCTCAACCAATATTCTACAAGAGCACAGACACAAGGGACAACAGACACACCGGTCTATGCCTTCGGCTCATCTGCTATGTAGTCATCAATGACCTTGGACCACAGAAGGTATTTGCACTGGTGACAGACGATGCTGCAAACATGAAGGCTGCTTGGTCTAAAGTGGAGGAGTCCTACCCTCACATCACACCCATTGGCTGGCTGTGCTGCTCATGCACCGAATCTACTCCTCAAGGACATTATGGCACTGAAAACAATGGATACACTCTACAAGAGAGCCAAGAAAATGGTTAGGTATGTGACGGATCATCAAGTTATAGTAGCAATCTACCTCACCAAGCAAAGTGAGAGTAAGAGCACCACATTGAAGCTGCCCAGCAACACCTGTTGAGGTGATGATGTCATGTTTGACAGTCTCCTGGAGGGGAAGGCGTCTTTCCAAGAAATGGCAAGATCACAGTCTGCCGATATGGACAGCCCCATCAAGCGGATCCTCCTGGATGATGCTTTTTTGGAGAGAGTGGTAAGCAGTCTGAAACTCCTGAAACCTATAGCAGTAGCCATTGCACGGATTGAGGGAGACAATGCCACCCTGTCGGATGTTCAGAAGAAATCGGTACTGCCCTTCCCACTTCACTGTTGCTCCAAGCAGAGGAAACTGCAGTTCTGAAATACATAAAAAAGCGTGAAGACTTCTGCCTGAAGCCCATACAAGCCGCAGCGTACATGTTGGACCCCAAGTATGCTGGCAAGAGCATCTTGTCTGGTGCAGAGATCAACAAGGCCTATGGTGTCATCACTACCGTGTCTTGCCACCTTGGCCTGGATGAGGGCAAGGTTCTTGGCAGTCTGGCGAAGTACACTTCCAAGCAAGGGCTTTGGGATGGAGATGCAATATGGCAGTCGTGTCTACATATCTCATCAGCCACCTGGTGGAAGGAACTTTGTGGATCTGAGGCTCTTTCCCCTGTTGACTCCAAATCCCACCGACATCAGCCGCCTCAGAGCACAACTGGTCCTTGTTTGGGAACAACACACACCAAAGCTCGCAACAGGCTGACCAATACAAGGGTTGAAAAATTGGCAGCCATTGGGCAATTTTGAGGCATTTTGAGCGTGACAACGATCCATCCTCAACAAGGTTGGAAAGTGACAGTGAAGATGAGGCCTCAGAGTCTGTTCAAAAGGAGGACATTGAGGAGGTCCAGGGAGAAGACATGGAAGCCTGAGAGGAAGACAATCAAAGCTTTAGTTTCTAGACTATCATTTTAAAGATGTATATTGAAAACGTTTTTGGCAGATGCGATGGATCTTTGGGGATCATTCAATACTCCCTTTTGTTGTTCAGTGAAATCATCCCATGTGAAGAGTCAACTCAATTAAAGTTCAATTCGTAACTAAATAGTTATTTTTATTTCTATTGAAAGGATTTAATCATTTGCAATTGTCTACTTATGATATGGTAAAAGGTTATGTTTCTGTCTCCATATGATATGGTAAATATATCCAACGCAAAAAACATCTACATTTAAATGGTATTAATATTAATTTGCATATATTCCAGTTAATTCCCATATATTCCCGTTAATTCCCACGGAAAGTTTTCACCTCTGAATATTCCCAAAAATGTGCAACCCTAGATGTAACCAAGAAGCTTGATCTTGACATCGAGCCACTTCGTTGAAGTCGGAAGTTTACATACACCTTAACCAAATACATTTAAACTCAGTTTTTCACAATTCCTTACATTTAATCCTAGTAAAAATTCCCTGTTTTAGGTCAGTTAGGATCACCACTTTATTTTAGGAATGTGAAATGTCAGAATAATAGTAGAGTGATTTATTTATTTCAGCTTTTATTTCTTTCATCACATTCCCAGTGGGTCAGAAGTTTACATACACTCAATTAGTATTTGGTAGCATTGCCTTTAAATTGTTTAACTCGAGTCAAACGTTTCAGGTAGCCTTCCACAAGCTTCCCACAATAAGTTGGGTGAATTCTGGCCCATTCCTCCTGACAGAGCTGGTGCAACTGAGTCAGGTTTGTAGGCCTCCTTGCTTGCACACACTTTTTCAGTTCTGCACACACTTTTTCAATGGGATTGAGGTCAGGGCTTTGTGATGGCCACTCCAATACATTGACTTTGCTGTCCTTAGCCGTTTTGCCACAGCTTTGGAAGTATGCTTGGCGTCGTTGTCCATTTGGAAGACCCATTTGTGACCAAGCCTTAATTTCCTGACTGATGTCTTGAGATGTTGCTTCAGAATATCCACATTTTCCTGCCTCATGATGCCATCTGTTTTGTGAAGTGCACCCGTCCCCCCTGCAGCAAAGCACCCCCACAACATGATGCTGCCACCTTCGTGCTTCACGGTTTGGATGGTGTTCTTCTCTTTAGCAAATCAAATGCATAGATGGAGCCCTGAGCTGGATATAATTTATTTGACACATCTTAGATTTCTTATAGTTATACTTAACTTGTAGTTATAATTAGTGGTGTAGCATGCACCCCTGCAGCCCCCGCGAGGCTGTGGTGCCCCCTCCCCCCAATTTAAGAATAATATATACTCAGTGTACATGTTCCCGGGCGCCGAAGACGTCGATTAAGGCAGCCCCCCGCACCTCTCTGATTCAGAGGGGTTGGGTTAAATGAATGCCTACACATTTCAGTTGACTATGAGAGGGAAACTATACTTTACTTGGATTGAGAAAGATTATTTGGCTCTTAAAGGCATGTGTGTGTGTGTGTGTGTGTGTGTGTGTGTGTGTGTGTGTGTGTGTGTGTGTGTGTGTGTGTGTGTGTGTGTGTGTGTGTGTGTGTGTGTGTGTGTGTGTGTGTGTGTGTGTTTGTATATATGTATGTGTATGTTATATATTATGTGTATGTGTGTTACATATGTATATATGTATGTATGTGTGTGTGTGTGTATATATATATATATATATATGTGTGTGTATATATGTGTGTGTGTATATATATATATATATATATAGGCCTCTAAAACCCTGGGCCTGTTAGAATGAATAGTGTCAATCTTATTGCCACTTCAATGTGGGGGGGGGGGGGGTCTTCCTTGGGGGTCCGGGTAAGGATATAGCTAAAAGTTGTTATTTATTATTTAACCTTTATTTAACTAGGCAAGTCAGTTAAGAACAAATTCTTATTTACAATGATTGCCTACACCGGCCAAACCCGGACAATGCTGGGCCAATTGTGCGCTGCCCTACTGGACTCCCAATCATGGCCGGTTGTCATACAGCCTGGAATCAAACCAGGGTGTCTGTAGTGACACCTCTAGCACTGAGATGCAGTGCCTTAGATTGCTGCGCCGATCGGGAGCCCCGAGTAGCCTTGTAGTAAAAGTACAGTCGTGGCCAAAGGTTTTGAGAATGACACAAATATTAATTTTCACAAAGTCTACTGCCTCAGTTTGTATGATGGTAATTTGCATATACTCCAGAATGTTATGAAGAGTGCTCAGATGAATTGCATTTAATTGCAAAGTCCCTTTTTGCCATGCAAATGAACTGAATCCCAAAAAAACATTTCCACTGCATTTCAGCCCTGACACAAAAGGACCAGCTGACATCCTGTCAGTTTTCCTCACGTTAACACAGGTGTGAGTGTTGACGAGGACAAGGCTGGAGATCACTCTGTCATGCTGATTGAGTTCGAATAACAGACTGGAAGCTTCAAAAGGAGGGTGGTGCTTGGAATCATTGTTCTTCCTCTGTCAACCATGGTTACCTGCAAGGAAACACGTGCCGTCATTGTTTTGCACAAAAAGGACTTCACAGGCAAGGATATTGCTGCCAGTAAGATTGCACCTCAGTCAACCATTTATTGGATCATCAAGAACTTCAAGAAAGAGCAGTTCAATTGTTGTAAAGAAGGCTTCAGGACGCCCAAGAAAGTCCAGCAAGCGCCAGGACCTTCTCCTAAAGTTGATTCAGTGGCGGGATCGGGGCACCACCAGTACAGAGCTTGCTCAGGAATGGCAGCAGGCAGGTGTGAGTGCATCTGTATGCACAGTGAGGCGAAGCCTTTTGGAGGATGGCCTGGTGTCAAGAAGGGCAGCAAAGAAGCCACTTCTCTCCAGGAAAAACATCAGGGACAGACTGATATTGTGCAAAAGGTACAGAGATTGGACTGCTGAGGACTGGGGAAAAGTCATGTTCTCTGATGAATCCCCTTTCCGATTGTTTGGGGCATCCGATAAAAAGCTTGTCCGGAGAAGACAAGGTGAGCTCTACCATCAGTCCTGTGTCATTCCAACAGTAAAGCATCCTGAGACCATTCATGTGTGGGGTTGCTTCTCAGCCAAGGGAGTGGGCTCACTCACAATTTTGCCTAAGAACACAGCCATGAATAAAGAATGGTACCAACACATCCTCCAAGAGCAACATCTCCCAACCACCCAGGAACAGTTTGGTGACGAACAATGCCTTTTCCAGCATGATGGAGCACCTTGCCATAAGGCAAAAGGGATAACTAAGTGGCTCTGGGAACAAAACATCTATTTTGGGTCCATGGCCAGGAAACTCCCCAGACCTTAATCCCATTGAGAACTTGTGGTCAATCCTCAAGAAGCGGGTAGACAAACAAAACCCCACAAATTGTGACAAACTCCAAGCATTGATTATGCAAGAATGGGCTGCCATCAGTCAGGATGTGGCCCAGAAGTTAATTGACAGCATGCCAGGGCGGATTGCAGAGGTCTTGAAAAAGAAGGGTCAACACTGCAGGTATTGACTCTTTACATCAACTTCATGTAATTGTTAATAAAAGCCTGTGACACTTATGAAAAGCATGTAATTATACTTCAGTATTCCATAGTAACATCTGACAAAAATATCTAAAGACACTGAAGCAGCAAACAATGTGGAAATTAATATTTGTGTCAATCTCAAAACTTTTGGTCACGATTGTAGTATCCTATTATATATTACATCTACAAATAGTGGAGGTTTGGTCTAAATAACACAAAAGTTAATCCACTGTTCCAAGTTCCTGTTCTCTCACTACAATTTCACTTCAATTCACTTTGAGTCGCAGGGAACTGTTCTGGTGTGATCATTTCTGGGTTCATTACAGTTTGTCACTGGCAGCAGACATCATGTTCAATGCCTTAATGCTTTGCATACTAATCCTCAGGCCTAGTGATCGAGTCTCCAAGCAAAAGCAGCCCAGCCTGATGTGGTCAAACCCAGGAGCACTGAGCCTCATGGTTCAACAGCACCTAACCAGGGCCGTGTCCGAAATTGCACCCTATTCCCTATATAGTCCACTGCTTTTACCCAGAGAATTGGGAGCCATTTCAGACACAACCCAGGGTTTTGTGTCAGTCCCCTACTACCCCATCCAAGCAGCCTTTTCCTCGGAAATGTCAGACATGTAAGGTTATCTATCTGCTGTCATAAATGCTCCCGCTGAACTGCACAGAAGCGAGGCTCTTGATGTAATTTGTTGGCTTGATCAAACAAGACAGGCTTGAAATAAGGTGTAGTGGGGGTTGTGGTGGTCAATTTGTGATCCATCCTCAGAAATGAAAATGTGATGACACCAAGGGTGAAACATGTTAGAGCTGTGATTAGTTATGTCATATGGAAATTCTATTTTGTATATGGCATGATTTACTGAAGGAAACTAGATTAGTCCAATACAGTAGCACAGGCTCGCTGTATGATAAATTAGACGAGTCCCTTTAAAATAGACACCTGCCCGCCATGTTGCTAATTGTTGTTAATTATATTTCTGATGGCAAGTTTGCCATCTATTAAAGTGACATGAGAAGGAGAGACTTTCTCTGAAAACACATGTTCCACGGTGCTAAAGCACAGAGAGAAGTGCAAATGGGCCTTGTGGACTGCTGACTGCAGCAACACCATCTCCCCCCTGTTGATGCAAGATAGTGCCACTGAAATTAGGAATGGGCCTGTTTTATTGGGGCGATATAGTGAGGAATATGTGGAGGCCACCAGTGTGAAGGACTCAGCACTCTGAGTTGTGGAAGGCCTGTGCTGTGCACTGCCGCAGGCTTCAAATGGACTTAGTCAGACTAAACCTCGTCTTAATTGATGGTAATGAGATCAAAGTTACAGGACTTAAGTGCGGATAAAGGGCGAAGCTGTGATGATTTAGGCACAGTGGAGTTCAGGGGAGAGGCCCAGAGGAGCGGCAAACATTAGGCTTTGAGTGGCTGGCATGCTCTCTTAGCCACTGAGACAATCCATTCTGTCCCCTCAGCCACACACACACAAACTGCATGCTCTCAACAACAACATGGTAGAACCATCAACTTCACAGGTTCACTCTAGCCATCGAAACCAGCTTTAGCCCATTGCAGTTGGTCTGCCTCAAAGGGGTTTTCAGTGTTTGCTTTTGAATAACGATTTAGCATTAACTAATACTATTCAGAATACATTTTTTTGTGAACTTCTGAGCTTTGTATGGCCAGTGACATGTTTGCCACATCTTTCTGTTTGTTATACGGTTTTATAAAATGGCAAGTTTGGATCCTGGATGCTTATTGGTTGATAGCCGCTATTTATTCACAATAATTAACACAATGCCATAATGCTATAATTACATTTCAAGTATCATAAACTTAATCTCCCCCGGGAAAAAAATGTCTAGACATTATTTCCCCATGCTTCCTGCTTAGGATTTGGTTTGGTAGAGTGGGGGTTAATATAAGCCTCGCTGTGTGCCTATCCAACCTGTGCAACATGTTGCAGTATTTGTTTTGCGATCTCCACTGTGCCATTCATACTGTATGAACTCGATGAGACCGACAGCTTCTCTGATCCAGGCAAATGAATTTCTTACGATCATTGTTATGTTATTTATCCGCATTCTAAGCTAGATGACTGTTTAGCTAGCACAGACTGGAATATATTTCTGGAGTTTACCACATCGGTCACCGGCTTCATTAATAAGTGAATCGCTGATGTTGTGACCGTACGTACATATCCCAATCAGAAGCCAAGGAGTACAGTAAACATCTACACTGAGCTAAAGGCTAGAGCTGCCACTTTCAAGGAGCGGGACACAAATCCGGACACTAAAAAGAAATCCCGCTACACCCTCCGACAAACCAAACAGGCAAAGCGTCAATTCAGGACCAAGATCGAATCCTACTACACCAGCTATGACACTCTTCGGATGTGGCAGACGAGATAAATACCTTCTATGCATGCTTCAAGGCTAGCAACACTGAACCATGCATGAGAGCACCAGCTGTTTCAGACGACTGTGTGATCACGCTCTCCATAGCCGATGTGGGTAAGACCTTTTAAACAAGTTAACATTCACAGACTGATTACCAGGATGCATACTCAGAGCATGCGCTGACCAGCAGACAAGTGATACACTGACATTTTCAACCTCTCTCTGACCCAGTCTGTAATACCTACATGTTTCAAGCAGACCACCCTGTGCCCAAGAATACCAAGGTAACCTGTCTAAATGACTATCGCCGCATAGCACTCACATCTGTAGCCATGAAATGCTTTGAAAGGCTGGTCATGGCTCACATCAACACCATCATCCCAGACACCCTGGACCCACTGCAATTGGCATTCCGCCCCAACAGATAACAGGTCAAGAGCTTCAAGTTCTTCAGTTACCACATCACTAACGAATGATCATGGTCCACACACACACCAACACAGTCGTCAAGAAGGCACAACAATGCCGCTTCTCCCTCAGGAGGCTGAAAAGATTCGGCATGGGCCCTCAGATCCTCAAAAAGTTCTACAGCTGCACCATCGAGAGCATCTTGACAAACCATGTAGCGGGCTGTTTTAAACTAATCCCGGCTCGCTAATAATTTGTTTGATAACAAACCATGTTCAGTAATGTTACCTAGCTAGATAACAACCTGGTAACTTGACAGTAGGTCTAGGCAAATTTGATTGGCACAGGAAGAAAGGAAAAGGGTCTGCTACTCATGAGATGTGCTTCAAAGCAAGGATTCATGTAGGCCTAATGTAAGCCTAAACTATATAAAAACTATATTTCTTTCTGTTCCTTAAATCAAATTTGGTGTCTAACGTTTTAAGTTTAATGTCCGCCACAGCTGGAGTGGTGCAGGAAAATAACTTTGGCGACAACGTCAACAAAACGAAGGACCTGACCTGATCGGGAGACAGCAGAGGGAGCACACCCCCATCCACCTTGACGTGACCGCAGTGGAGAAGGTTAAAAACTTTAAGTTTACTCTGCGTAAATATCACTGACAATCTGAAATGGTGCACCCACACAGACAGTGTGGTGAAGAAGGCGCAACAGCACCTCTTCAACCACAGGAGCCTGAAGGAATTCAGCTTGGCCCCTAAGACCCTCATAAACTTTACAGATGCACCATTGAGAGCATCCTGTTAGGGTGTATCACCGCCAGGTACGGCAACTGCAATGTCCGCAACCACAGGGCTCTCCAGAGGGTGGTGTGGTCTACCCAACGCTTCACCGGGGGCTCACTGCCTGCCCTCCAGGACATCTACAGCACCCGGTGTCACAGGAAGGCCAATAAAATCATCAAGGACCTCAGCTACCTGAGCCACAGCCTGTTCACCCCACTACCATCCAGAAGGCGAGGTTAGTACAGCTGCATCAAAGCTGGGACCGAGAGACTGAAAAACAGCTTCTATCTCAAGGTCGTCAGACTGTTAAATAGTAACCACTAGCCGCCCTCCACCTAGTACCCTGCCCTGAACTTTAGTCAATCACTAGCCGGCTACCACCCGTTTACTCTACCATGCACCTTTGAGGCTTCTGCCCTATGTACATAGTCACGGAACACTGGTCACTTCAATAATGTTTGCATACTGTTTTACCCACTTAATGTGTATATACTGTAATCTAGCCAAGGCCTATCCAATTTAACTATTGCTGTACATACAGTATACTATTTTTCAGATATGCTACATATTCCATCCATATACTGTCCATATTGTCTATACAACCATCACACACACACACACATACTGTATATACAGTTGCAGTCGGAAGTTTACATACACTTAGGTTGGAGTCATTAAAACTCGTTTTACAACCACTCCACAAATTTCTTGTTAACAAACTGTAGTTTTGGCAAGTCGGTTAGGACATCTACTTTGAGCATGACACAAGTAATTTTTCCAACAATTGTTAACAGACAGATTATTTCACTTATAACTCACTGTATCACAATTCCAGTGGGTCAGAAGTTTACATACACCAAGTTGACTGCGCCTTTAAACAGCTTGGAAATTCCATAAAACAATGTCATGGCCTTAGAAGCGTCTGATAGGCTAATATACATAATTTGAGTCAATTGGAGGTGTACCTGTGGACGTTTTTCAAGGCTTACCTTCAAACTCAGTGCCTCTTTGCTTGACATCATGGGAAAATCACAAGAAATCAGCCAAGACCTCAGAATTTGTTTTTAGACTTCCGAAAGTCTGGTTCATCCTTGGGAGCAATTTCTAAATGCCTGAAGGTACCATGTTCATCTGTACAAACAATATTACGCAAGTATAAACAGCATGGGACCACGTAGCCATCATACTGCTCAGGAAAGAGACACTTTCTGTCTCCTAGAGATTAACTTACTTTGGTGTGAAAAGTGCAAATCAATCCCAGGACAACAGCAAAGGACCTTGTGAAGATGCTGGAGGAAACAGGTACAAAAGTATGTATATCCACAGTAAAACGAGTCCTATATCGACATAACCTGAAAGGCCGCTCAGCAAGGAAGAAGCCACGCTCCAAAACTGCTATAAAAAAGCCAACTACACATGGGGACAAAGATGGTACTTTTTGGAGAAATGTCCTCTGGTCTGATGAAACTAAAATAGAGCTGTTTGGTCAAAATGACCGTCGTCATGTTTGGAGGAAAAAGGGGAAGGCTTGCAAGCCGAAGAACACCATCCCAACCGTGAAATACGGGGGTGGCAGCATCATATTGTGGGTGTGCTTTGCTGCACAAAATAGATGGCATCATGAGGAAGGAAAATTATGTGTATATATTGAAGCAACATCTCAAGACATCAGTCAGGAAGTTAAAGCTTGGTCACAAATGGGTCTTCCAAATGGACAATGACCCCAAGCATACTTCCAAAGTTGTGGCAAAATGGCTTAAGGACAGCAAAGTCAAGGTATTGGAGTGGCCATCACAAAGCCCTGACCTGAATCCTATAAAAAATGTGTGGACAGAACTGAAAAAGCGTGTGCGAGCAAGGAGGCCTACAAAATTGACTCAGTTACAGCAGTTCTGTCAGGAGGGATGGGCCAAAATTCACCCAACTTATTGTGGGAAGCTTGTGGAAGGCTACACAAAAGGTTTGATCCAAGTTAAACAATTTAAAGGTAATGCTACCAAATACTAATTGAGTGTATGTTAACATCTGACCCACTTGGAATGTGAAGAAATAAATAAAAGCTGAAATAAATCATTCTCTCAACTATTATCCTGACATTTCACATTCTTAAAATAAAGTGGTGATCCTAACTGACCTAAGACAGGGAATTTGTACTATGATTACATGTCAGGAATTGTGAAAAACTGAGTTTAAATGTATTTGGCTAAGGTGTATGTAAACTTCCGACTTCAACTGTATACACCGGACACCAACATTGCTCATCCTAATATTTCTTAATTCCATTCTTTTACTTTTAAGATTTGTAGTTATTGTTGTGTATTATTAGATATTACTGTACTGTTGGAGCTTGGAACAGAAGCATTTCACTGTATCCGCTAAATATGTATGTGACCAATACAATTAATGATCTGATTAGATTTTTATTTGTGTGTGTGTGTGTTTATGAGAGAGAGGGAGACAGAGAGTGCGTGAGGAAGGGAGGGAGAGTGTGTGTCTGTGTTAACTGAAGAGTGAAGAAGGTTTCATGCTGTGTTTTCCCCTTACTGCCACAATGACATACATATCATTATGCATGCACAGTGCCCTTCAGAAACTATTCATACCCATTGACTTATTCCATAATTTGTTGAATTCAAAATGGATTATACATTTTCTTTCCGACCCGTCTACACACAATACCCCATGCATTTTTTTTATTTAAGGAAATGTATTGAAAATGAAACACAGAAATATCTAATTGACATAAGTATTCACACCCCTGTGTCAATACATGTTAAAATCACCTTTGGCAGCGATAACAGCTGTGAGTCTTTCTGGGTAAGTCTCTAAGAGCTTTGAACACCTTGATTGTACAGTATTTGCACAATATAATTTTTTCAATTCTTAAAATGCTGTTGCGTTGGTTGTTGACCTTTGTTAGACTTGCCATAGATTTAAACCGATAAAGTCAGAACTGTAACTAGGCCACTCAGGAACATTCAATTTTGTCTTGGTAATTAACTCAAGTGTATATGTGGTCTTGTGTTTTAGGATTTTGTCCTGCTTGAACGGTGAATATGTCTCACACTGTCTGTTGGAAAGCAGACTGGACCAGGTTTTCCTCTAGGATTTTCCCTGTGCTTAGCTCTATTCAGTTTCTTTTTATCATAAAAAAAATCCCTAGTCCTTATCGATGACAAATCAAATGTTATTTGTCACATTCGCTGAATACAACAGGTGTAGACCTTAAATTGAAGTGCTTACTTACAAGCCCTTAAGCAACAATATTTTAAGAAAAAAAAAGATAAGTAAACATTTTTTTAAATAAAAGTAAAAAATAATTAAATGGCAGCAGTAAAATAACAATAGCGAGGCTATATACAGGGCGTACCAGTACAGAGTCAATGTGCAGTGGCACCGGTTAGTAAAGGATAGAACATGATGCAGCCTATAACATAATGCAGCCATTATCATTCTTGAAGATATTAAGATAAGTTGGATTGTCACCAAACATAACGCTTTGTATTCAGGACATAACGTTAATTTCTTTGCCACAGTTTTGCACTTTTACTTTAGTGCCTTATTGCAAACAAGATGCATGTTTTGGAATATTTGTATTCTGTACAGGCGTCGTTATTTTCACTCTGTCATTTAGGTTAGTATTGTGGAGTAATTACAATGTTATTGATCCGTCCTCCGTTTTCTCCTATCACAGCCATTAAACTCTAACTGTTTTAAAGTGGAACACATCAGCGTTTTAACTACTTTGCAGATATGAAGCAAACAGACAATCATAATATCAGTAAAAAATATACAATTCCCAGTTTATACTTCAAAACCAACTTTATAAGATGTTTTAAAAATATGTTCTATTTGACCAAAAATTCCATGACGGACAGTAAGGCATTGTTGGCAGAATAGATGGATGCAGTTCAATGCATGATTAATATTTCACCAATACGTTTCTTGGTAGTCCAAAAAATATTGCTATCAGATTGTAAATCACAGCTGGCCTGGTACGTTGTTTGCTGCCTCGAGTCATTCAGGATTTTTCAGTTTCAGTGACTCAATATTTTGAACAAAAACCGATGACTGTACGACGGCTGGGAATGTCAATACAATAGAACTAGCAAGGGCAGTGATCACAAGTCAGTCATAACATGGCTAATGTATTGAAAATGAAATACACCAAGTTTGCAGACGACACAACAGTCGTAGGCCTGACCACCGACAATGATGAGACAGCCTATAGGGAGGAGGTCAGAGACCTGACCGTGTGGTGCCAGGACAACAACCTCTCCCTCAACGTGATCAAGACAAAGGAGATGATTGTGGACTACAGGAAAAGGAGAACTGAGCATTCCCCCATTTTGATCGATGGGGCTGTAGTGGAGCAGGTTGAGAGCTTCAAGTTCCTTGGTGTCCACATCACCAACAAACGATCATGGTCCAAACACACCAACACAGCCGTGAAGAGGGCACGACAAAGCCTATTCCCCCTCAGGAGACTGAAAAGATTTGGCATGGGTCCTCAGATCCACAAAAAGTTCTACAGCTGCATCATCGAGAGCATCCTGACTGGTTGCATCACTGCCTGGTATGGCATCTGCTCGGCCTTCGACCACAAGGCACTACAGAGGGTAGTGCGTATGGCCCATGACATCACTGTGGCCAAGCTTCCTGCCATCTAGGACCTCTATACCAGTCGGTGTCAAATGCCCTAAAAATTGTCAGACTCCAGCCACCCTAGTCATAGAATTGTCTCTCTGCTACCACACGGCAAGCAGTACTGGAGTGCCAAGTCTAGGTCCAAAAGACTTCATAACAGTTTCTACCCCCAAGCCATAAGACTCCTGAACAGCTAATCAAATGGCTATTTAATTAGCTGGTCATGGGTGCACCTCAGCCACGCTCAAGGTTCTAAACGATATCATGACCGCCATCAATAAGAAACATTACTGTGCAGCCGTAGTCATCGACCTGGCCAAGGCTTTCGACTCTGTCAATCACCACATTCTTATCAGATTCACAACCTTGGTTTCTCAAATGACTGCCCCACCTAGTTCACCAACTACTTCTCAGATAGAGTTCAGTGTGTCAAATCGGAGGGCCTGTTGTCGGGACCTCTGGCAGTCTCTTTGGGGGTACCACAGGGTTACATTTTCGGGCGACTCTTGTCTCTGTATATATCAACGATGTCGCTCTTGCTGCTGGTGATTCCCTGATCCACCTCTACGCAGACCACACCTATCTGTATACATCTGGGCCTTCTTTGGACACTGTGTTAACAAACCTCCAAACGAGCTTCAATGCCATACAACACTCCTTCCGTGGCCTCCAACTGCTCTTAAATGATAGTAAAACTAAATGCATGCTCTACAACCAATTGCTACCCGCCCGCCCAACTAGCATCACTACTCTGGACGGTTCTGACTTAGAGTATGTGGACAACTACAAATACCTAAGTGGCTGGCTAGACTGTAAACTCTCCTTCCAGACTAATATTAAACATCTCCAAACCAAAATTAAATCTACAATCGGCTTCCTATTTCACAACAAAGCCTCCTTCACTCACACTGTCAAACATACCCTCGTAAATCTGACTATCCTACCGATCCTCGACTTCAGCGACGTCATTTACAAAATGGCCTCCAACACTCTACTCAGCAAACCGGATACAGTCTATCACAGTGCCATCCGTTTTGTCACCAAAGCCCCATATACTACCCACCACTGCAACCTGTACGCTCTCGTTGGCTGGCCTTTGCTCCATACTCGTCGCCAAACCCACTGGCTCCAGGTCATCTACAAGTTTTTGTTAGGTAAAGCCCCACCTTATCTCAACTCACTGGTCACCATAGCAGCACCCACCCGTAGCACGCGCTCCAGCAGGTATATCTCACTGGTCACCCCCAAAGCCAACACCTCATTTGGCAGCAGAGAACTGGAAGGAAAGGTGGCCAATGACTGGAACGAACTGCAAAAATCACTGAAGCTCGAGACTCATATCTCCCTCACTAGCTTTAAGCACCGATCACTGCACCTGTACATAGCCCATCTGTAAATAGCCCATCCAACTACCTCATCCCCATACTGTATTTATTTATTTATCTTGCTCCTTTGCACCCCAGTATCTCTACTTGCACATTCGTCTTCTGCACAGCTATCACTCCAGTGTTTAATTGGTATATTGTAATTACTTCGCCACCATGGTCTATTTATTGCCTTACCTCCCTTATCTTACCTGGTTAAATAAAGGTGAAATAAAAAAATTGCCCCCCCCCCTATTTTACGCTGCTGCTACTCTCTGTTTATTATCTATGCATAGTCACTTTAACTCTACCTACCAGTATATATTACCTCAATTACCTCGGCTAACCGGTGCCCCCGCACATTGACTCTGTGCCGGTACCCCCTGTATATAGCCTCCCTATTGTTAATTAAAGAGCAACAGTAAAACGTATCTATTTTTTTACTTAACACTTATTTTTTCTTAACTGCATTGTTTAAGGGCTTGTAATGTGACGCATGTGACAAATAAAATCAGATTTTGTTTAATAGGCTAGCGCACATGTCAAACACAAGCGCACGTATCAAACACAAGGCCCACAGGCCGAATAGGGGACACAAGCGAGTATATGTCACGGCTGTCTAGGACCAGTGGAGATGTGGAATCAGGAGCAGGAGACAGAGGGCCGGAGCAACTGTGTTTTAATAATAATAATTTCAAACGCAATAGCCGTAGGGCACAAGGCGCGTGGCGAAGTCCGCCAGGGGAAAACACATTCCCAAAATAAGCGCACTGAAAAAAATTGCACAGGGCGCAGCCCGGCAATATAATGGACAATAATAGCGAAAGAACAGCTTACACTCGCAACTGTCCTGAGTGGACAATAAACAATCCCGCACGAGAACCCCAACTGAAAATACACACAAAATAACCCCCCACTAATGACAAACACAAAACAGGTGCGGGATAGACAGACAAAATCAAAAGACACAGAAACAACGATCGGTGGCAGCTAATAGGCCGGCGACGACGACCGCCGAGCGCCGCCCGACCGAGGAGGGGCGCCACCTTCGTTAGATACTGTGACAGTACCCCTCCCCTGGAGCCGCGCGCCGACGCCGGCCTCGGGGACGGCCCGGAGGGCGAGGCTCCGGCCGATCCGGACGGCGACGGTGGAATTCTTGTAGCATAGGTGGATCTAGAATGTCCGCCGCCGGAACCCAGCACCTCTCCTCCGGACCGTACCCCTCCCAGTCCACGAGGTACTGCAGGCCCCCTACCCGACGTCGGGAGTCCAGGTTGACTTGGACTGTGTATGCCGGGGCCCCCCGATGTCCAGGGGGGGCGGGGGGACCTCCAGCACCTCACCGTCCTGCAGTGGACCAGCTACCACCGGCCTGAGGAGAGACACATGAAACGAGGGGTTAATGCGGTAATATGAAGGGAGTTGTAACCTGTAACACACCTCGTGCCCGATGTCCTCGGGCACCCCATAGTGCCGGAAGACATGGGTGAACAGGGCCTCCGCGGTCTGCAGGGCCGTAGGAAGACCGGGCAAAGGGAGCAGACGGCAGGACTTAGAGAAACTGTCCACAACGACCAGGATCGCCGTATTCCCCTGGGACGGCGGGAGATCCGTGAGGAAATCCACCGAGAGGTGAGACCAAGGCCGCTGTGGAACGGGGAGGGGCTGTAATTTCCCTCGAGGCAGGTGCCTAGGAGCCTTGCACTGAGCGCATACCGAACAGGAAGAGACATAACGCCGAACATCCTCAGCCAAGGTGGACCACCAGTACCTTCCCTTCAGGCCCCGCACTGTCCGTTCCACCCCAGGATGACCCGAGGAGGGTAGAGTGTGGGACCAT
The DNA here is from genome assembly GCF_901001165.1 of Salmo trutta. Lineage (NCBI taxonomy): Eukaryota > Metazoa > Chordata > Actinopteri > Salmoniformes > Salmonidae > Salmo > Salmo trutta. Next base: position 17,713,181 of record NC_042970.1, on the reverse strand, counting down.
CGGATCAGGCGATCGCGAACACCAAGCGAAACGTATTTCAGGCCCACGGGACACTGCGGTGGAGTGGGTTCTGACCGACCCGCCCGCTCGATGTCCGCATCCACCTCCCATACCACCGGTGCCACCAGACAGGAGGCGGGAAGTATGGGAGTAGGATCGATGGTCCGCTCCTCGGTGTCGTAGAGACGTGACAGTGCGTCAGCCTTCCGGTTCCGGGAACCTGGAATGTACGAGAGGGTAAAGTGAAACCTCGTAAAAAACATGGCCCACCTTGCCTGACGGGGATTAAGCCTCCTCGCAGCCCGAATATATTCCAGGTTACGGTGGTCGGTCCAGATAAGAAAAGGGTGACGTGCCCCCTCAAGCCAATGTCTCCACACCGTCAAAGCCCTGACCACGGCTAACAACTCCCGGTCCCCCACATCATAGTTGTTCTCCGCCGGGCTCAGCTTCTTAGAAAAGAAGGCACATGGGCGGAGCTTCGGAGGAACGCCCGAGCGCTGCGATAGCACAGCTCCTACCCCAGCCTCGGACGCGTCCACCTCCACTATGAATGGCAAAGAGGGGTCCGGATGCGCCAGGACAGGTGCGTTGGTGAACAGAACCTTCAGACGATGGAAGGCTCTGTGCGCCTCTGCTGACCATCGTAGCCGCACCGGCCCCCCCTTCATCAGTGAGGTAATGGGAGCCGCCACCTGGCCAAAACCCCGGATAAACCTCCGATAATAATTAGCGAACCCCAAGAACCGTTGCACCTCCTTCACAGTGGTTGGGGTTGGCCAATTACGCACAGCCGTCACGCGGTCACACTCCACCTCCACCCCCGAGGTGGAAATGCAATATCCTAGAAATGAGACGGCTCGTTTGGAGAACTCACATTTCTCAGCCTTGACGTATAGGTTATGCTCCAGCAGCCGCCCAAGCACTTTACGCACCAGGGACACATGCTCGGCGCGTGTGGCGGAGCAAATCAAGATGTCATCGATGTACACCACCACACCCTGCCCGAGCATGTCCCGAAGGACCTCGTCCACAAAGGATTGGAAGACAGCGGGAGCGTTCTTTAACCCATACGGCATGACGAGGTACTCATAATGGCCCGATGTGGTACTAAATGCGGTTTTCCACTCGTCTCCATCTCGGATACGCACCAGGTTATACGCGCTCCTGAGATCTAGTTTCGTGAAGAAGCGCGCCCCGTGAAATGACTCCACTGCTGTAGCAATGAGAGGTAGCGGGTAGCTGAAACCCACTGTGATAGCATTTAGACCTCTATAGTCAATGCACGGGCGCAGACCTCCCTCCTTCTTCTTCATGAAAAAAAAGCTAGAGGAGACGGGGGACTTAGATGGCCGAATGTATCCCTGTCTCAAGGACTCAGTGACGTATGTATCCATAGCCACTGTCTCCTCCTGAGACAGAGGATACACGTGACTCCTAGGAAGAACCGCGTCGGCCTGGAGGTTTATCGCACAATCCCCTCGTCGATGGGGGGTAATAGAGTCGCCTTCGTCTTACTGAAGGCGATAGCCAAATCGGCATACTCTGAGGGAATGTGCACGGTGGAGACTTGGTCTGGACTCTCCACCGTAGTCGCACCGATGGAAACTCCTACGCACCTACCTGAGCACTCCCTCGACCACCCCGTAAGAGCCCTCTGCCTCCACGAAATCTGAGGGTTGTGTGTGGCTAGCCAGGGGATTCCCAGTACCACCGGAAACGCTGGGGAGTCAATGAGGAACAGGCTGATACGCTCCTCATGACCCCCCCACGTCTGCATAACCAGTGGCACTGTGACCTCCCCTACTTGGCCTGACCCTAGCGGTCGACTATCTAGGGCGTGCACGGGGAAGGGGTGGTCCAGCTGAACCAGGGGAATCCCTAACCTCTTCGCTAACCCACGGTCCATAAAACTCCCAGCTGCACCTGAATCGACTAGTGCCTTATACTGGAAGTGAGGGGAAAAATCAGGAAAACAAATGGAGGTGTACATGTGGTCGACAGAGGGCTCTGGGTGTGGCTGGTGCAGACTCACCTGGGGGGTCGAAGTAGTGCTCTGCCTGCCCTCCGAACTCCCGGGGGGACCTCTCCAGCACCGGTCCACAGTGTGTCCTCTGCGCCCACAGCGGGTGCAGGAGAGACCCCCCCCTCCGGTCCTCCTCGACGCAGCCCCCCCTATCTCCATGGGCTGTGGAGCGGGAGGACTGGGAGGCGGAACGAACAGGCCCCGACTGGAACGTCCCTGGGAAGCCAGCAGGTTGTCCAGTCTAATGGACAAATCCACCAGTTGGTCTAAGGTGGAGGCATTGTCCCTACAGGCCAGCTCCCGGCGGACGTCCTCGCGAAGGCTACACCTATAGTGGTCTATCAAGGCCCGCTCGTTCCACCCCAATCCAGCGGCGAGAGTCCGGAATTCCAGGGCGAAATCCTGAGCGCCCCTCGTCTCCTGTCTCAAATGGAATAGCCGCTCACCCGCCGCCCTGCCCTCCGGGGGATGATCGAAAACCGCCCGGAAGCGGCGGGTGAACTCAGGGTAGTCGCCCCGAGCCGAGTCTGGGCCATCCCAGACCGCATTGGCCCATTCCAGGGCTCGACCCGTGAGACACGATACGAGGACGCTCACCCTCTCTTCGTCGGAGGGGGGAGGGCAGACGGTCGCCATGTATAGTTCCAATTGGAGCAAGAACCCCTTGCACCCAGCGGCCGTCCCATAGAACTCCCGGGGAGGAGTAATCCGGATACCGCCGGCGCCCGCTTCAGGGGGTGTGTGTAGAGGCGCAGGGTGAGGGACCGGAGCTGGTCCAGCTGGGGAAGCACCTCTCTCCCAGTTCTCCAACCGGGCCAACACCTGGTCCATGGCCGAGCCTAGGCGGTGGAGGAGGCTGGCGTTTTGAGAGACCTGCTCAGCCATGGATGGCGCTTCTGCTCCTGCTGACTCCATAGTGGTGCGGGATTCTGTCACGGCTGTCTAGGACCAGTGGAGATGTGCAATCAGAAGCAGGATCAGAGGGCCGGAGCAACTGTGTTTTAATAATAATAATTTCAAAAGCAATAGCCGTAGGGCACAGGGCGCGTGGCGAAGTCCGCCAGGGGAAAACACATTCCCAAAATAAGCGCACTGAAAAAAAAAGCACAGGGCGCAGCCCGGCAATATAATGGACAATAATAGTGAAAGAACAGCTTACACTTGCAACTGTCCTGAGTGGACAATAAACAATCCCGCACGAGAACCCCAACTGAAAATACACACAAAATAACCCCCCACTAATGACAAACACAAAACAGGTGCGGGATAGACAGACAAAATCAAAAGACACAGAAACAACGATCTGTGGCAGTTAATAGGCCGGCGACGACGACCGCCGAGCGCCGCCCGACCGAGGAGGGGCGCCACCTTCGTTAGGTACTGTGACAGTATAAATGAGTCAACTGTTGCGTCACCTACTTCATGAAATTACAGCCTGATGCCATAGCATAGATGAATTCACCTTCAATTGCACTGATTTTGTGTCTCCCGCTTACTGTGTGCAGCGGAGGGAAAGTGTAGAGACGCATGCCGCAGTTGTGCTAGGCTATTAAAATGTTGCAGTCTGGCTTTGGTTTTTAAAGCTTGACAATGAATAACCAAAAAACACAACCTGCAACAAAACACTGTGCAAAGGAGAAACATTTAGCCCTATTACAGCAACATTTGAGCAGGAGCCTTGGCTGGCTACTCAACTACAAGACATGTTGAGTGCCCAATACAGCAATGCTGCATTCAACCGCACATGTGATACATGCAGTGCAAAATTTGTATTTTTATGAAAGGAGCTTTTACTGATATATGCTGCGCTACTCTGTTTATCATGTATCCTGATGCCTAGTCACCTTACCCCTATACATATCTAACCCTACCACTCCAGTATCCCTGCACATTGTAAACATGGTATTGTCAAATTGACCCTGTATATAGTTTACTTTCTTGTGTTCTTCTTATTTCTATTTCTCATGTGTTTTTGTTCTACTTTACTTTATTTTGTAGTACTACTGATATTGAATACTGCGTTGTTGGGAAAGACCTTGCAAGAAAGGCATTTCTCTGTACTTGTGTACGTGACAACTGCATTTGCATTATGCAGTATGAAAATAAAATAAGTGAAAATGTATGCACTCTGTCACGACTGTAAGTCTCTGGATAAGTGTCAACTAAACTACAATAAAAAAAGCTTTTGTATTCAGTAGTCCCTTCACATTTCTATCTCACTGTGACGTAGTAATGGCTTTGCCCCGCACATGCTGTAACAACACTTTAGTGATGGCATTTTTTATGTTCTATACTTTCTCCATGCTTTTAGGTAACATTATCCTAACAGCAAAATTAAAAATAGGTTTTAAGCCCCCTGCATGTCATGGTGAAGAACCTGCACTTCAGCCATTAAATCTGAAATCCTTTTCAAAACACTTTGTGGTTGGAATACGTTTGGTTGTTAAAAGTAACACAATGGACCTCCTTGTTCACAGAACACTTGAACACTGAATACATCTTCCACCGACAGCTGAAGCTATTTTAATGGTAACTTTGTGATAACTTAATTACTGGGGGATTAACAAATATGAATAATTTCAGACTTGAAAAAGAGCACTTCCACTTCATACCCTGCAAACATGTGTTTTGAATCTTTATGACAATGGTGTGAATAATGTCAAATTTATCAAGTTTGACATCTTACAATAGGTTAAAAAACACACTCCTAATTATCACTCGGTCTCCCTTATTTCATGTGTGTAAAATAGTGTCAGGCAGAGGGTAAAAGTCAATGGTGATAAGGGTAGATATGCCTGAAAAAATCCTCTCTTCACTGAGCTAGATTCCAAATGGAGTTGGAGAACTAGTTTTAATGGGCTTTATGTCTCTGGGGCTGTGTGGTACCAGATGTCTCTAGCTGAGGGAGACAGCCTAATTAAGACCTCTGAGATTGGGGTCCCAGAGAGTTTAGGGTGCATGGGCAGACAAGGGCGCAGCAGCCATGGTATCACTGGAACAAGTAGGCTACCCTTGAGGGGGGAAAAATATTGAAAAAAGACATGCAGTATTTAGCAGCTGTATTACATGTTCAAATGTGGTAGTGATTTCAATGACTTTTAAATAATCTGCATTATTATTTCATGCTTGAGGAGGTTGTGGAGTTTTTTTCCATTAAAACTCTTGACCTTCAATCTGTGATTTACATTTTTTTTTTAATCAAAATATACAGTAGCTTTAATCAGTCAACTCACCGTTTGACTCCATCTTGTTGTATGGCTGTGCCCTTTTGATCTTACCTTATAGATTATCTTGTAGCTTAATTCACTGGTTAACACTGAGATGCGGATATATCTTGATTTTTGAAATGCATAAAATGTTTGTATGATTACGTTCTCCCATCTAAATTTTGTATGTTTTGTATATATTTAAATATATTTTCAACCTTCCGGCAACCCGCCTCACCCAATGTAATACAGATCTGCTATTTTTATAGCCAGAACCTCCATCAGAAGTTAGCCATCAGAGGTTAACCAGCTAATTATCTACTAGCTATTTAGTCATTGTTAGCCACTGCTAGCGGCCTTTACCTTTAGCACAGACACCAGCCGCTTTTAGCCTGGATAATACTTGCCAGCCTGCACAGCGCGTTATCAACCTTGTGCATATCGGACTGTTTTTCTCCACTAAAACACCAGATTCCTACCTTAAGCCCTGGACCATTACTCCTGATCATCACAGCTAGCTAGCTGCCACCGAGTGGCCCAGCCCTGAAGCTAGCCTTGAGCCAGGCCCATCTCTCGGCCTGCTCAGTGAACCCTATGATCACTACACAGCTGATGCCTCCCGGACTCTTCACTAACACGACTAGAATCCACTACACCACCAGATTCTTGCCATAAGCTCTGGACCTTTGCATCGGTTCATCGCTGCTAGCTAGCTGCTACCGAGTGGCTATAGTGGCTAACACCCTTGTCCCAAAGCTAGCACCAGTTAGCCGCGAGCCAGGTGCATCTCCCGGCTAGCAAACTAAGTTACTCCAGCTACAATACCTCTTTTGCCAACTGGCCTGGACCCTTTGTCGACACGGAGCCCTGCCTTTCCATCACGACTGGTCTGCCGACGTAATTCCATCTGTTGTGCCCTCAACCGGCCTTTGCCGGACATTGGAGCAGACGCTTCTACTAGCCACGGCCTGCTAACTTTCTCCCGCTTGCCAGCGTAGTAACGACTACCTAGCGGCTTCCCTGTGTCATCTATTGCTGTTCACTGGACCCTATGGTCACTTGGCTACATAGCTGATGCCTGCTGGACTGTTCATTAATCACGGTACTCCATTTTGTTTATTTTGTTTATCTTTCGGCGCCAGCCTCGAACACAGGCCCTGTGTGTAGTTATTCATTCATCGCCATTTTACCTGTTGTTGTCTTAGCTGATGTTGTCTTAGCTAGCTCTCCCAATCAACACTTGTGATTGCTTTATGCCTCGCTTTATGTCTCTCTCTAATGTCAATATGCCTTGTATACTGTTGTTTAGCATAGTTATAATTGTTTTAGTTCACTGCGGAGCCCCTAGTCCCACTCAACATGCCTCAGATACCTCTTTTGTTCCACCCCCCCACACATGCGGTGACCTCACCCAGCATAACTAGTGTGGCCAGAGATGCAACCTCTCTCATCGTCACTCAATGCCGAGGTTTACCTTCACTGTACCCGCCCCATACCATACCCCTGTTTGCCCATTATTCCCTGAATCTATCCTACCACGCCCAGAAATCTGCTCCTTTTATTCTCTGTCCCCAACACAGTAGACAACCAGCTTTGATAGCCTTTAGCCTCCTCCTCTGTTCATCGGGTGATGTGGAGGTTAACCCAGGCCCTGTGTGTCCCCAGGCGCTCTCATTTGTTGACTTCTGTAACCATTAAAGCCTTGGTTTCATGCATGTTAACATCAGAAGCCTCCTCCCTAAGTTTGTTTTACTCAGTGCTTTAGCACACTTCGCCAACACTGTCCTTGCCGTGTCTGAATCCTGGCTTAGGAAGGCCACCAAAAATTCGGAGATTTCCATACCCAACTGCAACATTTTCCATCAAGATAGAACTGCCAAAGGGGGAGGAGTTAGCCTGCAAAGTTCTGTCATATTTTCCAGGTCTATGCCCAAACAGTTCGAGCTTCTAATTTAAAAAATGAATCTCTCCAGAAATAAGTCTCTCACTGTTGCCACCTGTTATAGACCCCCCTCAGCTCCCAGCTGTGCCCTGGACACGATATGTGAATTGATTGCCCCCCATCAATCTTCAGAGTCCGTTCTGTTAGGTGACCTAAACTGGGATATGCTTAACACCCCGGCAGTCCTACAATCTAAGATAGATGCCCTCAATCTCAAACAAATTATCAAGGAACCCACCAGGTACAACCCTAAATCCGTAAACATGTGCACTTGCCCTCCAAATACACCTCTGCTGTTTTCAATGAGGATCTCAGCGATCACTGCCTCATTGACTGCATCCGCTATGGGTCCGCGGTCAAACTACCACCCCTCATCACTGTCAAATGCTCCCTAAAACACTTCTGCGAGCAGGCTTTTCTGATCGACCTGGCCCGGGTATCCTGGAAGGATATTGACCTCATCCCGTCAGTAGAGGATGCCTGGTCGTTCTTTAAAAGTAATTTCCTCACCATCTTGAATAAGCATACCCCTTTCAAAAAATGTAGAACTAAGAACAGATATAGCCCTTGGTTCACTCCAGACCTGACTGCCCTTGGCCAGCACAAAAACATCCTGTGGCGGACTGCACTAGCATCGAACAGTCCCCGCGATATGCAACTTTCAGGGAAGTCAGGATTCAATACACAGTCAGTTAGGAAAGCAAAGGCTAGCTTTTTCAAACAAAAATGTACATCCTGTAGCTCCAACTCCAAAACTTTTTGGGACACTGTAAAGTCTATGGAGAGTAAGAGCACCTCCTCCCAGCTTCCCAATGCACGGAGGCTAGGAAACACTGTCACCACCGATAAATCCACGATTTATCCATCGAGAATTTTAAGAAGCATTTCTCTACGGCTGGCCATGCTTTCCTCCTGGCTACCCCAACCCCGGCCTACAGCTCTGCACCCCCCGCAGCTACTTGGCTAAGCCTCCCCAGCTTCTCCTTCACCCAAATCCAGATAGCAGATGTTCTGAAAGAGCTGCAAAACCTGGACCGTACAAATCAGCTGGGCTAGACAATCTGGACCCTCTCTAAAATTGCAACCCCTATTACCAGTCTGTTCAACCTCTCTTCGTATCGTCCGAGATCCCTAAAGATTGGAAAGCTGCCGCGGTCATCCCTCTCTTCAAAGGGGGTCGACACTCTAGACGCGAACTGTTACAGACCTATATCCATCCTGCCCTGCCTTTCTGAAGTCTTCGAAAGCCAAGTTAACAAACGGATCACTGACAATTTCGAATCCCACGTACCTTCTCCGCTGTGCAATCCGGTTTCTGAGCTGGTCACGGGTGCACCTCAGCCACGCTCAAGGTCCTAAACGATATCATAACCACCATCGATTAAAGACAGTACTGTGCAGCCGTCTTCATGGACCTGGCCAAGGCTTTCGAATTTGTCAATCACTGTATTCTTATCGGCAGATTCAACAGCCTTGGTTTCTCAAATGACTGCCTCACCTAGTTCACCAACTACTTCTCAGATAGAGTTCAGTGTGTCAAATCGGAGGGCCTGTTGTCCGGACCTCTGGCAGTCTCTTTGGGGGTACCACAGGGTTCAATTTTCGGACGACTCTTTTCTCTGTATATATCAACGATGTCGCTCTTGCTGCTGGTGATTCCCTGATCCACCTCTACGCAGACCACACCATTCTGTATACATCGGGGCCTTCTTTGGACACTGTTAACAAACCTCCAAACGAGCTTCAATGCCATACAACACTCCTTCCGTGGCTTCCAACTGCTCTTAAATGCTAGTAAAACTAAATGCATGCTTTTCAACCGATTGCTGCCCGCACCCGCCCGCCCAACTAGCATCACTACTCTGGATGGTTCTGACTTAGAGTATGTGGGCAACTACAAATACCTAAGTGGCTAGCTAGACTGTAAACTCTCCTTCCAGACTAATATTAAACATTTCCAATCCGAAATGTTATCTAGAATTGGCTTCCTATTTCACAACAAAGCCTCCTTCACTCACACTGCCAAACATACCCTCATAAATCTGACTATCCTACCGATCCTCCACTTCGGCGATGTCATTTTCAAAATGGCCTCCAACACTGTACTCAGCAAACCGGATACAGTCTATCACAGTGCCATCCGTTTTGTCACCAAAGCCCAATATACTACCCACCACTGCAACCTGCATGCTCTCGTTGGCAGGCCCTCGCTACATATTCGTCGCCAGACCCACTGGCTCCAGGTCATCTATAAGTCTTTGCTAGGTAAAGCTACGCGTTATCTCAGCTCACTGGTCACCATAACAACACCCACCCGTAGCACGCGCTCCAGCAGGTATATCTCACTGGTCATCCCCAAAGCCAAGACCTCATTTGGCCGCCTTTCCTTCCAGTTCTCTGCTGCCAATGACTGGAACGAATTGCAAAAATCGCTGAAGTTGGAGACATATATCTCCCTCACTAACTTTAAGCATCAGCTATCTGAGCAGCTTACCGATCACTGCAGCTTTGTACAGTTCATCTGTAAATAGCCCATCCAACTACCTACCTCATCCCCATATTGTTTTAATTTACTTTTTTGCTCTTTTGCACACCAGTATTTCTACTTGCACATCTATCATTCCAGTGTTAATTTGTTAAATTGTAATTACTTCGCTACTATGTCCTGTTTATTGCCTTACCTCCTCAGGCCATTTGCACACGCTGTATATAGACTTTTTCTATTGTGTTTTTGACTGAACGTTTGTTTATTCCATGTGTAACTCTGTTGTTTTGTGTCGCACTGCTTTGCTTTATCTTGGCCAGGTCGCAGTTGTAAATGAGAACTTGTGAGAGTTCCTGGCCTACCTGGTTAAATAAAGGTGAAATTAAAAAATAAATGAAAAACAGCACTTTCCTTTTAGATGTGGGGGTCCTGGACATTACAATAAAATATGCATTAAAACAAATCTCTTCACATTACCATTGATCGTTTCTATGGTGATGTGAGTAGATGGTGTAAGTCTATAGGTGTTTCAGTCAGTGGTGACCCGTGTTTTGAGCCCCACCTGTTTAGCTAAAATACAATTTTGGAGGGCTGTTTTTCATATCTTGGCATTAATACGTGTCACATAACATTTTTTTGTTTAAATTACTTAAAAATGAGTTAATACAGCCGCATACAAACATGGTCTCTTTTTTGCTTTCTTGAGTAAAATACAGGTGTTTCAACCTAGCTCAGTGCTTTCTGTGGTGAAGGGGCAGCCAGCAGAAAATACAGAGCATAGCGGTTGGTAATCTTCTCTTGTTGCGCCGTGATTGCTCAGTGTTCTGTCACCACAAAATCTACAGGGAGAGCTAGAAAGTTCAAACCCCTTGGATGCTGCCATAGATTTACATTAGAAGTGCCAATCCAAGGCTCAAGGTCATTGGCCACAGATAAAATTACATTACATCACATATCTATCGTAGCTTTGATTGGACTGAACATCATACTTTCAAAATCATCATGAATCAAGTTGACAATCTACTGGCAAATCCTTTTCAATCCTTGTCATATGAAGAGAAATTATAAAACGTATCTGTGCTCATCGGCTATTGGACAACAAGTTGGAAATCGCAAATTCAACAATTAGTGGTTTGGAAGGAATCAGTGGCTAACTGCAAGTGTTGCAAAGCAATCATTATTTAGCTTCCCCTGCCTGCTATTTGGTGGAGAGGGTGTGTCATCCAAGTCCAAGTTTAAGAGTCTCTTTTCCAAGCTTAAAAGGATAAACATTCACACGCAACATCATAGGCCATAAAAAGTTGAATACATTGGCCATGCTGTCAATCCAGCATGACTTCTGCTGCGTTTAAAATATCTGGAAATCTCAAACTTCAGTGAGTTCAAGAGGACTGGGAACTCAAAAATAAAGAGCTCTGACTGGGAAAATACATTTTGAACATTCATCCAACTCGGGACATCGGTCCTATTTTTAGAGCTCCGAACTGAAGATCACTGACGTCATGATTCGACCAGAGTTCCCAGTTGTCTTGAAAGCACCATAAATCCAGAGAATGCCAGACTTTGATGAAGTTTTATGACAAAATTTGCCCACAAGAAGGAACGTCGCGCCACAGCACAATGGTGAGTCCAAATAATGTCTTGTATCCTGCTGCACAAATGATTTATGCCAGGGAGATATGTATACTGTAGCTAAGAAAGTAATACTAAGTGTATGTTGTAAGCTGTTAGTAGCACATGTGCCTCACCCTAATAATTTGGTCCCTTTTCCCCTCATAACTTTGCCTACTGTTCTGACTTGGTGGTGCCGATGTCATCATTGAATATTTTAAGAGGTTATATTGTCTGCTTCTATGCCCCCTTTATTTATCCTATGGTTCTGACTTAGTGTACAGGGAGAATACGGTACGAATGGCCCATGTTCTGAATTCTGTTGCTGTACATTTCAAAAGTGCTGAACAAATAGTTATATTGATTACATCTGTCTTAGCTCGCTCATTAATGTCTTAATCGAAATTACGGATTGCCTCTTATCCGCTCATCGTTCCCTTATGCCATAGTTTGTACATCTCAATTCTCAGTAGAAACCATATATCAGCTATGTTTTTTAAAAAGGCAGTAAATGAGGCTGTATTAACTGTTTTGCTGCCAGACAAGGCTTCATGGTGCTGGAAAGAAAGCTCTGCTGTTGGGACAGCTTTATATAGGCCTTAACAGTTTGTGAGCATCGTTTTTCACTGTTATAGTGCAATTAATGTATGGTTTAGTGTTGTGGGGTGGCTTTGCTGGCATGCGTCAACATTTTTGGGGTTGGAGTTTGCCCCACCAAGATTTACATGCTAAAATCGGCACTGGTTTCAGATGCCTTTTTAATTCCAATGAAATCGTATCTTCAGGTTTTTACAGGGGCTGCATAGACTGTGAAATGAGGGACACTTCTCCTCAGCAAGGCTGTTCTGAGGATCTCTACCACAAAATGCCATACGTTTGCCATACGTTTTTTATATTGTAACTCTGTTGTGTGGTCTCTTCAACTCAAGCTGCTTTTCTGTTTGATGTCCTTCACTGCCAACCTCAGATTCCACCTTCTACTTTACCATCTCTTCTATTCTTATGGATATAGGGGGAATAATCAGAGCGGCATTGACCTGTTTTGTTGGGTGTGTATACTCTGTCAGAGCCCGTGTCAAGGAGAGCGGTCACAGTTCATGCCTAATCTTTAGCAGAATTAATCACTCTGTGACCTAGCAGAGATGATGGACTCCCTTTCCTTTCTCTGAAATACCACTGCTGTCTCCCACATTGTGCAGCTGAATGACAGCTGCCATTCCCCGGTGGGACCCACAACCAGGCTGTGTTGACAGAACTCTGTTGCAGCTCTGATGATATATGGTGATGATGCGTATCAGCAGTTTGTGATTTGAATAATTGTTTTTTTCTCAGCAGATATTCTCAAAGGGGTGTATTATTTGACTCAGGGCAAAGTATTATTTACAGAAACATATATTTCACCTGACAAAACGAATAAAATGGTTCCACCGACATAGATGAGCATTGCTGTTAGATTTCTCTTGATCTTGACTTCACCTTTTCATATCAGTTTGGAATTGCTCCTAATGTCCCTTCGCCCTACTGTAAGAGCTATTTCCTATCTGGTTAGCTGGTGAATGGGGCTGCAGCTCCCTTGCCGGCAAATACATCACTAGTATAAGAAGTGATCAATTGGAGAGGAAAGGGCTGATACAACACCGTTGAATATTTCGGGGCCTGTAATTTGATTCAATGAATTATTCATGGGTGGCCCTGTAATGAATGTAAAAAGAGTTTCCCTATCATTCATAATCTCCGGGGCTGCAGTAATGTGACTCCCTTGCTTTGGGCACTTAGTGTCGTTTCCAAAAGCCTGCTGCTGGATACCTGAGCATGTAAGGAAGGGGTGGAACTAGAGACATTTTTTGGAATGCTGAAAGAGAGGCTTCAAATGTTAACACCTTATATACAATGGCTGAGGATTATAGAAAATATAGGAAAAACCCTGTGCTCAGGGTGAGGATTTTTGATAAAGAATAGAATAAGATGTTGGATATGATAAGGATATGTCTGAATAGATGGATATCTGAGTTTATCTGTCTGGTTTTATACAATCTGCTACTGAGACAAGGCTGTGTTCCATTTCACATCATTAACGTACTGTAAAACCAGCACAGATCACAAAGACTAGCAACAATTCACCAGGTAATTTTTTTATTTTATATTGGCGGCAGGTAGCCTAGTGGTTAAGAGTGTCGGGCCGGTAACCGAAAGGTAGCTGCTTCAAATCCCTTAACCAACTAGGTGAAAAATCTGTTGATATGCCCTTGAGCAAAGCACATAACCCTAATTGCTTCTGTAAGTCGCTCTGGATAAGAGCGTCTGCTAAATGACTCAAATGTAAAACGTAGCTGTTGATGAGAAAGTGTCAAGAATAAAAGTTCAATCTAGGAATTCATACTCTCCTTCAAACTTTTCATTGTGCTAAAGATATGCCTATGTGTGCTCATTATCACCTAACTTGAGTCACTGAGTAAGATGTAGTAGGCTACAACATATGCAAGAAAACAAGCTGTGAAAAACGGTGTGTGTCGTAAGCAACTCACTGGAAACAATGGCATGAACCCGATTACCTGCATTTGACTTGCGCTGTCAACCCTTAAAATAGAAAAGCCATTAGTCTAGAGAAGCATGACACCACACTCCAACACTCCTCTTAGCTCAACGGGGAGCGGAATATATATATATATATATATATATGATTGGTTATGGGTGGTGTTATATTGCACACAACTGGGAACAGCGTTCCATATCCATTCACTATTGGAACAAGAGAGTGGCAGGATTATGCATAGTAATCAGTAATAAAGAATTGCCTTGTATTGTTCCCCTCATTACTCTCCTATTGGACACAGCCATTCAGGTAGAATGAGATGTTGAATATCACTTCTGCTGCTTATATTTATTGGGCTTTTTCCTGTTAGAAATATAATTCTCTCTCTGGAGATAATGATTAAGTAGTAAAAGTCGTCTTAAGTTATCTTTTCTTATTATTATTGAGTCTTGGTCCTTTTCACTGAATATGAAATTGCCTAGCAAACAAACACGGACACTAGTTTTGTATGAAATACAGCTCTTAAATAATATGTTGGATTACATTTAGCCGTTTCAACAGCAACTTGCTCAGTGATCCTTTCTAAGACTCTTGTTGTGAAATTGCTAGTAGTTTGCTTCTCTGCCTTTTCTCTGATATTGTGCTGTAGAGTATGCAGAGTGCTTTTTATTAAGGCCACTGCAAGCGGGGCTCTATCCACCTGCAGAAACAATCTGTCTTTCTGTGTTAGCTTTGCTGGTGTCTGTCATGCTGGAAACCAAATTACAATGAGTAAATGGCCTCTGTATTGCAAGCACAGGAATTCAGGTCATTGTGATTGGTGTGTGTGTATCACACCAATGCCTCTTAGAAATGGTGATACCCTATGAAGTAGCTACCACTTTTACAAAACATTTTTATAGCGTTATACCACGACACAACATTGTAGAAAAGTTAAAAGCAGTGAATTTATTGGCCAGTATTTAACTTATTAATATTTAGCACTGTATATTCTTACCAAGTTTATTATTTTACTCTGAGTCAATAATGCATATTTCCAGGCAAAATACACAAACTCTATCAAACAAACTATGATCTGGGGTCGATCAGATGGGTCAAACTTGTAGTATTTTTATTTTTTTTTACAACTTTATCACTGTTTGACATCCAGTCATCCTTTTTCTTCAGGAATTCAAGGACAATCATTGAATCCTGCCGTGGTGGACTGCTGCCATCACTGTTGCCATAATTGTGCAGAGCCTTGAAGAAGGAATGTTCCCTGTGATCAGGGCTGTACACTGTGTTACGGACTGATAGCAGCAGCAAGGCACAGTGTCTCTCACTCACTCACTCACTCACTCACTCACTCACTCACTCACTCACTCACCAAAGGAAGAGGCTGATTGTGTCTCAGCTCCTGGTGAAGTATAGAGCTCTCTCCAGTTACTCTACGAGTACTCAATCAGTGGGAAACATGGTTGTCAGTGGAGTTGGTGATTTATTGCTTAGTGTAAATGAGTACGACTTTGGGTGTTATTTCAGGTACAGGAGCTGTGGCTACTGTAATCCCATTTTCTATGTGATGTGTCTACTGTACAGTGTGTGGGTGTGCATGTTTGCGCGTTTATACCCACTTTACATTTAGCAATACTGGGCTGTAAATTTTCAACATACAGCAACTGGCGCTGTCCATGGTGCTGATCTGTGTTACATTATTGGTGAGGGCACTTATCGTCTTATCACCGTGTCTGCCTTTCAAGCTCTGTAAGGACTAGTAGGAATTGTTTACTTTCAATTGTGTGCATGACTACTGTCCAGATAATCAGAATCTTACTATGTTCTTCCTCTTATACCACACACTGTCGGGAGAAGCTCTCTTCACCTCCATGACAACAACCATTTTTCTAATAACAGGATCATTATTTACTTTACTTACCATTTTACGCCGTGACGTTTCATAACCCATAAGTCTTTATTTGATTTATTGGATAGTGGTTTAAGCATATGAGTGAATTACTGGGTTACTGTATACTGTAAAGATGAATCTGTGGGTTAATTTGAGGTCCATCTATTTATATAAACGATTTCTCTTTAGAGCTATCTTCACTCCGTCCTTCACTCTTCGTTGCCTGTTGACTCTGTGAACTCACTGTAGTGTTCCTGTGAATACTGAAAAACAAGATGGGATGTAAGTAGATTTTACTCGTCAATATTCTCCTCTCCTCTAACTAGCAACATGTTCACCCATTAGCCGGTGGATGTTGATTGACATCTAGCCACCATAGTGCTGCCTAGCTCCCCCTCCCCCATGCCTGGATATGGGTCGACAGTAACCTGAGATCAAGGAGATTACAGGAATGTTTTGGAAAGGTGAGCTATGATATGATTAGGATATAAATGGAAGTGGATGGACAAGATTTAATTCAGTCTGTACCACCGGTATAATATTTCATAGCAATAATTAAGGTCTGTCCATTGCAACACTGGAGATTCTTAGGCTCCCTTTCCCCCTTCCTCTCCCCTCCTTGACGTTGCAATTTCACAGAGAAATGGTGTAGTCCAGCCTGGTCCAGATGCTCTATGCCATGATTAACCCTAACAAAATGAGGCTTTTGAAACCCAGGGTGTGTGATTCTGTATACTGGTGTTATTAAAAGGGATACGCTCGAAAAACATGACTTAATTATCTCTGGCTAGGCTGCTGATGTACATTTTCAGTGGTCACGTGTTTATCTCAGTACTCAGGAACTAATGAAGTGGAACACTGCTCACCAGAGTTCAACTGCGTCCTCCTCTCATTTCCACCTAGTTTACATATCCCACTAGGGGATGCTGCTCATCAGTAATGAACATTAAACCAGCCAATGCATCAGACTAGAATCCAGCCGTGTCGATACCCATACCTCATTGAATCATTTCTTTCCAGCTAGCTATCTTAATCTCGGAGGCCATTGAGGGAGAAGAGGCTCATTATCTATGCCACAGTGTTATTAGGGATTATCCCTGACAGATAGTTTCCCTTGCAGGCACCATTAACTCGGATTCATCCCACTTGGTATTTCCAACACCTGCGACCACCTTCCGCTGGGCACAATAATTATTACAGTTGTATATAAATTAATCATGGGGTTCATGAGCAACATTTTTTTTTTTTTTTGGACTGTGACCAAGAAACACATCCTCCCCAAAGATTCCCAGGACCTAAGCATCATTAAAACAGAGCTGCGCTATCTGACAGAGGAACAGCGCCAGCTCTCTGTCGTACATTACGCTTACGGGACTCTAGTCTCTGCATCTTGACGCTGAGCATAATCATAGCTGCGATCCATGAGGCAAATGCATACAGTTCCATGAGTTTGACTTTGAGCGCCAGGGGGAGAGGACGTGCTACAGTGAGGAGACAAAAGAAAGTTGATCAGCTTGAAAATGAAACTGGACAGCTGACAAGAGCGAACATAAATTAGCATCGATCATCTGGCAGAGCAGGGACACTAATGACTTTAGGCTTCAGGGCCTTGTTAGACAACCTCAGAAATGGGCTGCAATGGTTTACCTTCCCTCACAATCCCATAAATAGCTATAATTCCTCAGTGAGCCTAGTCACAATAGGAATGGCTAGATTTAATGCCACTACTCCTCTACTACACAATTCATATCCATGTACAGTAACACGTTTGGCTGGATCCTAAAGTGCTTTACTGTGTGTTTGGGTTTAAATCAACTCATCCATTAACATGTGCACCACCTGTCTGGGTGATGCAGAGAAAAGAGCACCAGAATGATCACTACTGGATGCAGCAGTTCTTGGAGTTGGAAAATGTGAGGAGTCATTCCAGCCTGTTCTAAACTGAGGGATGATTGGATAGCCAAAATATTATGATCAGGGATTTAGTCATGATACAGTATTTAAGGCCCTGACTCTACATCATTACAGTAGGATATACTTGGAACAAAAGGAAGAGTGACCCCTCTTGGCCAATGTACATCACTACTGTCAGTGAATTCGTTGCACCTTATCTCACTCAGACAATTTTTGGCAAGCTTGTCTGAATTTAGATCACATTGATTGTGAATGACTCACCACAGTAACTAGCATGTATAATTTATTGATTACAAATAGGCGTTTTGGGTAGTTGGCTGGAAAATATTCCTGGCAGGTTGAGTTAAACATTTCACACAAACTTAATATAACATAAAATTGTACATATACTCCCACCAAAGACTGGAGATTGATGGTATTGCAGACTGATGGTATTGCAGACTGATGGTACTGCAATGGATAGGGGGAAAAGTCAGTACATTTAGTTCAAATGGATCAAATGTGAGTTCCTTCTATTGTTAGATGTATACTGTTTCAGAGTCAGTTTTTCCTACATGTGACAGATACATGATCCCTGTAACTCGAAGGGAAGTCATCATCAACCAAATGTCCTGTTATTGACTTAAAGTATTCCTCCATAGTTGATTGAGACCAATGGCAAGACTTTGGGCAGAATGACAAACAAAAAAGCAGGAGGTTAAACAATGGAAACCAAATCAATGGAGATGGCTGAAAAGTCCCTCTGAATAGAAGATAAAGAACCTAATAAATCTCATCTAATTTAATCTCTCCTCATCCCTTCTGAGATCTGCTCAACGTGAGCAAGACAAAGAATCTGATAGTGAATTACAGGAAAAGGAGGGCTGAGCATGCCCCCATTCACATCAACAGGGCTGTAGTTGAGCAGGTTCCTTGGTGTCCACATCACTAAGGACTTATCATGGTCCAAACACACCAACAAAGTTGTGAAGGGGGCTCGACAATGCCTATTCCCCCCTCAGGAGGCTGAAAAGATTTGGCATGGGACCTCAGATCCTCAAAAGGTTCTACACCTGCACTATCGAGAGCATCCTGACGGATTGCATCACTGCTTGGTATGGCAACTGCTCAGCATCCGATCGCAAGGCACTACAAAGGGTAGTACGTACGGCCCAGTACATCACTGGGGCCGAGCTTCCTTCCGTCCATCACCTCCATACCAGGTGGTGTCAGAGTATGGCCCTAAAAATTGTCAAAGACTCTAGCTACCCAAGTCATAGACTTTTCTCTCTGCTACCGCATGGCAAGCAGTACCATAAGATTGCTGAACAGTTAGTCAAATGGCCATCCGGATTATTTGCATCGACCACCTTATTTTATTACTATTTATATAATTTTTTGCACAGGCTCGATGTACGTGCACTGGAATCTAACCGCACACTCACACATACTACACTGACACTCCAACACACACACACACGCCAATACACACACACACACACACACACACACACACACACACACACACGCACGGACACACACACAAAACACACATGCATATTGACCCCACACACACACACACATATACACCACATGACCAAAAGTATGTAAACACCTGCTCGTCGAACATCTCATTCCAAAATCATGTGCATTAATATGGAGTTGGTCCCCCCTTTGCTGTTATAATGGCCTACACTCTTCTTGGAAGGTTTTCCAATAGATGTTGGAAAATTACTGCAGGGACCTGCTTCCATTCAGCCACAAGAGTTTCAGTGAGGTCGGCACTGATGTTGGGCGATTAGGCCTGGCTCGCAGTCGGCGTTCCAATTCATCCCAAAGGTGTTCGATGGGGTTGAGGTCAGGGCTCTGTGCAGGCCAGTCAAGTTCTTCCACACCGATCTTGACAAACCATTTCTGTATGGCCCTTGCTTTTTGCACAGGGGCATTGTCATGATGAAAAAGGAAGGGGCCTTCCCCAAACTGTTGCCACAATGTTGGAAGCACAGAATCATCTAGAATGTCATTGTCTGCTGTAGTGTTAAGATATCCCTTCACTGGAACTAAGGGGCCTAGCCCGAACCATGAAATACAGCCACAGACCATTATTCCTCCTCCAACAAACTTTACAGTTGGCACTATACATTGGAGCAGGTAGCGTTCTCCTGGCATCTGCCAAACCAATATTTGTCTGTCAGACTGCCAGATGGTAAAGCGTGATTCATCACTCCAGAGGACACGTTTCCACTGCCCCAGAGTCCAACGGCGGTGACCTTTACACCACTCCAGCCGACGCTTGGCATTGCACATGGTGATCTTAGGCTTGTGTGCGCCTTCTCCGCTATGGAAACCCATTTCTTGAAGCTCCCGATTTAACATTTATTGTGCTGACGTTGCTTCCGGAGGCAGTTTGGAACTTGGTAGTGAGTTTTGCAACCGAGGACAGACGATTGTTATGCGTAATGCGCTTCAGCACTCGGCGGTCCCGTTGCTCCTAGACGTTTCCACTTCACAATAACAGCACTTACAGTTGACCAGGGCAGCTCTAGCAGGGCAGAAATTTTACAAACTGACTTGTTGGAAAGGTGTCATCATATTACGGTGCCACGTTCAAAGTCACTGAGCTCTTCAGTAAGGCCATTCTACTGCCAATGTTTGTCTATGGAGATTGCATGGCTGTGTGCTTGATTTTATACACCTGTCAGCAATGGGTGTGGCTGAAATAGCCAAATCCAGTAATTTGAAGGGGTGCCCACATATTTTTCAATATATAGTGTATATTCACATTCCTTCACACTCTTCACATATGCTGCTGCTACTTTTTGTTTATAATCTACTGTATGCCTAGTCACTTTACCCCAACCTACATGTCCATATTACCTCAATTACCTTGACTAATCCATACCCCTGATCTTTGACTTGGTACCGCTTGTATATAGCCTTGTTATTGTTTTTTATAGTGTTTTATAGAGTTTATTTAGAAAATGTTTCCTACTTTTTTTCAACTTTGCATTGTTGTTCAAAGGAAAACTCCACCCAAAACAATAGTTTGGTATTTGTTTTATTAGTCCATTATTGACATAGTCCCAAAAGGTTTTTCTTGTCAGCAATCAAGTTTTCAAGATAATGTAACTTTCAAAATACAGAAATCATACCCGTATGATGCATTTTGCATCATATGATGCTGCATTTTGCATCATATGGTGATGATCTCTGTATGATTTCTGTACTTGTAACAATGGTCTTGTAAGTAAGCATTTAACGGTAAGGTATACCTGTTGTATTCGGCGCACGTCACAAATAAAATGCGATTTGATTATATTATATATTATTTCGGAAATATACTGCACCAAATCACATTTTATTGGTCGCATAAACATATTTAGCAAATGTTATTGCGGGTGTAGCGAAATGCTTGTGCTCCTAGCTCCAATAGTCCAGTAATATCTAACTAAAATAACCAAGTTCAACCTAGCTAATTTCCGATTCATTGGAATTTGTTTGACTACAGATAGCAAAACTGTAGTTAAATGCCATGATACTCCCCCACTTAACATATTGCTTGACTAGTTGGGCCTAAGCTTGCTGTACAAAATTAAAACCCATTCAGTCTGTCTACTAACAGGCTCTCAAAGTGCTTGATAGGAAGCCCAATAGCCATCAACACTGTTACATCTTCAGAAACCACGAGCTTCTGAGTTGGGAAAATCTTGTGCAATACACTGAAGAATGTCTTGTATTCAAGATCCTGAATGGCCTGCATCCCCCTCCACTTAGTACATTTGTTAAACAGAAAACCCAAACCCATGGTAGCAGATCCACAAGGCCTGCCATGAGAGGTGACTGTATAGTTCCCTTAAGGAAAAGCAGGCAATCTTCTTTCTCTGTGAGAGCTTCCCATGTCACACCGCCATCAGACACACACAACTGCACCACCTATCACATCTTCACAAAAAACATAAAGACATGGCCAAAGGCCAATCAGATTTGTGAACCTAGCTGTGTATTGCAGCTCTCCATGTTGTCTGTAGCTTGTGAGGTGTGGAAACTCTTTGTTTCTTTTATGTATTATTGTTTTCTTTCTGTCTGCGTGCTACGTGTTGCTTGTCCTATGTTGCTCTGCATGTGCTCACTGCTCATTGTTTGTCTGCATTGTTATTGTTATTGTAATTGTTTTTAATAACCTGCCCAGGGACTGCGATTGAAAGTTAGCCGGCTGGCTAAAACCGGCAATTTTACTGAAATGTTTGTGCACTGTTCCTATAAAAATTAACTCAATCTCAATATTACAATAACAATATTCATTCAAACGTCTCCCATTAGGCCTATTAATACTCCGGTAAATAAATACCTGATACCGGCACAATATAATGACTTTATGTTATTGATACCTGACCCTCTGTCTGGAACTGCTTAGAGCCTGTAAATGTAATGTGTATAGCAGCAAGACTTTGCTTTTAGAATTCACAGCAGTAACAGTTCCCTCATGATTCATAGAGGATATCTTCTCTGTCTGTGTCTGCTCTGTTTTGAAGTAGAATGAATGCCTTTCCACTATGTGGATTGCTTTCTCTAGTTCTCTCAATAGAGGGCAGTTTAATTTAATATGTCTCACCACGCTGTCTTATTCCCTGCCCTTTAAAAGTCTCACATCGAACGCCTCCCCGGCACATCCTTTTCACTGATATATGGGGAGAGAAATGCATGCAGATCTGTATATGCTTCACATTATTTTCAGTGTAAAGGTGTTGAACCAACAATAGTTTGAGAGAAATCTAAACATTGCCTTTGGCAGGGGAGCTGTGCTGCTCATCGGTTGCTGCTGTAAGCCTTGAATCTTTTTTCTCGCTCCCTTGACTTGTGCTCCTGGGAGATATTGTAGCAGCAGAATGTATACACCAAATATCAGCTCCCATGGATAAGCTGCTAGCTGCCCCTCAGGCACAGGGTCTTGGCTCTGCTTATTAGATGAATGAATTGTTAATGGCTCACTGATTTTCCTCAAGTTCCAGTTCCGTTTTTCAACAGGCTCAGTGTATATTGCAAAAGGATTGTTGCCGCATTGCCCATTTCCTCTTTTCTCCTTCCACAGCTAAAAGGAGCCGAGTTTACACAGGAAATATTCTACTCTCACTGGCAATTGGATGGGAGAAAAGAAAATCTTTGACCTTGGAAATTGAAGATGTTGTTGCCATGGGAACTGTTAATCCTTCTGTCATTCAAGGACTGCCTTGCTGGTAAGATGGCCCCCAAGTCGCCGTTGATACCACACCTGATCTGCACACTCATCTCTTGCATGTCTGTTTTATCCTTTCCTTCTCTTCAAAAAGTATCATGCCATTCTCACCCAGGATGCATGCTGTTAGATGTTTACCACTGGTATTATTATTGTAAGTATGTATGTATATGTATGTATGTATATTTATTTATTTTATTATTTTCCCCTAACCCTAACAAGCCTCCCCTAATTGAAGTAACTAATGGACAACAACACTTAGGCTTCTACTTCCAGCTTATACATACTATATATATTTTACAGACACAGTATATTTTACATTAGTTATCTTAGGTTTGTTTTTAGTCCAATCCCTCAACCCATCTATCTCTGAAGACCATCCAGTTTTGATTTCAATTTGCCATATATTTTTTCTACTGTGCTGTTGTGTTTCAAAAAAGTTCTGAACCTTCCTATTCTCAAAGTTTCTACAGATTGTAAATTAAAGATAAACATTTTTGCTAATAGTATTGTTATATAATTGATTGATTGACTATGACTTTTTAAATCACTCAATAGTGCTATCTGCAGAGTTAGCTCCAGGTAAATTCTTCAGCCATTCCTGAACCTGCAACCAAAAACAAGCTAGATATGCACAGTACCAAAACAAATGATCTAATGATTCTGTCTCTTCGCAGCAAAATCTGCAGAGCTGGGATGGTTGTTGCCTCCATATATATTACATTATATTGGTTGCAAGAATTTTGTATAATTTAAATAAAAAAATTTAGAATCCGGCGTTGTTTTGTGTGTCAGTTCATAAACCATGTGCCATGGAATCGGTACATCAAAAATCTCTTCCCAACTACTATGCAATCTGTATGGCACAGCTGTCCATTGTTTAGTCCTTAAATCAAACTGGTTTACTTTTTTTTTTTATCACAATTTTCTTTAACCAATTTTGGCCTTTAGTACAGGGCCGACAGACAAGTTCCTTACTTTCTCCTCCTTCCACTTGCCTTTTCCATTTTTGCGGTAATGCTGCAATTAGTTAGTTGTAATTTTGGATAGAGCAGATATTTCCATATTTGTGTTAGCTGCATGTGTGACAACTCCACCAGTCCTTTATATGATATAATTTGAAAAGATTATACCGTTTCTAAACATTGGTTAAATTTTTTATTTTTTTTAATCTTGTGTCAAACTTGAAGTGAAAGTTGTAGAGTTTGTGATTAACTCACAATGGTTTCAATGCTGCTAATCTATGTTGTATTTCTCATTCTTCATGTCATATGTCTCACTTTATACTGGTACTGTATCTCCTTGTACAATGGGATTAACACTTCCTTATCCTTCTATATCTCGCCCTCTGCCAAAACACTGAACACACAACTGTAAGATCCCAATTGCTAACCTGAATTCCTTTTCCATACACCTGAGTGACCTGGTAAAGGCAGAGCTCTGGAGTTTCAATAGAGCCGAGTATCTCCCACACAGTTATGTCATAATACTGTTATCGTATTATGATCTGTCTACAGAAATAAGAGGGGTTTGAAGTTAACAGGCCTTTCTGACAGATATAAATGGAAGTCAAGCCGAATGTTTACAAGTCATCAGACAAATGTATTTCCATTTATACAGTGTATGGAGCAGGTGGCCATCGTGGTGTTTTCTATTCTTCCATCTCCATTGATTTAGCATTTTGTCTTAAGTCAGCACTTTCTCAGGGACACCTATGGATCTAGGCAGCCTGGAGAGGGAAACAGAGAATGAGGAGGAGGTAACAGAATGAGGAGGAGTTAACAGAATGAGGAGAGGGGTGACGGAATGTGGAGGAGGGGGTGACGGAATGTGAAGAAGTCAAAGTTTATATATTTTCCCCATCATTGAGCTTGCATTTACATACATGCATTTATAATTGATATTCAGTGTGCATGTTTAGTTTGAGGAGGGTGACTGCAAGCCAGGGTGACTTCTCTCAAACTTACATGAAGCTCTTCCCAGGTCGAATAGCCCAGCTATTAAAGGTTCATTGATTTATTTCATTTAAAGCACATCGGGAAATGAAGCACCTCCCTTGGAGGCTGGTAAAAGAAAGGAGGCCCTCACCTTAGGCAATGCTTCTCCCCCAAACTCTCATTAGGGTGATGATGCGGGAGGGACTACTTCTCTTTGTCCTAGTCGTCAAGGTTAGAGACCATATGAAATAAAAATAAAAAAAACAGGTGATTTTCAAAGGGGACATAAAAAAAATGTGACTGTAGCTGTGAAAAGCCACCAGGATAGTGTAACCTACTGTATGTCTCTACACCAGAATACTGTAGCCTACTGTATGTCTCTACACCAGGATACTGTAGCCTACTGTATGTCTCAACAACAGGATACTGTAGCCTACTATATGTCTCTACACCAGGATACTGTAGCCTACTGTACGTCTCAACAACAGGATTCTGTAGCCTACTATATGTCTCTACACCAGGATAGTGTAACCTACTGTATGTCTCTACACCAGGATACTGTAGCCTACTGTATGTCTCTACACCGGGATACTGTAGCCTACTGTATGTCTCAACAACAGGATACTGTAGTCTACTGTATGTCTCTACACCAGGATACTGTAGCCTACTGTATGTCTCTACACCAGGATACTGTAGTCTACTGTATGTCTCTACACCAGGATACTGTAGCCTACTGTATGTCTCAACAACAGGATACTGTAGCCTACTGTATGTCTCTACACCAGGATACTGTAGCCTACTGTATGTCTCTACACCAGGATACTGTAGCCTACTGTATGTCTCTACACCAGGATACTGTAGCCTACTGTATGTCTCAACAACAGGATACTGTAGCCTACTATATGTCTCTACACCAGGATACTGTAGCCTACTATATGTCTCTACACCAGGATACTGTAGCCTACTATATGTCTCTACACCAGGATAGTGTAACCTACTGTATGTCTCTACACCAGGATATTGTAGCCTACTGTATGTCTCTACACCGGGATACTGTAGCCTACTGTATGTCTCAACAACAGGATACTGTAGCCTACTATATGTCTCTACACCAGGATACTGTAGCCTACTGTATGTCTCTACACCAGAATACTGTAGCCTACTGTATGTCTCTACACCAGGATACTGTAGCCTACTGTATGTCTCAACAACAGGATACTGTAGCCTACTATATGTCTCTACACCAGGATACTGTAGCCTACTGTACGTCTCAACAACAGGATTCTGTAGCCTACTATATGTCTCTACACCAGGATAGTGTAACCTACTGTATGTCTCTACACCAGGATACTGTAGCCTACTGTATGTCTCTACACCGGGATACTGTAGCCTACTGTATGTCTCAACAACAGGATACTGTAGTCTACTGTATGTCTCTACACCAGGATACTGTAGCCTACTGTATGTCTCTACACCAGGATACTGTAGTCTACTGTATGTCTCTACACCAGGATACTGTAGCCTACTGTATGTCTCAACAACAGGATACTGTAGCCTACTGTATGTCTCTACACCAGGATACTGTAGCCTACTGTATGTCTCTACACCAGGATACTGTAGCCTACTGTATGTCTCTACACCAGGATACTGTAGCCTACTGTATGTCTCAACAACAGGATACTGTAGCCTACTATATGTCTCTACACCAGGATACTGTAGCCTACTATATGTCTCTACACCAGGATACTGTAGCCTACTATATGTCTCTACACCAGGATAGTGTAACCTACTGTATGTCTCTACACCAGGATATTGTAGCCTACTGTATGTCTCTACACCGGGATACTGTAGCCTACTGTATGTCTCAACAACAGGATACTGTAGTCTACTGTATGTCTCTACACCAGGATACTGTAGCCTACTGTATGTCTCTACACCAGGATACTGTAGCCTACTGTATGTCTCTACACCGGGATACTGTAGCCTACTGTATGTCTCAACAACAGGATACTGTAGCCTACTGTATGTCTCTACACCGGGATACTGTAGCCTACTATATGTCCCTACACCAGGATACTGTAGCCTACTGTATGTCTCTACACCGGGATACTGTAGCCTACTATATGTCTCTACACCGGGATACTGTAGCCTTCTGTATGTCTCATCACCAGGATATTGTAGCCTACTATGTTTTAACACCAGAATACTTTAGCCTACTATATGTCTCATCACCAGGATACTGTAGCCTTCTGTATGTCTCTACACCAGGATACTGTAGCTTTCTGTATGTCTCTACACCGGGATACTGTAGCCTACTATATGTCTCATCACCAGGATACTGTAGCCTACTGTATGTCTCTACACCAGGATACTGTAGCCTTCTGTATGTCTCTACACCGGGATACTGTAGCCTTCTGTATGTCTCTACACCAGGATACTGTAGCCTTCTGTATGTCTCTACACCAGGATACTGTAGCCTACTGTATGTCTCTACACCAGGATAGTGTAGCCTACTGTATGTCTCATCACCAGGATACTGTAGCCTTCTGTATGTCTCTACACCGGGATACTGTAGCCTACTATATGTCTCTACACCGGGATACTGTAGCCTTCTGTATGTCTCTACACCAGGATACTGTAGCCTACTGTATGTCTCATAACCAGGATACTGTAGCCTACTATATGTCTCTACACCAGGATACTGTAGCCTACTGTATGTCTCTACACCGAGATACTGTAGCCTACTGTATGTCTCTACACCAGGATACTGTAGCCTACTGTATGTCTCTACACCGGGATACTGTAGCCTACTATATGTCCCTACACCAGGATACTGTAGCCTACTGTATGTCTCTACACCGGGATACTGTAGCCTACTATATGTCTCTACACCGGGATACTGTAGCCTTCTGTATGTCTCATCACCAGGATAGTGTAGCGTTCTGTATGTCTCTACACCAGGATACTGTAGCTTGCTGTATGTCTCTACACCAGGATACTGTAGCCTTCTGTATGTCTCTACACCAGGATACTGTAGCCTACTGTATGTCTCTACACCAGGATACTGTAGCCTACTATATGTCTCTACACCAGGATACTGTAGCCTACTGTATGTCTCTACACCGGGATACTGTAGGCTACTGTATGTCTCTACACCGAGATACTGTAGCCTTCTGTATGTTTCTACACCAGGATACTGTAGCCTTCTGTATGTCTCTACACCAGGATACTGTAGCCTTCTGTATGTCTCTACACCAGGATACTGTAGCCTACTGTATGTCTCATAACCAGGATACTGTAGCCTACTATATGTCTCTACACTGGGATACTGTAGCCTTCTGTATGTCTCATCACCAGGATAGTGTAGCCTACTATGTTTTTACACCAGAATACTGTAGCCTACTGTATGTCTCATAACCAGGATACTGTAGCCTACTGTATGTCTCTACACCGGGATACTGTAGCCTTCTGTATGTCTCTACACCGGGATACTGTAGCCTTCTGTATGTCTCTACACCAGGATACTGTAGCCTACTGTATGTCTCTACATAGGGATACTGTAGCCTTCTGTATGTCTCATCACCAGGATACTGTAGCCTACTGTATGTCTCTACACCGGGATACTGCAGCCTTCTGTATGTCTCTACACCGGGATACTGTAGCCTACTATATGTCCCTACACCAGGATACTGTAGCCTACTATATGTCCCTACACCGGGATACTCTAGCCTTCTGTGTGTCTCTACACCAGGATACTGTAGCCTTCTGTATGTCTCTACACCAGGATACTGTAGCCTTGTGTATGTCTCATCACCAGGATACTGTAGCCTACTGTATGAATAGTGAAGACCGTTAGTTCTGTTGGAAGGAACTTTACCCATTGTGGGAATGATAGCTACATTTCAGTGGAGTTAATTAGATTAACATGGGATAATTACTCTGTTGAATTGGTATGTTGGCTACAGCTTACCAAAACAACAGACCTGACTGAGCTGCCATGCGTGCCATGGGTATGCCAACAACAGACTGCACGTTGGTTAGAATTCAAATGGAAAGAAGGAAAACACTAGGATATGTCAGTGTCTTCTGTAAACTGAAGAGTCATAATATGCATGCAGAGCTACAGGGCGTAGAGAATGTAATCAGTTAATTGGCCTCTTGTGTCAGTGTAGTATTTGTCCTCGCTCATGTCAACACTGTGGGCTATACTTGTTGCCTAAGACTACTGTATGTATAATGAAACAATTTGGCACATAATTGGGTATAGGTTCATACAACTTATCATTTGGCCTCAGTAATTCTCTTCGGTATTGCTTTTACCATTCAGGCATAGTTGTCAACAGCAAGGTAAAACTAAAACAGTTGTGCTCTTTCACTCAGAGAGAAACACCCGCCATGGACCCGTCTTCAGTCAAGAACCAAGTGACAGCATTTTCCCCTTGAGCTTTGAGGACAACAAGGTGTTCATCAATTGTAAAGCAAAGGGAAACCCAGCCCCATACTATAAGTAGGTGTTTGTCCCTTTAACTTTTCATACCTTTCCTCTTTTTCCCCTCTATCTTCAACTGAGAAGACTGTTTTATCCTTTTGGTGTATATTGTCTCCATTTTCTAAACAACTCCATCAGTTCTATAGAAATATGATAGGGATGAATAATTGTGTTTGTGTGTTGCTCTACAGATGGAAGGTTGATGGGAGAGAGATTGACATGGATTTGAACTACAACCTGGTTGAAGGAAACCTGTTGATCAATAACCCCCATGCAACACATCATGGAGGGGTTTACCAGTGTATCGCTACCAATACCTTTGGAACCATTGTCAGCAAGGAGGCCAAGGTGCAGTTTGCATGTGAGTACATCTAGTCCTGTATCTAATACAAACAACAATTCAAGTGAATTTTTACACCACTACTCCTTCTTAGACACATTCTGTTTCTCATCGAATGAAGGTGCCATTTGCTGTGATTTGACATACAACTGAGTACAGCATAAGCAAATCATTCAGGTTACAAACACAAAAAGTGTTTTTCCTCTCATTCTGTGGTTTAATTTGAAAAGAGACATTATTGGGGATAATTGCCATGTTGACATGCACTAAGCCTGCAGCTCCATGAGTGATTAGTGTAAGTCTGAATCGTAGCATGGTTTTAACACTGGCTTAATGTTACACCCTGAGGATCACATCATCTGGAGCATTTCAACAACAGAAGGATACTTTTTTCTTCCTCTCACTCAAATGCACTGTTGAAATTCACTCCCTCTATAGCTTGTGAAAGATAAAGATCATTTTAGACTAAAGTTATCCTAAAAACCCATCAACATATTCACATCTCCGGAGATGATACTAAGAGTAACCCAGTTATAAAAGTCCACCGAGATGATCTTCCTTGCTGATTGATTGCTTGTTTATCCAATCTTTAATTGGTAGACCTGGTTGGCTGTTCATGTGTCAGTAGAACATTGATTTATATTGTTTCACTTTACAACGCAGGTTTACTGCCAGTCTTAGCTAATTAACCAATCTAACCCATTACATTAGGGAAATTATAACCAATCTCAGGTGGTAGGAGGTTGTTATATTCATGCAGGTAGGGGGTTCATACTTGATCTTTTCATTTAAATGGTGATAAGCCTTGGATGAGATGAGTTATGACTTTATTATTCTTGATATTTGCCTGTCCCCTCTTGGGATTTGGATGATATTTTCAAAGGTTTGTGGTCCCTAGTGCTGTTTGTTTTTCCTTATAAGGCAGCAGCATTTAATGAAAAGTGAAAGTGATCTGTAAATCCAGTTTAGAGGAAGGTATTTACGCCTCTCCCTGTTCACACGTCACTGTTGGTATTAGCAGGGAACTAAAGTGGATGAGGTATAATAAAACTGCATAGAGAGGAAAATGGTCTTCAAAATGAAAATGCCCTCCAGAATATCACTGCACTGTAGAGGCTGTTGTACTATAGAAGTCTGAAACTAATCAAAGCCCTTTTGTCTTTGCCTCCTCACAGATCTACAGAATTTCAGCAGAAAGCCCAGGAACACAGTGTCAGTGAGAGAAGGCCAGGCAGTGGTGCTACTGTGTGGCCCTCCACCCCATAATGGAGGTACTATAATGCTTTGTAACCTCAAAGCTCACAGACTCTATGCTGCTTCACTCTGTCACACCCTGCACATCTTATTGTTCCTCACTGTCATACCCACTATCTTTCCCCGACACTGTTAAACCTTTTTGTTCTCATATCCTACTATTTCTTCTCACTGCTCTTAGTCTTTCAGTCTTTTCATATCCTGTTTCCTCTCTCTTCCTCTCCTGTGGGACTGGCTATTATTATCATTTCTACTGGACTGTAGCAGCACCACTCCTCTTGGTGAACGCTCCCCAAACTCATACCTTCACATCCATAGTTCATACCCTCACACGTCATGGCCTCAAGCTGACTTTCCCCCATGTGAGCCGCGACCATCTGTAAAGCCTCTGGTGCTCCACTTCCTAGCGGCAGGTTTTTTCAGTGTAGCCTGAGTAAATGTGGGTAATAAAGGCTCCTGGTGGCTGGTGTGTCCGGGGAGGGGGGCGTTATCCTGTGGCACAGCTGTGAGTCTGCTCCGTGTCTGTGTGGTGCTGATTAGCAGACTCTCAAAGTGTCCCGCAATCCCGCAGCCATTCCGCGCCACCAGTACACTTTCACACCAGTGCACCAGCATTTCCCCACTCTGTTTCTAAATGAATCAATGGCCACAAGGGATTCGAACTATACCGTTTTGCAATTTGCCCTCCTTTTCCCAAAATGCCTTCATCTCTTTATTTGACATTTTCAAGCTTTTTTTTCCAGATAGACCATTGTCACACATTTTATTGGATTTTGTAACACAGTGCTGCTGTCTTCAGGTGGATTTGAAAGGAAGTCCTGTGTGGCTCAGTAGGTAGCGCATGGTGCTTGCAACACCAGGGTTGTGTGTTCAATTCCCACTGGGGGCCAGTATGGAAATGTATGCACTCCTTGCTGTAAGTTGCTTTCGATAAGTGCGTTTGCTAAACGAATCAACGCTTCAATTGGAAAACAATGCTGTGGATTTTAGATTGATGGATTCTAGGTACTTACTCCTAAACTTGGGATAGGTTTAATTATCAGGTATCCTATTGAAATATTGAGTGCTTAGGTTTAGAGGGTCTACACCAGAAGTGAATGGTTATCTGTAGGAGGAAGGTATATAGTCGGTGCAATTAAGCTTGGAATGTGTTGAGTGCAAAGAAAGCCATCACATGTGGCAGGCATTGATAAGAGGAGTGAGCACTTTGGGGAAGAGGTCAGGTCAGATGAAGTGAAGAAGAACAGATATCACTAAGGTTCTGTCTAGCAACAGAGATGCATCTGCTGTTCAGATGTGTAGGAGGAGACTCGGCCTAGGAGGAAGGGTGCAGCTCTATTGATCCTCTGGGAAGAATAAACTTGGTTAATCTTTCATAGTGTCCGTTAGGTTCTAATTCTCAGAGTAAAAACTTAACAACATCCAAGCAAACATGTTTTATTGTTTTCTGCCATACAGTGAGGGAAAAAAAGTATTTGATCCCCTGCTGATTTTGTACGTTTGCCCACTGACAAAGAAATGATCAGTCTATAATTTTAATGGTAGGTTTATTTGAACAGTGAGAGACAGAATAACAACAAAAAAATCCAGAAAAACGCATGTCAAAAATGTTATAAATTGATTTGCATTTTAATGAGGGAAATAAGTATTTGACCCCTCTGCAAAACATGACTTAGTACTTGGTGGCAAAACCCTTGTTGGCAATCACTGAGGTCAGACGTTTCTTGTAGTGGGCCACCAGGTTTGCACACATCTCAGGAGGGATTTTGTCCCACTCCTCTTTGCAGATCTTCTCCAAGTCATTAAGGTTTCGAGGCTGACGTTTGGCAACTCGAACCTTGAGCTCCCTCCACAGATTTTCTATGGGATTAAGGTCTGGAGACTGGCTAGGCCACTCCAGGACCTTAATGTGCTTCTTCTTGAGCCACTCCTTTATTGGCTTGGCCGTGTGTTATGGGTCATTGTCATGCTGGAATACCCATCCACGACCCATTTTCAATGCCCTGGCTGAGGGAAGGAAATTCTCACCCAAGATTTGACGGTACATGGCCCTGTCCATCGTCCCTTTGATGCGGTGAAGTTGTCCTGTCCCCTTAGCAGAAAAACACCCCCAAAGCATAATGTTTCCACCTCCATGTTTGACGGTGGGGATGGTGTTCTTGGGGTCATAGGCAGCATTCCTCCTCCTCCAAACACGGCGAGTTGCGTTGATGCCAAAGAGCTTCATTTTGGTCTCATCTGACCACAACACTTTCACCCAGTTGTCCTCTGAATCATTCAGATGTTCAATGGCAAACTTCAGACGGGCATGTATATGTGCTTTCTTGAACAGGGGGACCTTGCGGGCACTGCAGGATTTCAGTCCTTCACGGCGTAGTGTGTTACCAATTGTTTTCTTGGTGACTATGGTCCCAGCTGCCTTGAGATCATTGACAAGATCCTCCCGTGTAGTTCTGGGCTGATTCCTCACCGTTCTCATGATCATTGCAACTCCACGAGGTGAGATCTTGCATGGAGCCCCAGGCCGAGGGAGATTGACAGTTCTTTTGTGTTTCTTCCATTTGCGAATAATCGCACCAAGCTGCTTGGCGATGGTCTTGTAGCCCATTCCAGCCTTGTGTAGGTCTACAATCTTGTCCCTGATATCCTTGGAGAGCTCTTTGGTCTTGGCCATGGTGGAGAGTTTGGAATCTGATTGATTGATTGCTTCTGTGGACAGGTGTCTTTTATACAGGTAACAAGCTGAGATTAGGAGCACTCCCTTTAAGAGTGTGCTCCTAATCTAAGCTTGTTACCTGTATAAAAGACACCTGGGAGCCAGAAATCTTTCTGATTGAGAGCGGGTCTAATACTTATTTCCCTCATTAAAATGCAAATCAATTTATAACATTTTTGACATGCGTTTTTCTTGATTTTTTTGTTGTTATTCTGTCTCTCACTGTTCAAATAAACGTTCAAATAAACGTACAAAATCAGCAGGGGATCAAATACTTTTTTCCCTCACTGTAAGTTGCAGTAATGTCAAACCAAATGAATGCTAGTTAATGCTTGTACAGAAATACATTTACCTATATACATAGAAAGAATACATGTCATTTGATGCAACTTTGATCAATCAGTGTTATGTGGTCTAAAACGGTCTGTGTTCAGTATTATGTGGTCTATAATGGTCTGTGTTCAGAGTTAAATTCTGTCCGAGAACATAAGATTATGTGCCTGCAAGTCATCTGTTGTTGTGAGACCACAACCCATAAGCTGAGGATTTTAATTCACTGTTTCCCAGAAGGAAGCAATGGTATGTTTCACTGTCCAGTCAAAAGACTGACTGCAGGATGTAATGTGTTTCTGATCACAGAGGGGCTTTAATACCCCAGCCCATCCTACCCTCCCTGTCCCTCACACCTCTAATAACAAGCTCTTAATTTCACATTCATTTCTTCAGATCCCGCTGCTACATGCCGCCTCTCCTCCTCTCTCCTCCTCTATGTCTCTCTCCTCCTCTCTCCTCCTCTCTCTGTCTGTCTCTCTGTTTCTCTGTTTCTCAGTCTCTCTCTCTGTGTCTCTCTCTGTCTCTCTCGCTCTCTCCTCCTCACTCCTCCTCTCTCTGTCTCTCTCTCTCTGTCTCTGTCTCTCTGTCTCTGTCTCTCTGTCTCTCTCTGTCTCTCTCTGTCTCTGTCTCTCTGTCTCTGTCTCTCTCTCTGTCTCTGTCTCTCTCTGTGTCTCTCTCTCTCTCTCTCTCTCTCTCTGTGTGTCTCTCTCTCTCTCTCTCTCTCTCTCTGTCTCTCTCTCTCTCTGTCTCTCTCTCTCTGTCTCTCTCTCTGTCTCTGTCTGTCTGTCTGTCTGTCTGTCTGTCTGTCTGTCTGTCTGTCTGTCTGTCTGTCTGTCTGTCTGTCTGTCTGTCTCTCTGTCTCTCTGTCTGTCTCTGTCTGTCTCTCTGTCTGTCTCTCGCTGTCTCTCTCTGTCTGTCTCTCATCTCTCTCTCTCTCGCGATAATGTTTTTCAACTGACCCCTTAATTCTGACCACTAAATACTGACCCTTAATATGTGAGGCTAACTGAACATGTAATTCAATAGCGTATCCAAATCTCTGCTTACTCTCTGGGATGCTTAGAGATGTGAAAAGGGCAAGGTTCAGCCATGTTAAGCATAACAATTTGAAGGATGCATTATTGAATTATGAACTGTTTGCACATATCTGGCATGGGAATATCTGGCACCTCACACTAAGTGCAATATTTCATTGAATGTATATTGAAAACTGTACTCAGCTACTGTGTCTCCACCTTTTTTATAGCTACAGTACAGGTACAAGAATTTAACCTGATCTCTTGTCTATTCTTAGTTTCACCACACTGGCAGATTTTGGAATGTCATTGGAACATGTATCTCTTCCTTTGTCAATACCCACAATCCTATGCGGTTGCTGTCTGTGCTCTTCCTCTGCAGAGATCAAATACTCATGGGTTTTCAACAGACGCCCAAGTTTCCTGCTGCAGGATACCCGTCGCTTCGTCTCCCAGAGGACAGGCAACCTGTACATCGCCAAAGTGGAGGCCTCCGATGTGGGGAACTACACGTGTGTGGTGAGGAACATGATGACCAACGCCACCGTTTACAGCTCGCCCACCCCCGTGGAGCTGCGCAGGGACGGTAAGCATGCTCCACTGGCTCCTGCTCATCCTGCACGCTGAACTTGCCTCTGTCATTGCGGGGAGTGAAAGCTAAGGAGATAAAATCAGTCGTCTGTTTGTTTTTCTGCTGCTCAGGAGTGGGTTGGGCAGTATTCATGCTCTACAGAGCTGTGGGTCTGAAACTCTCTCTCTCTCTGCATGAAAATAAATGTTTAAACATTTACATATGCAGAGTGCAGAGACATACACACATACATACATATATACATGCATGCATGCACATGCACACAAACTTCTGCACAAGGAGATTCACCTCAACCTCATTACTGCTGATTATACAGTGTGTGCCACTTAAGATTTGAGCTGGAGCAGAGATGTTATCCAAAGTCATACAACCCCTGAACAAAGTATTGCTCTAAAGCATATCAACATGCAGGCTTGCCCTCTACCATCCTGTCCTGTGCCACAGGTCTTGCATTTAATTAGAATTATAGAACACAATGTTCACTTCGTTTGAATGAATGTGATTTTCTTTCACCTCACACAGCTGTAATGGCAGAGTATGAGCCAAAGATCGAAGTTCAGTTCCCGGAAAGTCTTCATGTCACCAAAGGATCATCAGTGAAACTGGAATGCTTCGCCTTAGGAAAGTAGGTCTCAACTGGGATCATTATCTAGAACACTGTAGCAGCATCACGTAGTCTGCATATGGAATTTAATATTCTGAGAATGTACTCTGTTAGTCATGGCCAGAGATGGCACACATCTCCCATGGCGCACACCACTGTTAGATACTGTTGTTACTGAAAGTATACACACCCCTTGCACAGTCTTCACATTTTTCTGCCTTAAAATGACATCTAAAAATGAATAAAAATGGATTGTTTTCCCTATTGATCAACACAACCTGCTCCACATTTTCAAAGTGAATGAAAATTATCGAAACCTTTAGACATTACTAAGAAATACAAAATGAGGATGTCTTGATTGCGCATGTCTTCACACCCCGGACTTAATACTTGGTGGAAATACCTTTGGCAGCCATTACAGCTGTGAATCATTTTGAATAAGATTACCAACCTGGCACAACTTATCCATTGTTTTTGTCAAAATTGCTCAAGCTCAGTAAATTTGGTTGGATCATTGATGGACAGCAATATTTGAAACTTATCGGTGATTTCTTAAGCAGATATAAGTCAGGACAGAGACTGGACCATTCAGGAACACTCAACACCTCTTAGAAAGCCATTCTGGTGTGTTTTTGGCATTACAATTTGTGTAATTGGCCCACAGAAAAATACAACTCTATCCCAGGGTTAGGTTTTCAAAAGACTGTGGCAGGTTTTCCTCAACAGTTTTACCAGGGCTTTGCTGCTTACATATTTATTTTGATCCTAACAAATTCCCCAGTGAGCATCAGGTGTTGAGTGTTTCTGAGTGGTCTAGTCTCAGGCCTGATTTAAATCTGCTTGAAAATCAGAGACACAATTTTAATATTGCTGTCTATCAATGATTCCCAACCAAATGTACTGAACATGAGCAATTTTTACAAAAACAATGGACATGCAGTATATTCCCCTAAGAGTTGTGAAATTAGAATATTATTTCAAATGATTCACAGCTGCCAAAGGTGTCTCCACCAAGTATTAACTCTGGGGTTAGGGTTAGGGTTAGGGTTAGAGTTAGGGTTAGGGTTAGAGTTAGGGTTAGGGTTAGGGGTTAGAGTTAGGGTTAGGGTTAGGGGTTAGGGTTAGGGTTAGAGTTAGGGTTAGGGTTAGGGTTAGTTGCCAAAGGGTTAGGGTTAGGGTTAGGGTTAGAGTTAGGGTTAGGGTTAGGGTTAGGGTTAGGGGTTAGGGTTAGGGTTAGAGTTAGGGTTAGGGTTAGGGTTAGTTGCCAAAGGTGTCTCCACCAAGTATTAACTCTGGGGTGTGAAGACATCAAGATATTTCATTCTTTTTAATTATTAATAATTTGGAAAATGTTCTATATCTTTCTTTCACTTTGAAAATGTGGAATAGGTTGTATAGATCTGTAGGGAAAACATCTAATATAATCCCTTTTTAAATTTGACTGTAAAGCAGCAAAATGTGAAGACTGTGCAAGTGGTGGGTAGACTTTCACTAGGCACTGTATCTATGTCTGGCAGCTAATGTCTTAATACTAAGTGTCAGTATCAAGCATGTGGCTGTGGTGACCTTTACTACCTGACCTCTCCAGCCCAGTGCCTGCCATCACATGGAGGAGAACAGATGGGAATCCCCTCCCTGGCAAGATGAAAATCAACCATTCCAACGGGGTCCTGGAAATACCATATTTCAGACCGGAGGATGCTGGTGCATATGAGTGTGTTGCAGAGAACTCCAGGGGAAAAAACATCGCCAAAGGGCAACTCATATTCCAGAGTATGATCGCTCACAATGTATATAAATTAACAGTTGTATGTTGCTTTTGTGATATGTGATAATGAATTGAACTGTACAGAAGGTAATGAACAGTCCAAATCATGTTTTTCATGAAATTGGATGATATTTGGATGAAACCAGATCAAAGTATGATGACCAAAGTATGAAAAATGACTTTTGCTTCTACATTGATAAAGTTTGATCATAAAGTTACTGGACCCCACCCCCCTGTCAAACACTTGGATTCAGGAGGGATTATTAAGGGGATACGGTAACATGACCTTAACCCTCTCATTTTAATACAGCAATGGTAAGATGATATTCTCGTACCTAATTTAAATAAGTACCGCCTTGTAACCAACATCGGAGAAGGCGTGTTTACAGTGGAGCGTGGTTATATATAGCTAGATAGCTACTCTACTGATGTCAAAATTTGACCGTAGGGTGTCAGCAAATCTAATTAAAAGTTTACCCTATTCATCTATGACAAACATGTGTCCCCTTTCGTCTGTGTCTGGTGTTAGCGAGTTACTGGCTTGCTAGGTCTTCAGCCAGCATGAAACAAATGGGGGGAGGGTAGTTCAAAACTCCGACTCAGTTTTCAAGTCAACACATCCATCAGCGCTGCCGCAAACCACATCACAAGAGACAAAAGGGAGATGTATAAAACATTTTTGACATCATTGATGCAATTTCGATGTTGTTTGACTTGCTTTGTGTATCACCAAATTAGTTTGCGATTATTTTGCTGCAACACTGCATTCAAGTTGCTTGACATAGGCGTTTCGAAGAGCTGTCGTCCTCAAGGAGAAATCATGAATATAAGCTCCCTGCCCACTCAGCCTGTCTGTCTTTTCAAACTTCCTGGTAGTTAGCCATGAGAGAGAAAAAATGAATCTCAAATATTGATCATTTCTAAACAAAACAAATACTATGGGGATATTTTAGTCACTCAAAATTCTATTTTACATGGGAATCAGAATGACATTTCTGGACCTTTCACTTTATTTCCCATCCTTGTAGCTGCTTCTTAATATAATAATACATCGATTAAAAGCAATAAGTTGTTTTCAACTTTAAATTCTTAACATGAAATATAACTAATAATAACTAACACATTGTTTGAATGCTAATGATTTTATCTGTCCACTGTTTAGCTAAGCAAGTCTAATTAAAATATCTGGTCCATAAATTATGGTCATAAGTCAGGCCTGGAAAACCTTTTGCTCACTCTATGAAACAGCATTATAAAGACAGGATAATCTGGAATTAATGTGTACCAATTAACCTTTATGTTTAGTCATTCTGAAGAGGCTAAGTCGTTGTCTTGCCAACTTGAACACTGCCACAACCCAGTTGGTCCTTAGAGAAAAATTCAAATTGCATCCCAAGCTTAGGGCAGCTTTCAGCTCTACCATACAGCTATTCTTTGTGCCATTCATTTTTGAAGGATTTAGGCCAATAAAGACCAGTTTTGCATTAGAACTGTCAATATAGATGCTGACATTTTGAAACTAAATTGTGATATTTATTCTCCAGATGTTGAACATCTGCACTGGGTCCAGACGTTAAAAGATGCTCATATGGCTATTGAGGCTAATCTTCAGTGGGAGTGTAGGGCGAGCGGTAAACCTAAACCCGTGTACAGATGGCTGAAGAATGGGGAGCCCCTGGTGTTGGAGGTGAGAATGACTACAGAATTTGAATGTGTAATTGTGTAATCCCATTAAGAACTAGTCTAAACATCTTAAGACCCCTTTTTATCTCAGATCAAAGACATGAGATCAAACATTAAGCCAATTTTTATTTCAAAAGTCTACCCATCAAAGTTTGCTGCAAAGGTCACACACAATCATCAGAGATATTACAATCATCAGAGATATTACAGGGCATAAAAAACTGATACACGCAGGAAACTTTTGAGTGTGAAAAACCGAGCAGCCTTGTAGTTCTTAACACAAACTGGTGCGCCTGGCACCTGCTACCATACTCTATTCAAAGGCACTTAAATATTGTCTTGCCCATTCACCCTCTGAAAGGCACACATACACAATCCATGTCTAAATTTTCTCAATTGTTTAAAAATCCTTCTTTAACCTGTCTCCACCCTTTCATCTACACTGATTTAAGTGGATTTAACACGTGACATCGATAGAGGATCATAGCATTCACCTGGTCATTCTATGTTAATGTTTTCTATACTCAGTGTGCAGTACCAGTCAAACTCAAACGTTTGGGCACTTATACTCATTCAAGGGTTTTTCTTTATTTTTACTAGTTTCTACATTGTAGAGTAACAGTGAAGACATGATGTAGTAACCAAAAAAGTGTTAAACAAATCAAAATAGATTTGAGTTGGGAGATTCTTCAAAGTAGCCACCCTTTGCCTTGATGACAGCTTTGCGCACTCTAGGTATTCTCTCAACCAGCATCATGAGGTAGTCACCTGGAATGCATTTCAATTAACAGGTGTTTCTTATTAATTTGTGTAATTTCTTTTCTTCTTAATGCGTTTGAGCCAATCAGTTGTGTTGTAACAAGGTAGGGGTGGTATACAGAAGAGAGCCCTATTTGGTAAAAGCTCAAATAAGCAAAGAGAAACGACAGTCCATCATTACTTTAAGGAAAATTTCAAGAACTTTCAAGCGCTGTGATGAAACTGGCTCTCATGATAACTGCCACAGGAAAGGTACACCCAGAGTTACCTCTGCTGCAGAGGATAAGTTCATTGGTCAACAGCCTCAGAAATTGCAGCCCAAATAAATGCTTAATGGAGTTCACGTAACAGACACATCTCATCATCAACTGTTCAGAGAAGGCTGCACGAATCAGGCCTTCATGGTTGAATTGCTGCAAAGAAACCACTACTAAAGGACACCAATAAGAAGAAGAGACTTGCTTGAGCCAAGAAACACGAGCAATGGACATTAGACCGGTGTAAATCTGTCCTTTGGTC
Source organism: Salmo trutta (assembly GCF_901001165.1). Taxonomy (NCBI): domain Eukaryota; kingdom Metazoa; phylum Chordata; class Actinopteri; order Salmoniformes; family Salmonidae; genus Salmo; species Salmo trutta. The sequence goes on along the minus strand of NC_042970.1, from coordinate 17,672,357 downwards.
TGAGTCCAAATTTGACATTTTTGTTCCAACCACTGTGTCTTTGTGAGATGTGGAGTAGGTGAACATATGATCTCTGCATGTGTGGTTCCCTGTGTTCCATGTGTACGCTTAGTGGGACTATAATTTGTTTTTCAACAGGCCATTGTCCCAAAACACACCTCCAGGCTGTGTACGGGCTATTTGACCAAGGAGAGTGATGGAGTGCTGCATCAGATACCTGGGGCCAGATTCACAAACCTTAAGGAAAAAATGGCAGTTAAGAAGAAATTTCTTCTTAACTATAAACTTAAGAAGAAAGTTAAGCTAAGTTGCTATTCCTCCAAAAGGTTATTGGAAATTCTCTTGCGTTATTTCTTATGTTTCTCCTTAAGCAAAAAGTTAAGAAGAAATTAGATTCTTGAAAATTAAGTTATTGGAAATGTTCTTTAAATTCCAAGATAGCTAAACCCTTGTCTTAAACTCAGGACAGTGAGAGAAAAAGCTCATGAAAGCAATTGAACATGTTTAATTTGTACAAACTTCATCTGAAAGTTTCAGTATTTATTGTTTTAGAATAGTAATCTCAGTTGGAAATTTGCTACCATGATTGCCATTGCTAGCTAGATAGCTAGCTAAATTGGTTGCCTAGCAACAAAGATCTTAAGAAGATACGTAGGAAGATATTTGAGGAGTTTGTAAGAAAATCATTAAATCTTAAGAAATTGTTGAGGAATTGCACTTACGAATTATCTTATGAACTTCTTATTTTTTTATTAAGCAGCTTCTTAAGTTTTTGCGTAAGAATTGTTTTGTGAGTCTGGGCCCTGGCCACCACAATCACCTGACCTCAACCCAATTTAGATTGTTTGGGATGAGTTGCACCGCAGAATGAAGGAAAAGCAGCCAACACGTGCTCAGCATATGTGTGGAACTCCTTCAAGACTATTGGAAAAGCATTCCAGGTGAAGCTGGTTGAGAGAATGCTAAGAGTGTGTCAAGGCAAAGGGGGGCTACTTTGAAGAATCTTTAACACTTTTTTGCTTACTACATGATTTCATATGTGTCATTTCATAGTTTTGATGTCTTCACTATTATTCTACAATGTAGAAAATGGTAAAAATAAAGAAAACCCTTGAGTGAGTCGGTGTCCAAACTTTTGACTGGTACTGTATATTTAAGCAACACGGCCCGAGGAGGTATGGTATATGGTGCCTGGACACAGCCCTTAGCCATGGTATATTGGCGATATATCGGCGATATATCACAAATCCCCGAAGTGCCTTATTGCTATTATAAACCGGCTACCAATGTAATTTTAGCACTAAAAATAAGTTTTGTCATACCCATGCTATACCACGGCTGTCAGCCAATCAGCATTCAGTGCTTGAACCGCTCAGTTTATAATTGGAGTTTTATCACACGTCACACATCCTATACTGAGATGTGTTATTGAGGGTGTATCTCTCTTGTTACCAGGACAGGATACTTGTAGAAGGTGGACGATTGGCCGTATCCAGGATCAACCTGTTGGACTCTGGGATGTACCAGTGCCTGGCAGAGAATGAACATGGAGCCATCTATGCCAGCGCTGAGCTCAAGGTTGTAGGTAAGTATGTCTGGATGACTCTAGTCTGAAGTATTTGTTTTGTCTTCTTTTAAAAAGCTGAAGCCAGAGACACAGCAAGGTCAAGACATGTACTAACGCTGTCAGTAGAAATTAACAGAAAGTGAATATCAGCTGAGCCATGGTTTTTAGCCACATTTACATAATTACTTGATAAAGAAAGTCAGCCAGTGGTTTTTCATGAAATTACATTTTTATAATTGACTGTGATGGGTTTGGCTGATGCATACATACGGTAGCTAGCTGCTGTGCCACTGCCTCGTCAAAGAGAACAGAATGGTTTGAACAGGGTTTGTTCTGTTCCCCATGCAGCCTCTGCACCCGACTTCTCCAAGAGTCTTGTGAAGAAGTCCATGCTGATCCAGAGAGGGGGGGAGGTGATAATGGAGTGCCGTCCCCATGCGTCCCCTAGGGCCTCCATTTCCTGGCGGAGAGGGGGAGAGTTTCTGAAGGACAGCAAGAGGTACAGTCGCAGTCGCAATAGGATCGTTCCATGAAATTAAGTGCCTTTTTGTATTTTAGGTAGAAATTTTGCACCAATATTGAATTTTAAAACCCAGTTAAAAAGTCATTTCTGAAGATAAATCACATGAAATAAATAGTGATTCATTTATGTCTGTCCCTCATTTTAAGGTCAACCCTGTTACGTGAACTGAACTCTCGTTTTAATATGTTTAAACTATTCCTTTTTTAATTTAAAATTGTTTTGTTTAAGAAACATTGAACAGTCATTGAGTAAAATGCAGGTGAGCTGGTTCTACAATTTCTTTGCCATTTTCTGGTGTTTTGTGGTGGAAAACTGAGCGTGTCGAGCATAACACAACATCAACCCTGTTGCCCATAGATAGACAGCTAGAAATGTTTTACAATTGCATTTTTGGTCAAGCTTGCATTCAATTGCATCTCCCTGTTGCACACAACAGTCTTCCATCCCCCTGTCACAGGGGAATTTATGGCTGATTTTGGAAGAAATCGTCAACCCTGTTACGATCAACCCTGTTACTTTATTTGGCACTTAATAGGCACTTACTATAGTATTTTTCTCAAAAGGCACCGAATTGGTGGAATGACCCAATAACAGTACCCATCGCTGCTCATGCCATTGATGGCTCGTGTATAAGGGCCCTTCTCCTGGGAACTTGCTAGTCTCTTGGGCTCAATGCTGTTTATGTCTCTAATCAAGGGGACGATGATGTGGTGAGGGGGCTTTTTGCTAACATTCTCTCTTTTGCTTGTAGTTCAATAGAGATGTCCAGGACCTTGCCAGCGGTCTGTATACCTCTGTATTCAGGGATGTTCTATACAACACCTTCACAGTTATGGTAGGGACTTTCATGTTCATTATGATGACCTTGGTCTTTCAAGCTTGTATTCAGCCATGGCTATAAATGATTCCTTGTAACCTCTCATGCAAGCCTCACAGCCTCACAGCTTCACAGCTGACAAGTTCAGTTGAGGTACTAGTCTTAGCACAGAAGGTCTGTGGGGACAGTGGAACTGCTGCATAACCATGCTGCAGCTACACTAAACTATAGTGAATTACTGTACTGCAGTCCTTTGAGAGAAAGACTCTGCCAAGAGCATGCTGTGGACCAAGAGCTGGAGAATAACATATCCAGTATACTACCGCCCTCTCTCTCTGTCTGTCTCTCTCTGTCTGTCTCTCTCTCTCTGTCTCTCTCTGTCTCTCTCTCTGTCTCTCTGTGTCCGTGAGAGAGAGCAAAAACAAACTATGTGAACCCTTTGGAATTACCTGGATTTCTGCATAAATTGGTCATCAAATTTGATCTGATCTTCACAACAATAGACAAACAGTGTGCTTAAAACTAATAACACACAAAGTATTGTATTTTTCTTGTCTATATTGAATAGATCATTTAAACATTCACAGTGTAGGTTGGAAAAAGTATGTGAACCCCTAGGCTAATGACTTCTCCAAAAGCTAATTGGAGTCAGGAGTCAGCTAACCTGGAGTCCAATTAATGAAACGAGATTGGAGATGTCGTTTAGCGCTGCCTTGCCCTATAAAAAACACTCACAAAATTTGAGTTTGCTATTCACAAGAAGCATTTCCTGTTGTGAACCATGCCTCGAACAAAAGATCTCAGAAGACAATTGTTGACTTGCATTATGCTGGAAAGGGTTACAAAAGTATCTCTAAAAGCCTTGATGTTCATCAGTCCACGATAAGACATTGTCTATAAATGGAGGAAGTTCAGCACTGTTGCTACTGCAGTCCACAAAAAACTTTGCTACACGTCTGAAGTTTGAAACAGTGCACCTGGATGTTCCACAGCGCTACTGGCAAAATATTCTGTGGACAGATGAAACTACAATTGAGTTGTTTGGAAGGAACACACAACACTATGTGTGGAGAATAGAAGGCACAGCACACCAACATCAAAACCTCATCCCAACTGTAAAGAATGGTGGAGGGAGCATCATGGTTTGGGGCTGCTTTGCTGCCTCGGGGCCTGGACAGCTTGCTATCATCGACGGAAAAATGAATTCCCAAGTTGATCAAGACATTTTGCAGGAGAATGTTAGGCTATATGTCTGCCACTTGAAGCTCAACAGAAGTTGGGTGATGCAACAGGACAACTACCCAAAACACAGAAGTAAATCAACAACAGAATGGCTTCAACAGAAGCAAATATGCCTTCTGGAGTGGCCCAGTCAGAGTCCAGACCTCAACCCAATTGAGATGCTGTGGCATGACCTCAAGAGAACAGACATCCCAAGAATATTGCTGAACTGAAACAGTTGTATAAAGAGGAATGGTCCAAAATTCCTCCTGGCCGTTGTGCAGGTCTGATCCGCAACTACAGAAAACATTTGGTTGAGGTTATTAAATCCAAGGGTTCATGTACTTTTTCCACCCTGCACTGTGAATGTTTACACGGTGTGTTCAATAAAGACATGAAAACGTAAAATGTGTGTGGTGTTAGTTTAAGCAGACTTTGTTCGTCTATTGTTGTGACCTAAATGAAAATCAGATCAAATTTCATGACCAAATTATGCAGAAATCTGGGTATTTCCAAAGGGTTCACATACTTTTCCTTGCCACTATACTTTACATTACTCAGCCTAAACATCAGCGCCACAGGTAACTTCCACAAAGCTGTGAACGATCTGAGAGACCAGGCAAGAAGGGCCTTCTATGCCATCAAAAGGAACATAAAATTCGACATACCAATTAGGATCTGGCTAAAAATACTTGAATCAGTTATAGAATCCATTGCCCTTTATGGTTGTGAGGTCTGGATTCTGCTCACCAACCAAGGTGGCAACCACAAAATGGGACAAACACCAAATTGAGATTCTGCATGCAGAAAATATCCTCTGTGTACAACGTAAAACATCAAATAATGCATGCAGAGCAGAATTAGGCCGATAACCGTTAATTATCAAAATCCAGAAAGGAGCCGTTAAATTCTACAACTACCAAAAAGGAAGTGATTCCCAAATCTTCCATAACAAAGCCATCACCTACAGAGAAATGAACCTGGAGAAGAGCCCCCTAAGCCCCCTGTTCACAAACACAGACCCCACAGAACCCCAGAACAGCAACACAATTAGACCCAATCAAATCTTGAGAAAACAAAAATAGAATTACTTGACACATTGGAAAGAATTTTCAAAAAAACAGAGCAAACAAGAATGCTATTTGGCCCTAAACAGAGGGTACACAGTGGCAGAATACCTGACTACTGTGACTGACCCAAAATTAAGAAAGTCTTTGACTACAGTGAGGGAAAAAAGTATTTGATCCCCTGCTGATTTTGTACGTTTGCCCACTGACAAAGAAATGATCAGTCTATAATTTTAATGGTAGGTTTATTTGAACAGTGAGAGACAGAATAACAACAAAAAAATCCAGAAAAATTCATGTCAAAAATGTTATGAAATGATTTGCATTTTAATGAGGGAAATAAGTATTTGACACCTCTGCAAAACATGACTTAGTACTTGGTGGCAAAACCCTTGTTGGCAATCACGGAGGTCAGATGTTTCTTGTAGTGGGCCACCAGGTGTGCACACATCTCAGGAGGGATTTTGTCCCACTCCTCTTTGCAGATCTTCTCCAAGTCATTAAGTTTTCGAGGCTGACGTTTGGCAACTCGAACCTTGAGCTCCCTCCATAGATTTTCTATGGGATTAAGGTCTGGAGACTGGCTAGGCCACTCTAGGACCTTAATGTGCTTCTTCTTGAGCCACTCCTTTGTTGCCTTGGCCGTGTGTTTTGGGTCATTGTCATGCTGGAATACCCATCCACGACCCATTTTCAATGCCCTGGCTGAGGGAAGGAGGTTCTCACCCAAGATTTGACGGTACATGGCCCCATCCATCGTCCCTTTGATGCGGTGAAGTTGTCCTGTCCCCTTAGCAGAAAAACACCCCCAAAGCATAATGTTTCCACCTCCATGTTTGACGGTGGGGATGGTGTTCTTGGGGTCATAGGTAGCATTCCTCCTCCTCCAAACACGGCGAGTTGAGCTGATGCCAAAGAGCTCCATTTTGGTCTCATCTGACCACAACACTTTCACCCAGTTGTCCTCTGAATCATTCAGATGTTCATTGGCAAACTGCAGACGGGCATGTATATGTGCTTTCTTGAGCAGAGGGACCTTGCGGGCGCTGCAGGATTTCAGTCCTTCATGGCGTAGTGTGTTACCAATTGTTTTCTTGGTGACTATGGTCCCAGCTGCCTTGAGATCATTGACAAGATCCTCCCGTGTAGTTCTGGGCTGATTCCTCACCGTTCTCATGATCATTGCAACTCCACGAGGTGAGATCTTGCATGGAGCCCCAGGCCGAGGGAGATTGACAGTTCTTTTGGGTTTCTTCCATTTGCGAATAATCACACCAACTATTGTCACCTTCTCACCAAGCTGCTTGGCGATGGTCTTGTAGCCCATTCCAGCCTTGCGTAGGTCTACAATCTTGTCCCTGACATCCTTGGAGAGCTCTTTGGTCTTGGCCATGGTGGAGAGTTTGGAATCTGATTGATTGATTGCTTCTGTGGAAAGGTGTCTTTTATACAGGTAACAAACTGAGATTAGGAGCACTCCCTTTAAGAGTGTGCTCCTAATCTCAGTTCGTTACCTGTATAAAAGACACCTGGGAGCCAGAAATCTTTCTGATTGAGAGGGGGTCAAATACTTATTTCCCTCATTAAAATGCAAATCATTTTATAACATTTTTGACATGCGTTTTTCTGGATTTTTTTGTTGTTATTCTGTCTCTCACTGTTCAAATAAACCTACCATTAAAATTATAGACTGATCATTTCTTTGTCAGTGGGCAAACGTACAAAATCAGCAAGGGATCAAATACTTTTTTCCCTCACTGTATGTACAGATTCAGTGAGCAGCATAGTCTTGCTATTGAGAAAGGCTGCCGAAGGCAGACCTGGCTCTCAATAGAAGAGACTATGTGCACGCTGCCCACAAAATTAGGTGGAAACTGAGCTGCACTTCCCAACCTTCTGCCAAATGTGTGACCATATTAGAGACACAGATTTCCCTCAGATTACACAGACCCACAAAGAATTTGAAAACAAATCCAATTTTGATAAACTGACATATCTATTGGGGATATACCACAGTTTGCAATCACAGCAGAAATATTTGTGACCTATTGCCACAAGAAAAGGGCAACCTGTGAAGAACAAACACCATTTGTAAATACAACCTATATTTATGTTCCATTTTGTACTTTAACTATTTGCACATCATTACATACATGAAGGGACGTCGCGTGCGCCATCCGTATGGTTAGTGAGAAAGTCCATGTTGCAAATGTACCCTCCCTTACTAGACGTCCGACCACGTCCGATAAATCCGCGGACGGCGTCGGGCCGCTCGCGGGGGCCGGATCTTCCAGGAAGTCATCGAACGGAGTCTCTCGGACCTTCGGTTTCCGTTTAATTAAATTTTCAAATTTTGGTCATTTCCTTGCAGTCCCGGATTATTCCACGAGAGGGCGTATGGAATCATATTGCAAATGTAACATATATCACCAATCGCGACACGGCTTTTTCTCCTAAACGGAAGATAATTCGAAGACGAAACTCGGTCTGCGTGGGTTTGGCATAATGGGCAGTTGGCCCCGAACAGGATGGAGTCGAGGCCTCGACGCTTTTCGAGTTAAGGCTATTTTTCTGGGATTGAAAGTCAAAGAGGAAAATAGAGTGCTGATTTGACCGCTTCACATCAAACTACATGAGCCTACGGTGTCAGGAGAAAAGGAACCATGCATTTACCAATGTTCATTTCAGAGAAATTGTACAATGACACATTGGTGATATTCAACAACAATAGGTTTTTTTTTCAAAAAAGTTACATATCCAGTTGCAGCGTGTTCAGATGAGTCCGTTAAGGCAGGTTTCGGAGCTCTGCGAGATTTCTGTGATTTTCTGTGATTTTCTGAAACAACACACACTTGTTCAACCCTCTGTAAATAAGTCAGTTCTTAAGAGAAACACTTAAAACTCAATATTCTATAAGAGCCTAACGTTCAGATTCCTGTGTCAACCAGAAATGCCTTATAATGGTGTCATAGGGGCTGTTTTGAAGGGTTAAAAAGGTCAGATCTTTCCACAACTTCATATGTGTGACTAGGCAACCCTCATGAACTGTAAATCAGTCATTTATCCCATCAGATGTCAAAGAAAAGCTCTCTCAAACACACACACAGAGAGGACGGAGTGACACAGTGCGGTTCTTAAAGACACAAAGAGCCTGCAATGGCATTACCATTATCTCTAGGCTGAGACGAGTTCAATGAGATGCCCCGCTTGACCGTAGCTTGCTCGGTATGAGCGCAGCGACCGTGAGAAAACTAGGCCCAAAATGAGGCCTGCACCAATATGTCAAGTGCTTATGGGTGACAGTGAGAGAACCATTAGGGTTAGAAGCACAATTCAACCTCAGGAGCGTTCCTGAGGTCCTCCCGATCTGTGCAAGCCTAACCTTGACCCTGTGGCATTAACCCTTCACAGTGAAAAGAAGGTGTTTAGATCAAACTGTGTGCAATGACTTCTCTCCCCATAGGAATACATTGACAATTCTCCTAAATTCAACCTGAAGTCTATGTGGGTTATGAATGCCTTATGAACCTGTATTCTATAACAATCCATCAGGCTACTGTGAGGTCTACCTGTGTCGATTCTAAGGTTCCTGGAGCAACCGGAAAATGTTAAAATCACCCTAGAGCTATTGTCATATAAGCAACCTGCAGATAGTGAAAATCACGCAACTCAACCATCTGTCATTCAGTCAATTCTTAAGGTAGAGACTTCATATTCAGGATTCTGTTTATGTCTAACCCAAAGACAACGTGTGTTGAGTAAGAGCTTCCTGTGACAACCGGAAGTGGTTAAAAACAGCCAAGAGCTATTGTCATATAACCTGCACATACTGAAAATCACGCAACTCAACCCTATGTCATCCAGCCAATTCTTTAGGTAGAGACTTCATATTGAGGATTCTGTATATGCCTACCCCAAAGACAACGTGTGTCTATTCTTTTTGCAAAAAAAACAAAAACACACACACACAATTTGGCCATAGGGACATAGTGTGGGGCTTAGAGTCTTATACCGCCTTCAATAGTTACTTTCGTTCAAACGATTCAAGAACCGTCAGACCTAGAGCTCCGAAATTTTAGAAACCTGTTCTAGAGCTCAAGTCGATAGTGCACGGTGATTTATGGGGCTCTAGAAGGTTCTCTGACCGAGAAACCGCCTCGTACATTTGCAATATTTTCAATTCATTTTGAATATCACGGACATGGCGACATGTAGAAATGTCCCAGAGTCGCAAGACTAGGTGCATTGAAACCGGCTCGGCCCATAGAGACGGACCCCAATATCTCTGTCCAATAGCTCATTCAGGGACCCCGTAGTAACGCCCTGAAAAAGTGGATTTTCAGCACCAATTAGGCCATTGCTCGGGCACCGAATGACCTATCGAGCCGAAACTTCGGATTCGGGGTCGCCTCACATAGGCCTACACATAATGTCAGAGCTGGACCCGCAGCTATAACGTAACTATGTGTTTTAGGTTTTTTTATGGTTAAAATTGAAAGCACTGTGAATTATGGGCCTTCTCTGACATATGTGATAGTTGGCTTCTATACGAGTTGGAAAAAGTGGATTTGGTGTCAGATGCTATCAGTTTGGTGTCAGATTGACATCTAATTGACTGATGGACGCTGACTGCTGGGTGACAAGCAATGGAGAGGAACCACAGTCACTGCCCGGCCATCCCGAGTTCATCGGGCCAGTCAATTATGCATTTCTGCAGGATTTTTGAGCATGCCTAAATTTGTAATGCTAAATGCCCATTAAATCATGTTGCAAACGTAACGCGCTATATTGCAAACGTAACGTGCGTTTGCAATATGATTCAACAGCAGAAAATATCACCAAAGTTGACATGATGAAATCAACACAATGAGCGACAGAGAGGAACCACAGTCACTGCCCGGCCATCCCGAGTTCATCAGGCCAGTCAATTATGCATTTCTGCAGTATTTTTGAGCATGCCTAAATTTGTGATGCTAAATGCCCATTAAATCATATTGCAAACGTAACGCGCTATATTGCAAACGTAACGTGCGTTTGCAATATGACTCAACAGCAAAAAATATCACCAATGTTGACATGATGAAATCAACACAATGAGCGATAGAGAGGAACCACAGTCACTGCCCGGCCATCCCCAGTTCATCGGGACAGTCAATTTTGCATATCTTTAGTGTTTTTGAGCATGCCAAATTCGTGATGTTGAGGCCCATTGAATCATATTGCAAATGTGCATCCGTGCACATGGTGACCCGAAATGGGTTACCAGGAGTAATTTTTTAGAAGGGTTTTAAATGCCTTTAGGGTGGTGCAAGGGGTGCACGGTTGGGTAGGGAGCACCTTCCATCAGTGCCCATCCAGTATAAGGCGCCCCTAGTCATTTTGGACATTTTTCAAAAAATCGCTAAAAAACGACAATCCCACTTCTCTCATGTCACCATCAAGTCATGGAGAGGAACCACAGTCACTGCCCGGCCATTCCCAGTTCATCGGGACAGTCAATTTTGCATATCTTTAGTGTTTTTGAGCATGCCAAATTCGTGATGTTGAGGCCCATTGAATCATATTGCAAATGCGCATCCGTGCACATGGTGACCCGAAATGGGTTACCAGGAGTAATTTTTTAGAATGGTTTTAAATGCCTTTAGGGTGGTGCAAGGGGTGCACGGTTGGGTAGGGAGCACCTTCCATCAGTGCCCATCCAGTATGGGGCGCCCTTAGTCATTTTGAACATTTTTCAAAAAAAAATCGCTAAAAAACTACAATCCCACTTGTCTCATGTCACCATCAAGCCATGGAGAGGAACCACAGTCACTGCCCAGCCATCACCAGTTCATCGGGACAGTTAATTTTGCCTTTCTGCAGTGTTTTTGAGCATGCCAAATTCGTGATGTTGAGGCCCATTGAATCATATTGCAAATGCGCATCAGTGCACATGGTGACCCGAAATGGGTTACCAGGAGTAATTTTTTAGAAGGCTTTTAAATGCCTTTAGGGTGGTGCAAGGGGTCCACGGTTGGGTAGGGAGAACCTTCCATCAGTGCCCATCCAGTATGGGGCGCACCAAGTCATTTTGGACATTTTTCAAAAAAATCGCTAAAAAACGACAATCCCACTTGTCTAATGTCACCATCAAGCCATGGAGAGGAACCACAGTCACTGCCCGGCCATCACCAGTTCATCGGGACAGTTAATTTTGCATTTCTGCAGTGTTTTTGAGCATGCCAAATTCGTGATGTTGAGGCCCATTGAATCATATTGCAAATGCGCATCAGTGCACATGGTGACCCGAAATGGGTTACCAGGAGTAATTTTTTAGAAGGGTTTTAAATGCCTTTAGGGTGGTGCAAGGGGTCTACGGTTGGGTAGGGAGCACCTTCCATCAGTGCCCATCCAGTATGGGGCGCACCTAGTCATTTTGGACATTTTTCAAAAAATCACAAAAAAAACTCACCATCAAGCCATGGAGAGGAACCACAGTCACTGCACGGCCATCCCCAGTTCATCGGGACAGTCAATTATGTATTTCTGCAGTGGTTTTGAGCATGCCAAAGTTGTGATGCTAAATGCCCAATGAATCATATTGCAAATGCGCATCCGTGTATTTGTAATATGATTCAACAGCAAAAAATATCACCAAAGTTGACATGATGAAATCAACACAACGAGCGATGGAGAAGAACCACAGTCACTGCACGGCCATCCCCAGTTCATCGGGACAGTCAATTATGCATTTCTGTAGTGGTTTTGAGCATGCCACATTTGTGATGCTAAATGCCCATTGAATCATATTGCAAACGTAACACGCAATATTGCAAATGTAACGCGCATTTGCAACATGATTCAACAGCAAAAAATATCACCAAAGTTGACATGATGAAATCAACACAACGAGCGATGGAGAGGAACCACAGTCACTGCACGGCCATCCCCAGTTCATCGGGACAGTCAATTATGCATTTCTGCAGTGGTTTTGAGCATGCCAAAGTTGTGATGCTAAATGCCAATTGAATCATATTGCAAATGCGCATCCGTGTATTTGCAATATGATTCAACAGCAAAAAATATCAGCAAAGGTGACATGATGAAATCAACACAACGAGCGATGGAGAGGAACCAGGAGCGTTCCTGAGGTCCTCCCGATCTGTGCAAGCCAACCTTGACCCTGTGGCATTAACCCTTCACAGTGAAAAGAAGGTGTTTAGATCAAACTGTGTGCAATGACTTCTCTCCCCATAGGAACACATAGACTATTCTCCAAAATTCAACCTGAAGCCTATGTGGGTTATGAATGCCTTATGAACCTGTCTTCTACAACAATCCATCAGGCTACTGTGAGGTCTACCTGTGTCGATTCTAAGGTTCCTGTGACAACTGGAAGTGGTTAAAAACACCCAAGAGCTATCGTCATATAACCTGCACATAGTGAAAATCACGCAACTCAACCATCTGTTACTCAGTCAATTCTTAAGGTAGAGACTTCTTATTCAGGATTCTGTTTATATGTACCCCAAAGACAACGTGTGTGAAGCAAGAGCTTCCTGTGACAACCGGAAGTGGTTAAAATCACCCAAGAGCTATCGTCATATAACCTGCACATAGTGAAAATCACGCAACTCAACCATCTGTTACTCAGTCAATTCTTAAGGTAGAGACTTCTTATTCAGGATTCTGTTTATATGTACCCCAAAGACAACGTGTGTGAAGCAAGAGCTTCCTGTGACAACCGGAAGTGGTTAAAATCACCCAAGAGCTATTGTCATATTACGTGCGCATAGTGAAAATCACGCAACTCAACCATCTGTTTCTCAGTCAATTCTTAAGGTAGAGACTTCTTATTCAGGATTCTGTTTATGTCTACCCCAAAGACAACGTGTGTGAAGCAACAGCTTCCTGTGACAACCGGAAGTGGTTAAAAACACCCAAGAGCTATTGTCATATTACGTGCGCATAGTGAAAATCACGCAACTCAACCATCTGTTTCTCAGTCAATTCTGAAGGTAGAGACTTCTTATTCAGGATTCCGTTTATGTCTACCCCAAAGACAACGTGTGTGAAGCAAGAGCTTCCTGTGACAACCGGAAGTGGTTTAAAATAGCCTAGAGCTATTGTCATATTGCCACCTGCAGATAGTGAAAATCACGCAACTCAACCATCTGTTATTCAGTCAATTCTTAAGGTAGAGACTTCTTATTCAGGATTCTGTTTATGTCTACCCCAAAGACAACGTGTGTGAAGCAAGAGCTTCCTGTGACAACCGGAAGTGGTTAAAATCACCCAAGAGCTATTGTCATATTACGTGCGCATAGTGAAATTCACGCAACTCAACCATCTGTTTCTCAGTCAATTCTTAAGGTAGAGACTTCTTATTCAGGATTCTGTTTATGTCTACCCCAAAGACAACGTGTGTGAAGCAAGAGCTTCCTGTGACAACCGGAAGTGGTTAAAAACACCCAAGAGCTATTGTCATATTACGTGCGCATAGTGAAAATCACGCAACTCAACCATCTGTTTCTCAGTCAATTCTGAAGGTAGAGACTTCTTATTCAGGATTCCGTTTATGTCTACCCCAAAGACAACGTGTGTGAAGCAAGAGCTTCCTGTGACAACCGGAAGTGGTTTAAAATAGCCTAGAGCTATTGTCATATTGCCACCTGCAGATAGTGAAAATCACGCAACTCAACCATCTGTTATTCAGTCAATTCTTAAGGTAGAGACTTCTTATTCAGGATTCTGTTTATGTCTACCCCAAAGACAACGTGTGTGAAGCAAGAGCTTCCTGTGACAACCGGAAGTGGTTAAAATCACCCAAGAGCTATTGTCATATTACGTGAGCATAGTGAAATTCACGCAACTCAACCATCTGTTTCTCAGTCAATTCTTAAGGTAGAGACTTCTTATTCAGGATTCTGTTTATGTCTACCCCAAAGACAACGTGTGTGAAGCAAGAGCTTCCTGTGACAACCGGAAGTGGTTAAAAACACCCAAGAGCTATTGTCATATTACGTGCGCATAGTGAAAATCACGCAACTCAACCATCTGTTTCTCAGTCAATTCTGAAGGTAGAGACTTCTTATTCAGGATTCTGTTTATGTCTACCCCAAAGACAACGTGTGTGAAGCAAGAGCTTCCTGTGACAACCGGAAGTGGTTAAAAACACCCAAGAGCTATTGTCATATTGCCACCTGCAGATAGTGAAAATCACGCAACTCAACCATCTGTTACTCAGTCAATTCTTAAGGTAGAGACTTCATATTCAGGATTCTGTATATGCCTACCCCAAAGACAACGTGTGTCTATTCTTTTTGCAAAAAAAACAAAAACACACACACACAATTTGGCCATAGGTACATAGTGTGGGGCTTAGAGGCTTATACCGCCTTCAATAGTTACTTTTGTTCAAACGATTCAAGAACCGTCAGACCTAGAGCTCCGAAATTTTAGAAACCTGTTCTAGAGCTCAAGTCGATAGTGCACGGTGATTTATGGGGCTCTAGAAGGTTCTCTGACCGAGAAACCGCCTCGTACATTTGCAATATTTTCAATTCATTTTGAATATCACGGACATGGCGACATGTAGAAATGTCCCAGAGTCGCAAGACTAGGTGCATTGAAACCGCCTTGGCCCATAGAGACGGACCCCAATGTCTCTGTCCGATAGCTCATTCAGGGACCCCGTAGTAACGCCCTGAAAAAGTGGATTTTCAGCACCAATTAGGCCATTGCTCGGGCACCGAATGACCTATCGAGCCGAAACTTCGGATTCGGGGTCGCCTCACATAGGCCTACACATAATGTCAGAGCTGGACCCGCAGCTATAACGTAACTATGTGTTTTAGGTTTTTTTATGGTTAAAATTGAAAGCACTGTGAATTATGGGCCTTCTCTGACATATGTGATAGTTGGCTTCTATACGAGTTGGAAAAAGTGGATTTGGTGTCAGATGCTATCAGTTTGGTGTCAAAATGACATCTAATTGACTGATGGACGCTGACTGCTGGGTGACGAGCAATGGAGAGGAACCACAGTCACTGCCCGGCCATCCCGAGTTCATCGAGCCAGTCAATAATGCATTTCTGCAGTATTTTTGAGCATGCCTAAATTTGTGATGCTAAATGCCCATTGAATCATATTGCAAACGTAACGCGCAATATTGCAAATGTAACGCGCATTTGCAAGATGATTCAACAGCAAAAAATATCACCAAAGTTGACATGATGAAATCAACACAACGAGCGATGGAGAGGAACCACAGTCACTGCACGGCCATCCCGAGATCATCGGGCCAGTCAATTATGCATTCTGAGCATGTCAAATTCGTTAAAAATGTTAAAAGCAACAGAGTCCCACTTCTCCCTCATCATACATGACAAGTAGACCATCTGCGTTGATTGATGGCTCAACTTAGGGATATATATCATTTGGGCAGTATAAATGCCATTTGGACCATGGTTCACTGACTTTTGGGTTTGGAAACCGACTTCCTATGATCGTACATGGCAAACGGACAAACATACTGATTTGGCACATTCAATACTTTCATACATGTATAATTGACAAAAAAAGAATTGGACATTTCATTTGCACATTTCTAATGGCATTTGGCAAAAAATATAAATTTGTCACTTTTGACTTCCTATGAAATCATATTCCAAATGCACAAATCATATGCCTTATGCACAAGCAAATATGTCACTTTTGACTTCCTATGAAATCATATTCCAAATGCACAAAACATATGCCTTATGCACAAGCAAAAACAACCCAAAAAATTATGTCAATAAAATATGTCAAAAGTATGTCCATACAGCTCTTATACATGTGTAATTGACATAAAAATCAAAAAAAATTCGAAAAACGGTCCAGAAACCACTTTTTTAGGGTTGAAAAGTTTTCAAAAAATATGTCATTTTTTCAAAATTTGACACTTGGGACTTGAATTGTGTTACATTTGCAATATGAAAATTCACTGCGGAGAGCTCTAGCTATCTTTTGGATATTTGCTGTAATTTGGCACTTGCAATACTTCCACAAGTGACCAAAAAAAGCATTGGATATGTCATTTTGCAAAAAAAATGAAAAAAAAAATGTCACTTTTTTCCAATGAAATCATATTCAAAATGCACAAATCATATGCCTTGCGCACAAGCAAAAGCAACCCAAAAAACGACATCAATAAAAAACGTCAGAAGCATGTTCATACAGCTCTTATACATGTGTAATTGACATAACAATCGAAAAAAATTCGAAAAACGGTCCAGAAACCACTTTTTTACAAGATGCTAAGTTTTCAAAAAAAATATCATTTTATCAAAATCTGAGACTTGGGTAAGAATTGGGTATCATTTGCTGTATGAAAAACCAAGGTGGAGCACGCTCGCCATCTAAAGGAAATTTGGGGTGTTACAATTGGCAATTGCCATCGGAAAATTGCCATATGATTGGCCCGGAGATGGGCCGCTTTGGGTGGTTTTTGCAATCGTGTGTATGATTCGTGCTATGCCAATATGTTGCCATGTTATTTTGTCCAAATCAGGGGGGTAATCCCTTACAACACTGTATATAGACATAATGACATTTTAAATGTATTTTCTTTTGGAACTTTTGTGTAATGTTTTCTGTTAATATTGTATTGTTTATTTCACTTTTGTTCATTTATCTATTTCACTTGCTTTGGTAATGGAAACATATGTTTCCCATGCCATTGAAGCCCCTTAAATTAGAGAGCGCTCACCAGCAGCATAATGTTTAGTGTACTCCTCCCACACGCCCTCTAATTCTGCATCTTTAATTGGTGTAGTGCAGTTGAGTCGGATGGAGTGTGAAGAGGAGCCTTTGTGATACTGCTGCTTTTGGGCTGTGGCCTGAGTCGATATGTGCTGCCACATTTCCATAGTCTTTCCGTAACTCAGTGGACGTGCCTCAACATGTGAGCAGAGCGATTGATTAGTTATCATATTCCTTTGGCGGTCATGGGGAAAAAGAGAAAGAAGTGATTATGCAGGCTGTGCGTCTGGATGAGAATAGAAAATGCACAGCGTGGAACAGCGTTTCTTTCTTAAAGCAGATAGTTCTTTACGTTTTTATTTGTTTTGCAGCTCATTGCCCCTCAGGCCATGTTTTCAGCACGCCTCCATCACTCAATGTTTGATATTTTTGTCAATAGATCTGCCCAAAGCACCCTATGTCAGACATGGTCTCAGCTCAGCCTGAGTGAATACATATTTTTAAGAGCTGCAGTGAAATTGTTTGATTTCTGAGCTTGCAGTTCACAGCTTTTGTTTTTGATTTGCTGGAACAGAGCGTCACGATAGCTAGGAGTTCATAGCATTGTTTATGCATGTTTACATTTGTTACATTTTGTTATATTTTAAAATAAAGTACAAGCATTAAAAACCCAATGTTTGTGGAATTTGGCAAACAATGAATAGAAACGACTTCATTGTTATGAGGTTACTTTTGTTATGTTGTATAAAGTAAACCACTTTTTAATCTAGATTGTGATGTGGAAGTTTTACAAACAATGGTGAAAATGTTGCAAATAAACAATTGATGTCTGAAGTTTACATAACCTTAGGCTGGACTCATTAAAATACATTTTTCAACCACTCCACAAATTTCTTGTTAACAAACTATAGTTTTGGCAAGTCGCTTAAGACATCTCATTTGTGCGTGACACAAGTTGTTTTTCCAACAATTGTTTACAGACAGATTATTTCACTTATAATTCACTGTATCACAATTCCAGTGGGTCAGAAGTTTACATACACTAAGTTGACTATGCCTTTAAACAGCTTGGAAAATTCCAGAAAATGATGTCATGGCTTTAGAAGCTTCTGATAGCTTCTGAGAGTCAATTGGAGGTGTACCTGTGTTGTGTTTCAAGGCCTACCTTCAAACTCAGTGCCTCTTTGCTTGACATCATGGGAAAATCAAAAGAAATCAGCCCTCCACAAGTCTAGTTCATCCTTGGGAGCAATTTCCAAACGCCTGAAGGTACCACGTTCATCTGTACAAACAATAGTACGCAAGTATAAACACCATGGGACCACGCAACCGTCATACCGCTCAGGATGGAGACGCGTTCTGTCTCCTAGAGATGAACGTACTTTGGTGCGAAAAGTGCAAATCAATCGCAGTACAACAGCAAAGGACCTTGCTGGAGGAAACAGGTACAAATGTATCTATATCCACAGTAAAACGAGTCCTATATCGACATAACCTGAAAGGCCGCTCAGCAAGGAAGAAGCCACTGCTCCAAAACCGCCATAAAAGCCAGACTACAGTTTGCAACTGCAAAATAGAACTGTTTGGCCATAATGACCATTGTCATGTTTGGAGGAAAAAGGGGGAGGCTTGCAATCCGAAGAACACCATCCCAACCATGAAGCACGGGGGTGGCAGCATCATGTTGTGGGAGTGCTTTGCTGCAGGAGGGACTAGTGCACTTCACAAAATAGATGGCATCATGAGGGAGGAAAATTATGTGGATATATTGAAGCAATATCTCAAGACATCAGTCAGGAAGGTAAGCTTGGTTGCAAATGGGTCTTCCAAATGGACAATGACCCCAAGCATACTTCCAAAGTTGTGGCAAAATGGCTTAAGGACGACAACAGTCAAGGTATTGGAGTGGCCATGACAAAGCCCTGACCTCAATCCTGTAGAAAATGTGTGGGCAGAACTGAAAAAGCGTGTGCGAGCAAGGGGGCCTACAAACCTACACCAGCTCTGTCAGGAGGATTGGGACAAAATTCACCCAATCTATTGTGGGAAGCTTGTGGAAGGCTACCTGAAACATTTGACCCAAGTTAAACAATTTAAAGGCAATGCTACCAAATACTAATTGAGTGTATGTAAACTTCTGACCCACTGGAAATGTGAGGAAAGAAATAAAAGCTGAAATAAATCATTCTCTCTACTCTTATTCTGACATTTCACATTCTTAAAATAAAATGGTGATCCTATCTGACCTAAGACATGGAATTTTTACTAGGATTAAATGTCAGGAATTGTGAAAAACTGAGTTTCAATGTATTTGGCTAAGGTGTATGTAAACTTCCGACTTCAACTGTACCTTTGACTGTTGCTTTGCACCTCAGAACTGTACAGTATTGTACAAGTCTGAATGAGTATACAGTATCCTTTATGAGTATACTTTCCGACTTCAACTGCATGTAGTCTACAATCGTCCCTGATTAGTATTTCAGTAATGTGCCTTTTTCAAAATTGTTGCTAGAGTTTCCTCGGTATCTCACTGTGTCCAGACAGCCAGCTACAAGTGAGATGGCTCTTTAGTCATATCTGCTTTCATTACCTTTTGGAAATGGCTTTTAGTGTGTCGATAGGATCTCACACGTTGTATAATTACAAGGCCGCAGGTAAAGATTCCAATTTGGAGTGAATCATCTCTCTCTGTTGTTCTGCTCTCTTCTCCTTCCCCTGTCCTCATTGGCCTTAGTGTCCCACTGTGTATTCTATTAAAATGCACATTTAATCTTTTGTGCTTTCAATAGCATGTCGACCCAACAGCAAATCTGTTCTGCTTCAACTAAGATAATTGCTCTGTTCTGAAATGTGCAAATGTGCTTGTAGAGAATTCAGTCTTCCAGACAATTCAGTTTTTAATTCATGAAATACTTGTCATTCAAACAATAACATGGATGTAGGCTATTTTAAGCAATAAGGCCCGAGGGGATGTGGTATATGGCCAATATACCACGGCTAATGACTGTTCATAGGCACGACGCAACTCTTGTATATTGGCCATATATCACAAACCCTTGAGGTGCCTTATTGCTATTATAAACTAGTTACCAACGTAATTAGAGCAGTAAAAATAAATGTTTTGTCATAACCATGGTATAGGGTCTGATATTCCACAGCTTTCAGCCAAGCAGCATTCAGGGTCTCGAACCACCCAGTTTATAATCAAGATGAAGCCACAAGTGTTGATGTATTTGTATGCTAATCATCATTTAGAATCCCTATATAACCCAGTCAGTGCTATCAAATCATTATTGATCCTGATGACAACAGTTGTCTGTTCCTTCATTTTTGTCAGACGGACTATTATGGAGGATGGAACTCTCCGTATCAGCAACATCAGCGAATCAGACGGAGGGAGGTACACCTGTGTGGCCAGGAACCCCTTTGGGACATCAAGCAGTACTGGTACTCTGGTGGTGAAAGGTACTTTTCCGGACACAGGTTTCACTACCTTTTAAGCAGATGGTTTAAACCTGTGTTTAGAGGGGGAAATACTAAGCCAAGCATGAAATTGATAATGAAATATATAGTTGTTTTATGTTCCTGCTGGTTTGACAGAAACATAACTCATCATCCTTGGTTTTGTCAGCTGTGAGTTATTGGTCACACAGCAGCGGGGAGAAAATCCCTGGCATCTAGAGTAGTGAGGAGAGAGATGTTATGTTCTGCCCAAGTCAGACAATTCATGTTGATTTAAAAAAAGAGCTGCTGTTTAAATTTGTTGATTTGACTGTTTTAATAACTGATGGTTGTAAATGGAGTATTAATTTGACACCATCATTGCATTATGTTGAATTATTCAGTCTCAAGACTATATCAATAAAACATTTTTTTTTTCTCCAAACATGTTAATTGGATTGAAAGGAATAAGCATTTCATTTAAAACATCTTGTCAACATGAACAAGACATTTTTCCAGCAGCAGGCCAGCACGGCTCCAGTAACACATGATCCTGTGTGTTTGTTTTTCTGTGTTGTCAAACAGAGCCAACCAAGATAACGGTTCCACCGCTGAGTGTGGATGCCACTGTGGGACAGAGCATCGTGTTGCCATGTGAAGTGTCCCGAGACTCCTCCCTGGATCCCACCTTTAAGTGGTTCTTCAACGGCAAACTCATTGATTTTAACAAACAGGACCACTTTGAGATGATAGGAGGGGTATGTACCTACACTGCCTTCAGAAAGTATTCAGACTCCTTGAATTTTTCCCCATATCAATCTACACACAATAATGACAAAACCAAAATGTATTTTTAATTTTTTTTGCTTATAGGAATATTACAGCCGGGACTTGAACCCAATTGAACATCTCTGGAGAGACCTAAAAATAGCTGTGCAGCAACGCTCCCCATCCAACCTGACATTTACTTAAGTATTCAGACCCTTTACTCAGTACTTTGTTGAAGCACCTTTGGCAGCGATTACAGCCTCAAGTCTACTTGGGTATGACGCTACAAGCTTGGCACACATCTGTTTGGGGAGTTTCTCCCATTCTTCTCTGTGGATCCTCTTAAGCTCTGTCGGGTTGGATAGGGAGCGTTGCTGCACGGCTATTTTCAGGTCTCTCCAGAGATGTTCGATCAGGTTCAAGTCCGGGCTTTGGCTGGGCCACTCAAGGACTTTCAGAGACTTGTCCCGAAGCCACTCCTGTGTTTTCTTGGCTGTGTGCTTAGGGCCGTTGTCCTGTTGGAAGGTGAACCTTCGCCCCAGTCTGAGGTACTGAGCACTCTGGAGCAGGTTTTCATCAAGGATCTCTCTGTACATTGCTCCGTTCATCTTTGCCTCGATCCTGACTAGTTTTCCCTGCCGCTGAAAAACATCCCCACAGCATGCTTCACCGTAGGGATGGTGCCAGGTTTCCTCCAGATGTGATGCTTGGCATTCAGGCCACAGTGTTCAATCATCAGACCAGAGAATCTTGTTTTTCATGGTCTGATAGTCTTTAGGTGCTTTTGGCAAACTCCAAGTGAGCTGTCATTCGCCTTTTACTGAGGAGTTGCTTCCGTCTGTCTACTGTACTATAAAGGCCTGATTGGTGGAGTCCTGCAGAGATGGTTGTTCATCTGGAAGGTTCTCCCATCTCCACAGAGGAACTCTAGAGCTTTGTCAGAGTGACCATTAGGTTCTTGGTCACTTCCCTGACCAAGGCCCTTCTCCCCCGATTGCTCAGTTTGGCCAGGCAGACAGTTCTAGGAAGAGTCTTGCTGGTTCCAAACTTCTTCCATTTAAGAATGATGGAGGCCACTGTGTTCTTGGGGACCTTCAATGCTGCAGAAATGTTTTGGTACCCTTCCCCAGATCTGTGCCTTGACACAATCCTGTCTCTGAGCTCTACGGACAATTCCTTCGACCTTATGGCTTGGTTTTTGCTCTGACAAGCACTGTCAACTGTGGGACCTTATATAGACAGGTGTGTGCCTCTCCAAATCATGTCCAATCAATTGAATTTACCACAGGTGGACTCCAATCATTGTAGAAACATCTCAAGGATGATCAATGGAAACAGGATGCACCTGAGCTCATTTTTGAGACTCATAGCAAAGGGTCTAAATACTTTTGTAAATAAGGTATTACTGTTTTTTTGTTTTTAATACATTTGCAACAAATTATGAACCTGTTTTCGCTTCGTCATTATGGGGTATTGTGTGTAGATTGATGAGGAAATGGTTTTATTTAATCAATTTTAGAATGAGGCTGTAGCGTAACAAAATGTGAA
The DNA here is from genome assembly GCF_901001165.1 of Salmo trutta. Taxonomy (NCBI): domain Eukaryota; kingdom Metazoa; phylum Chordata; class Actinopteri; order Salmoniformes; family Salmonidae; genus Salmo; species Salmo trutta. The sequence goes on along the minus strand of NC_042970.1, from coordinate 17,649,681 downwards.
AAAAGTCAAGTGGTCTGAGTACTTTCCGAAGGCACTGTATATCAATGTTTCCCGACCCTGGTCCTCCAGTACCCCCAACTGTACACGTTGTTGTAGCCCTGGGCAAACACACCTCACTCAGCTCATTGAGGGTTTGATGATTAGTTGACAAGTTGAATCAGGTGTGTTTTTCCAGGGTTACAATAAAAATGTGTACTGTTGGGGGTACTAGAAGACCATGGTCGGGAAACTCTGACCTGTACTGTACAGGAGACAGACTATACACAGGCGTCTCTGCTCATGTCTGTGTACTGGAACAGTCCACCTACATGTCAAACAAGACTAGGGCATTTAACATGGAGGCCTGGCCAGGTAAAACTTGTAGCGAGAGATGAAAACTCCCAGCCTGTAGCTGATCTTAGGAGTAAACCACATGATACTCGGCAGGTAGCCTAGTGGCTAGAGTGTTGGACTACTAACCGAAAGGTTGCAAATTCAAGTCCCTGGGCTGACAAGGTAAAAATCTGTCGTTCTGCTCCTGAACAAGGCAGTTAACCCACTGTTCCTAGGCTGTCATTGAAAATAAGAATTTGTTCTTAATTGACTTGCCTAGTTAAATAATGGTAAACTACAAAATAAAAAAATACTCCTGTGAACAAGGAAAGGGAAATGGAAAGGGGGATACCTAGTCAGTTGTACAGCTGAATGCATTCAACTGAAATGTTTCTTCCACATTTAACCCAACCCCTCTGAATCAGAGAGCACAAATCTGTCTGATTACAGGATGTATCCTCTGGTCGGCTGTGCACACAAAGACCCTGCACTAAAATGGCCTGTATAACACTGACATTTTCACTGCCAGCATCATTTAGCAGAGCTCTTAAAGTTCAGGAAGTTGTTTGTTTAACACGAGTGTTAGAACCAGTGTCACTCCAGTGTTCCTACCTACTCTTTTCTCTCTCTAAAGACCTAGCCTGGCCTAGTTCTTCCTGCTACTGCCATAGCGTACAGAGAGTTGAAACGTTATCAGAATGATTATTGGAACACAACATGAAAAATTGTTATTGAATGACTGTATTTGGAATTACTAGTATTGTTGTGAAATTACACTTTTTCCTGTTCTATTGTCATCAGGAATCAGCTGGTGATCTGATGGTCAGGAATATTCAGCTAAAGCATTCTGGGAAGTATGTGTGCATGGTTCACACCGTGGTGGACAGTGTCTCAGCAGCAGCCGACCTCATTGTCAGAGGTACGCATGCATTTCCTCACTGTGATGCTACTTTGTATTTCTGACATGCTGTAGCAATCATCTAAAGAGGTATTAGAAAACCTCAGACATTATCACACTCTATTCATTCTCTTTACTTCAGCCAACTATTCTCGGTGACATTCATTCAGTGTTAAATAATGACTACAGGATCATCTCTAAATCAATACATTAATTTTCCACTTCTCCTTCCTTTTTGAGTAATTTTGTATTTCCCCTCATCAATTGAAGGATCTTTAGCTCCGCTGGGTGAAATATATTAAATGTCTTTCTCTTTTGACTGCCTTGCATGAAACTGGTTTAACCCTGCCATCCTTTTTTGGCTGACACAATAGAGCTCTTTGACAGTGGTTGTCTCCCTGTTCTGTCAGGACCACCCGGTGCCCCAGAGGGCCTCATGGTGGGGGAGATCACTGACTCCAGTGCCCAGCTTTCCTGGGGGTCTGGGCCAGACAACCACAGCCCTGTCACCACATACACCATCCAGGCCAGGACCCCCTTCTCCATCGGCTGGCAGGCCGTCAGGACAGGTAGCTACAATACCAGCCAATCCATTTGTTTAGACACTACAGCGTTTATGAACGTGTTTTCTACAGGACATTATATTCAGAGAATGTTTCTGTCATAGAGATATATAATTTGGTGGTTTCTGTACAGTGATAATATTGTGAGAAGAGTCAGCTTTGGGGATGATGTGAACAGGAGTATTGCTTTCTTTTTACTCCTTCGTTATCTCGGGGGCCTTGGATAAGTTATATTGACTGAATTGTATCACAGGCAGTCTTTGATAACATGGATGCTTTCTGAAATGTGATTTGTTGATGGATGAGAATCAATATGTATTTAAATTCTAAATTCTTTAATCCTAGTTCCTGATTCTGTGCCTGGACAGATGTTTCATGCAACGGTGATAGATTTGAACCCCTGGGTGGATTATGAATTCAGGGTGGTGGCTATCAACAATGTGGGTGTTGGAGAGCCCAGCATGCAATCCAAGCAGATTCGAACGAAAGCAGCAGGTACTTTTTAATTCCTTTCTGTCCTCTCGTGGTGAATCTAACTGTCTGTTTAGTGTAACTTGTATTGAGTGTTCTGTTCTTCCCCTGATAGATTTCACCATGTAGATCCCACAGTCACTTTTATCGTGCCTTTCTCATCGCTAATTATGTGTAATGAAGACAGAATCAGCTTTGTTCCAATCGACAGACACCGAGACAGGTGTTAATGATTTACCTAATAGGCAAAGAAAGTGAGAGAATTTGTTCATGTGTTTAAATGACACAGCCTTGTGGATATTGACACTTTTGATACTTTTGCTCATCAGATTAGAACCTGACCGAGCAGGATGCATCATACCCTTTAAGCATTTAGATGCTGTGTACATCAGCACTCAGGAAAACCTAACATGATTCATTCATGTCAGCAGTATCAACAGGAACCGTGTGAAATACCCACGCATGCCATCAGGCAATGACTTAAAAGTGTCTATTTTGAGCGGGTTAGCAGAGTGTGTCCGGCTGGCTCACTGAATCACAAGAGAGGAGAACACATGGAGGTGACACACTGTATTAACAGCAGGTGTGTGTGTGTGTGTGTGTGTGTGTGTGTGTGTGTGTGTGTGTGTGTGTGTGTGTGTGTGTGTGTGTGTGTGTGTGTGTGTGTGTGTGTGTGTGTAGGTGTGTGTAGGTGTGTGTGTAGGTGTGTGTGTAGGTGTGTGTGTGTGTAGGTGTGTAACCTTTATTTAACTAGGCAAGTATGCACAGACGCATGTGCCAGTATCAACCCAAATGTAATTGGATTAAAAAAAACAAGCCTTGCTTTGTGAATTTAGGAAACCGTATTGCGATTAGGGGCACTATGATAGTGATATCAAGGCTTCTGTATGGTTTTGGAGTAGTAAGGATTCAAATATGCCTTTACTCCCCCCTCTGAAGGAATACACACCCTTATATTAGACACTGTTGTTGTTTCTGTCCATCCAGTTCCTGAAGTAGCACCGGGTAATGTGAGTGGAGGAGGAGGTAGCCGAGGAGAACTGGTTATCCAATGGGAGGTAAGCTTGCTGATCAGATTTATTAGAATATGTCTTCATTGTGACGGCTGTTTTCAAATCACTCTTCTGACATGAATGGGGTTTGACAGAATTCTCTACGGCAATGTGACTTCAATTAAATGGGTTTTAATTAAAACAAGAGCTGTCTTGCCTAGATATTTGCCTCCTCCAAACGGCTCCCCTGGTGTGTAAATCAAAATGCAAGATGCAGCGATGGTGGAAATTGTATGTGCATAAATCTAGGATGATGTCTCAGAATGGGTGTTTCTGTGGCTCTCTTAAAGTGATTTGGCTTATCATGCAGAATGGTTTAGGAAGTGTGTATAGCTTTGGATATAAAGGTAACTGCCAAAATAAAGGAAGCCCCTTGGCATTAACTCTACAAGTGTCGGGTATATATTGGAGGGATGCGACACCATTCTTACACGAGAAATTGCATCATTTGATGTTTTGTTGATGACGGTGGAAAACACTGTCTCAGGCGCCTCTCCAGATCTCCCATAAGTTGTTCAATTGGGTAAAGAGATGGTGACTGAGACACACACACACACACACACACACACACACACACACACACACACACACACACACACACACACACACACACACACACACACACACACACACACACACACACACACACACACACACACACACACACTCTTCACTGAGATCTCTTCTAGCCATGGTAGCCAAAATAATGGACAACTGGGCATGACCTTAAGCATGCTGGGATGTTTTAATTGCTTAATTAACTCAGGAACCACACCTGTGTGGAAGCACCTTCTTTCAAAATACTTTGTGTGCCTCATTAACTCAGGTGTTTCCTTTATTTTGGCAGGTGCATGTATTATCTTGTTAATGTTGTTGTATTTGGCTATTCAGAATTTGACTTTTCCAGTTGATATAGTCATTTGATATTCAGTTCACAACCAATGGGGAAAAATTCTACAATTTATGCTGTCAAAATATCTTTGTCTCTTAGCCGATACCAGAGGAACTACAGAATGGAGAGGAATTTGGATATATTGTGGCTTTTCGTTCTCTTGGTACAACCACGTGGAAACAGACTGTGCTGGCTTCACCTGATGCATCAAGATATACCTTCAGGAACGACAGCATCCCTCCCCTCTCCCAATTTGAGGTGAAAGTTGGAGTCTACAACAAGGAAGGAGAAGGCCCGTCTAGCCATGTGGTTGTAGTGTATTCTGCAGAGGAAGGTTAGTTCCTTTGACTATTGGTCAAGTTGTTGATGAAATGGAAAGTTTGGGTTAGTTTGACTTGAATGTTTACTATTCTTGGTGTCATCTTTTCATGTTTAGAGCCCTCTGTACCTCCGTCCAGAGTGTTGGCCCGGACGCTATCAGCCTCTGAAATCGAGGTGTACTGGGAACCCATCCCCCAGACAGCCAGCAGTGGGAAGATCATTGGATATGAGGTATGAAAAATATCCCAACATTCATGATGCTGGTAGAGAGCAGAAAACAACATGATAGATATTATCCTCAGTATGATTGACTCTGCAATGGGTTGGCATGCATTTAAATAGAACTGCCAGTGGCAAAAACATGACATTTCCCCTACACTGAAAAATTGCTTGGGATATGGGTAGATTTCTCACCATCTAATCTGGAGAATGAAGAGGTCTGTCCAAGTGACCCCTATACCCTGGCTGCTACCCTGCCTGAGTAGTGTTCTATAAATCACCACTCACAAGTGTGAACATCATATGTCAATTTCCTCCACAACAAACATCGTCCCTCATGATGGAACACCCTGAGGATCTTACCCGTTCTTCCCTTAGTATAGCCCAAGACTGGCTGGCTATAGGGAAGGCCCAGGTTAACTTGACCTTCATTGTTCACTCACAGCCCCTGTACATCAGGTCCAGAATGAAATCAGCGAACAACAGTGCTGGACGTGTTTCTAATGCTACCAGGAGGTCTGGGATAACCTTCATGTCTTTGGTTCCAGGTGCTTTGTTGGGAGGAGGGGGTGCAGGAGAGTGATGCTGAGATGGTGAAGGTCACGGACACTGTGGCCCTTCTCTCTGGACTCATGGGAAGTACGTTGTATCTGATCTCAGTCAGGGCACAGAACAGCGCTGGAGCAGGGCCTTCTAGCCCTGCGGTCAATGTCACCACCAAGAAACCACGTGAGTTTTTTTCTGAGATGGGACAGCTGTCACATGCAATTTGAGCATTTCTCTCTTTACAAGTCCGCTTTCACGTTCATGAAGCCTGCAAATCCCGCAGAGGTTTACATTAATGGAATTGTGGTAAAATGCAGCAGGATACAATACAACTTCAATGACTTTAGAGCCTCTGTGAATCCTCTACATCAACAGCACTGCTGAGACGAAGCACAGTCATCTGTGTATAGTCTTGATTGCGTGTTGACTGCAGACTAATGGATGGAATTGGATTATCTTATACCTACAACATGAATTAGCAGGGCCCTCTTTTAAAAAAATTACAAAAATCTGTGACAAGATGCTGTTTGTCTTGATGACTCATGGAGAGGAGGCATGTTTATGAGCTTATCAGAGTTAGAGGCAATCATTCAGCCACTAATCTTGTTCCCTTCTAGTTGAGATTTCCTTCATACAGCAGCAATATGGGGATGGTTAAAGTGAGAAAGTAATTTAGGAGTTATTTCAGCTATTGACGGAATTTTACGTGACTAACTCGAGTTGCTATATGATTGCATATCTTTCAGCACCAAGTCAACCTCCAGGGAATATTGAGTGGAACTTGACCAACTCCAAGATCTTTTTAAAGTGGGAGCATGTCAAGGCAATGGGAAATGAGTCTGAGGTGACAGGATACAAGGTGAGTGTTGTCAGTTGAATAGCAGAATCTTTGAAAACTAGGAAACAAATGCAGTTTCTTGGCTAACCTCAGCAGCTATGCTCTCTATAAATGACTCCCTGGTCGCAGTGGACATATAAACCTCAGCACTTTCAGTATCACATATGGATTGTCTCTGTCTGGCCGTACAAAATTAAAAAGTCTGTTCCCAGTGATATGACCCAAAACAAACCTGTTTCTCCATTGTGCTAGTTTTGCACTGAGTAGGTTGATTGAACGTCTGCAACATTTCAATATGTGAACACGCAAAATGTGACCTTGTTGATGGCTGTTGATACATTCAGTGAAGATTCCTGCCTCTCGATCTCTCTGAATGCCACAGTAGTAAAAAGACCTGCTATGTTTGAACTTGCGTAACAGGAAGCGTTTCATGTCATCCTGGGTATCTGATCTCTTGGAGCATTCAGCAGAGGATTATGACTCAGAAAAGGTTCTGCTTTCTTTTAAAGTATACATTTTCCAATTGACTGATCGGATGTGGCTCAGAAATTTGAGAGAGAAGGTGAGGAAGCAGCTGGGAGCCTGTGAAGCTCCACATTCAGACACCAGCCTTCGCTGAGCGCCACATGGGGGCCATACCAGCCTCCACGGAACGCCACAGGGAGACACCAGCCTCCACGGCGCACCACAGGGGGACACCAGCCTCCACAGAGCGCCACAGGGCGACGCCAGGCTCCACAGAGCGCCACAGGGCGACGCCAGCCTCCACAGAGCGCCACAGGGCGACGCCAGCCTCCACAGGGGGACGCCAGCCTCCGCAGAGCGCCACAGGGGGACGCCAGCCTCCGCAGAGCGCCACAGGGGGACGCCAGCCTCCGCAGAGCGCCACAGGGGGACGCCAGCCTCCGCAGAGCGCCACATAGGGGGGACGCCAGCCTCCGCAGAGTGCCACATAGGGGGGGACACCAGCCTCCGCTGAGCGCCACATAGGGGGGACGCCAGCCTCCACTGAGCGCCACATGGGGGCCACGCCAGCCTCCGCTGAGCGCCACAGGGGTCCACCCCCTCCACTGAGCACCACAGGGGGCCACACTAGCACCTCACAATATAATTTCAAATTCATGGCATCCTCTGGAAAGAGCCTGCATAAAAAATACAATACATTTCTTAAAACTATTTGGCTGATCAAGAAAATACTATTTCTTTTTTTGAAGAGTTTGGCTTTCTCTGAGAAGCATTTTTTCTTTCTTCAAAGAAACAGTACAGAGGCATTATCCATAAATCAGTAATTTCTCTTTAAGGTCAAACGAATTGCGTCGCTTAAATCAGTATTGTTGACATCAGATACTCTCCATGATATTCCCTCTCCCGTCTCAAGGTTTTTGTATTTATTATGGATCCGCATTAGTTTCTGCCAAGGCAGCAGCTACTCTTCCTGGGGTTTATTATGGATCCCCATTAGTTCCTGCCAAGACAGCAGCTACTCTTCCTGGGGTCCAGCAAAATAAGGCAGTTTAAATTTTTTTTTTAAACATTACAATACGTTCACACCCTCAGGCCCCTACTCCACCACTACCACGTATCTACAGTACTAAATCCGTGTGTGTGTGTGTGTGTGTGTGTGTGTGTGTGTGTGCTTGTGCGTGCATGCGTGCGTATGTTTGTGTTGCTTCACAGTCCCCGCTGTTTCATAAGGTGTTTTTTTCATTTTTTTAAAATCAAATTTTACTGCTTGCATCAGTTACTTGAGGTGGAATAGAGTTCCATGTAGTCATGGCTCTATGTGATAGTCTGTTCTGGACTTGGACTGTGAAGAGACCTCTTGTGGCATGTCTTGTGGGGTGTGCAGGTGGTGTACCGTCAGAACTGGCTTGGAAAGAGCAGCGTGGTGGAGACCAACAGGACCAGCGTGGAGCTGCAAGTCCCCTCTGGCGACGACTACCTCATTGAGATCAAAGTCTTGAGTGGTGGAGGTGATGGCAGCAGCAGTGGCCCCATCAGGATACCAAAGATGTCCAGTAAGAGATGACTGTTTTTGTCTTTCACCATTCACAGGATGAACTTTTGGGTTTCCAAAGTGCCTTAAACAAATATCTGTCTCATAACTGAGTCACCCAGGTATGCTTGTTAATGTGTCTTTGTCTTTTTCAGGTCTTAACTCAAAGGGCCATTTCAGCTCAGCTCCAATGAACATTTGTGTAGTTATGTTTTTTATACTTTCAAGGTTAACTTTGTAACTTAAAAATGCCTTTTATGAACTCTAACTTTAAGAGTCATCTACTCAGCAAAATATGTGGCAGATTCTAACAAAATGTTATTTTATGTGTAGCATTCACTTCTCAAGAATGTGAAATCAACAGCTTACTATTTAGAGTATTCAATGCAGCTGTGAAATCAACAGCTTACTATTTAGAGTATTCAATGCAGCTGCATTGCCTTATAATTGTATGCATTTTTGTATTAATTTGTCAACCAAGCTTTTGAGTGTTTGATTTCACTAGATTTTATGCAGAAAGGATAGGCTTTACATATGAGAAGATTGTTCTAATGTTTGACAATCTACATGAGCCTGGCCTATTTGTGCCTCCTCCCTGTGTTCTGTGTGCTCTGTTTATTTGTTATTGTACAGTAAAGGTTCTGTTAGGATGACTCAACTGTTGAAACCACCATGGTTCACTCAGAGGTTGTCCTTTCATTTCTTCACGAAGCACAGTTACTGTATATGTTCTGTCTGGCCGCCGTCAATATTCCGAAAATTCTGTGAAAAAGAATCTGTGGTATTTGGACGTTCTTGAGGTTTTACATATTCTATCATCAACATGTAACAGTATCATCATGGTCAATATGACCATCACAGACATATTGGATCAATATACACAACTTGTTGATAGCTGGGGAAGATTTATAACATTTTCCATTCATTTAACTCTTTCTCCATTTTCAATTGTTTGGTAATCAAGATATTTCAAGTTGTGCTTGATGGCTTATTTTTTTGTTTATTTACCATACATGTGATATAGATGTTGCATAAGCCTTTTAATACTATTGTATTAACAAACGAAATGTATCTCTGTGAGATGTTAATGAGACTGAATAAAATGTTTCACATTGAAATGTCTATTTAAAATGTGTTTTCATTTTAGATGTCTGTACCGTTTTGAAAGTGCCAGGGAGAATGACAGCCATCATTTACAGGAGTCAGTGTGACATCCTTCTGCATTAATGGTTACCATTAAGTTACCATGAACAGCATTGACAGTATGGCTGCTGTGCTTTCCCTCATCCAGGTTTTATTTTTGAACGTGATCAACATCTAAGTGAATACTTTGGTCCTTGACTAGCAAAAATGAACAAATCCAACTCTTACAGTATAGTGTCAGTCCATGCATGCAATTTGGATTGTTTCAATCAGAATTGAGTAACCTGAATTTGATTTGATGCCCTGCAACTGCCAGAGGACACTGACCCGACTAATGAAAATTGGCAGTTACACCCACAAACATTGTCCAGTGCTTTACAGAGTCTTAACAAGTCATGATTATATACATGTATAGTGTATTTTAGGGTAAGGGTTAATTGTGCTATGTCTATGGAGAATATCACAACCTTTCTAACAAGAGAAAATAATGTCTCCCTTCATGCCACCCCAGGGTGGTATTTGTAAGCAGCTCAATACTGCTGAATGTATGGGTAGTGTGTGGATGTACCTTCCCCACATGAAACCAATCAATATGTGAATCGTAGGCTTCAGATCTATATGGTTGCCTGGAGACGATCCCTTCAAAGCCTTTTGCATACTGATTGTTAATTATCAATAGCTCATGAATACAGAAATTACAGATTATTTTCCAGATAGTTGTAGATTACTTGTGAGAAAGGAAAATCAAACTTTGAAATGCTCATGTATGAACTCTATTGAACACTGTACTACTATGATATGATTGAAGCAGGTTGACTTTGTCATGAATCTTGCTCTGGAGGCAGAACTGAGCGATTTCCGATAGATGGGCCAGCTGCAAAGTCAAAATTGCCTATATTGTAAAGATTCATAAAAACAAAAAAGCTGCCTCCAGAACAACATTCATGACGAAAAACACTAACCTACATGATTGAAGGCTCGCCACATTTTTTTCAGACAGAACAAAGATTATCTCCGAAAACAAATGGATTTGCAGCAGGCAATTAGAATGGCAAATACACAGGTAATAGGAATAGCGGGTGTCATAGAGAATCCACAGATCCATTTTGAATCAGGCTAAATATTGATGAATTGTTTCTTTCTGCCAAATCAATTTATCATGTATACATGATATTGGAACGCTGATATCTGATATTGTTGTATTTCCTTCTTACTATGTTACACGTCAACATTACCAGCGACAAATTGACCTGCTCACACACAGGATATACTTCATAGTGTGCCAGGTAACGTTTTAGATATATAATTTACTGACCTAAATATATACTATTTTTACAAAGCACTGTGTATCACATGACAGACGACATTTCCAAGAAGAGGCGTGACATGAAGACTGTGTGACGTCTATGCCATAGCAGAGTACTGTAAGTGTATTCCAGCCAGCCACACATAGGAATAATCTTGTCATGTTGGCTGACAGCTAAGTGTCTGGACATGGACATTAATCTCCTGATACCTGCTCTAACTCTGAGGAGAACCCAGGGATTTCATAGCCGACTGCAGGCTGTCTGAAAACAGAAGCAGGTGTATTGTAGGAATGAAAGTAGATCCAGTGTACTAAACTGGTTAAATAAAGGTGCAATGTCCTATATGTCACTTTATGTTGCACAAGGTGTCTCATATAAAGCACAGAGAACTAAGGTCTCTTTTAACAGATTATTTTTCATTACATCAAAATATCGATCATGAACTGTGATTTAATATTAAAGATGCCTTATTGTGATTATTCATTATTCGTAGCCTGAGAGGGACATACACATTTTTGAAGGTACAGGCAGCATTGTATTTCTCACAGTAACATTAACTGTGAAGAGATATGATCTAGACCTCCAGGTGGAGTTATATTCCTCACTCTGACAGAGTTGAAGTATATCAGTGTCATCTTTACTGTCATATTTGAGAGAATAAGTCTGATGTAAGTGGATTGAGGCGAGAGAGGAATGATATACAGGTAACAGTGAATGGGGAAAGTAGACATTTTCAATATACCAATAATTCCCATCAATCAATCACACAATAAATATTTATCACTCCATTACTTACGTTAATACATCAAAAAATGATCTAGATTAATAATATATAGTTTTATAAGGAACTGCATGTTGTCAGATTATATAACAATTATGATCTGTGACATTTGTGATTTCTGCACCATGTTCTACTGGCCTTCACAGCCCAGTCATGCTCCCCCCACCATCCACTGTCAGTCTTAAATCATACACACAGCAGTCTTATGCTTGACAATACTTAAATAGATGTCAGATAGAGATCAGTTCATTCAAGTAGGGACAGAATAGACAGCCCCTCCTAAGGCCATGTAATGGATCTTATGCAGCAGAGCCAGAGAACATTTGGCCCAGATTTCCCACAGAGGTGGTGAAAGGTCAATGCATACACACAAAGGAGGGTCAAGGTTTAAAGGAACTCCTTGGAATTGCAGTAATGTCGGTGATAGAATGAGTTTGTCGAGGTTCAAATAAAAAATGTGCGTGTTGAAAAATACATTTTGAATTGTCGAGGTGTGTTGAATATCGAAATCAGTGATTAAAGGCCCAGTACAGTAAAGAAAATGTTATTACCTGTGTTTTAAAAATACACTGAGTGTACAAAATATTAGGAACACCTTCCTAATATTGAGTTGCACCCTATTTCGCCCTCAGAACAGCCTCAATTCGACGGGGCAAAAACTACAAGGTGCCAAAAGCGTTCCACAGGTATGGTGACCCATGTTTAATCCAATGCTTCCCATAGTTGTGTCAAGTTGGCTGGATGTCCTTTGGGTGGTAGACCACTCTTGATACACACGGGAAACTGTTGAGCGGGAAAAACCCAGCAGCTTTGCAGTTTTTGACACACTCAAACCGGTGCGCCTGGCTCCTACTACCATACCCCGTTCAAAGGCACTTAAATATTTTGTCTTGCCCATTCACACTCTGAATGGCACACATACACAATCCATATCTCGATTGCCCATCTGTAAACAGCCCATCTATCTACCTACCTCATCCCCATACTGTATTTATTTATTTATCTTGCGCCTTTGCACCCCAGTATCTCTACTTGCACATTCATCTTCTGCACATCTACCATTCCAGTGTTTAATTGCTATATTGTAATTACTTCGCCACCATGGCCTATTTATTGCCTTAACTTACCTCATTTGCACTCACTGTATATAGACTTTTTGTTTTCTTTTGGTATCTGTATTATTGACTGTATGTTTTGTTTATTCTATGTGTAATTCTGTGTTGTTGTATGTTTCGAATTGCTATGCTTTATCTTGGCCAGGTCACAGTTGCAAATGAGAACTTGTTCTCAACTAAGCTATGATCCCTCCCCTTCATCTGCACTGATTGAAGTGGATTTAACAAGTGACATCAATAAGGAGGGATCATAGCTTTCACCTGGATTCACCTGGTTAGTCTATGTCATGGAAAGAGCAGGTGTACCTAATGTTTTGAACACTAAGTGTATATTTCCATACTGTGATGTTGGAATAATACTGTGAAATTATGATAATGCCCTTTAGTGTAAGAGCTGCCTGAAATTTCAGCCTGTTTTGGTGAGATGGAGTTTTGGCATTTTAATTTAAAACAATCACAGTAAGGTACATAATTCTTACCCAGAAATGATTTGATATTGAGATAAAAACGGTTGCATTGGACCATTAATAAAGCAATTAATCTCTTTTAGAATTATGTAAATAACCAAGACTTGACCTCAAGTCGAAACGTAACATCTGCAAGTATTTTCTTCAGGTTCAAAAAGATGCTGGGCCCAGAGTTCTAAGATCCAGGTTAAAGCACTCAATCTGCAAAGTAGCACCTTGAGCTACTTGGCCTGCAAATTCACATGAATAGTCAAGGTGCCGTACTGATAAAGCTGGTCTCAGGACTGGGAGCTATGACAGAGACATAATCTTCATTTTAAACAGGATTAGTACTCAAAGGGAAAGCATCACCTTACTGACAGCGAGATCAAATGTTTTAAGTGTGTCAGACACTATATGTGGACTTAGCATGCTCAGTTCAGGACAATGTATACTGTACTGTATGTTTGTATTGGATGTACTGTATGTCTATGTGTCTATGTGTAACAGTGTAGGTTCCGTCCCTCTCTTCGCCCCAACCCGGGCTCGAACCAGGGACCCTTGCACACATCAACAACTGACACCCACCGAAGCACCGTTACCCATCGCGCCACAAGAGCCACGGCCCTTGCAACGCAAGGGGAAACCCTACTTCAAGTCTCAGAGAGAGTGACGTCACCGATTGAAACGCTATTAGCGCGCACCACCGCTAACTAACTAGCCATTTCACATCGGTTACACTCACCCCCCCTTTGACCTCCTCCTTTTCTGCAACCCGGGCTCGAACCAGGGACCCTTGCACACATCAACAACTGACACCCACCAAAGCACCGTTACCCATCGCGCCACAAGAGCCACTGCCCTTGCAACGCAAGGGGAAACCCTACTTCAAGTCTCAGAGAGAGTGACGTCACCGAATGAAACGCTATTAGCGCGCACCACCGCTAACTAACTAGCCATTTCACATGGGTTACATATGGGTGTATGTGTGTGCAGTACCAAATCAACTTAGAGTTATCACAAATAGAGGAATGTGGAGCCATTGGCAGAATGGGAGGTGTGCATATTTTCAAGTCAATCTGTAAGGTCAACTCTGTAGGGTTGATAGATTGAGATTTTGATAGTTCCATGCCTGCATTCTGATTCTGCTCTCTATCCGTACTTTAGCTAAAAAAGTATTATACTAGTGTTTTTTACTTTGTAAGGCTCAGAGAAAAGCATGAATAATAATCACATATTAAGTAACCTTAGAAAAATGTAGTTGTTGAAACAGGTGTCTTTACATTCTATTTTAAGATCGTGTTTAATCATCTTTTTTTTCTTCACAGACACAGAATGTGGACAGGTGTAGAATGTTCATGCAACACTGTTACAGATAGCAGACAGAAGAGAAGGTTACTCCATATTATAAAGCAATGCTTTTCATATCAACGGGATACTGCATAAAACAATACAGACAGTAATAATGAGAATCGTATCAAGGGCTTTTTACATACAGTAGACCGTAGTAGATTTGCATAGAGGTGCATAGATGTTTTTATTTTTTTTGCAAGAGCTGGATAGATTTGTATTACTAATACGCTGTATAACAGATTGGTATGTGATATCCCGGGATCCTTGGGAGATCCATACGCCATTGAAGTTGACATTTAAAATGGTTAAGGTTAGGTTTAGGTAAGGGTTATGGTTAAGGTAGGGACGTCACAAGGATCCCGGATAGCACTGAGCCCTAACAGATTACTGAGTGGAGCTAATGTCTGTTTTTGTAATGTGTAGAAACAGTGTGTAATTACACCAAGCCTCAAAGAGGTACAGAGAATGTCTCTACTGTACATATAAACCCAGTGGACATTTATGGTATAGCACAATGGAATATTTGGTTTACATAGCTAGAGATATTGCATGCAAAGGTCTTCTCAGGTCTAAAAAGTTGGATCCGGACCTGAAACAGACCCGACGATAACCAGACATAGACCCGACAGGTACCCTCACGGGTCCGGATCTAGACCAGACCCGATTGGACTCGAGTGACAAAATGTTATATTTATCAGCCAAGTTGCTCTTATGGTTAATGAATATGTCTTTATGTTGGCAAGGCCTTCTATAAGTCAATAAATTTACCTTATTAGAGTAACATAAATATGCTATAAGCTGTACAGAGCCGTGGTCGGGTCCACTTGAGACTATCAGCTGTAGTTACATAGACCTGAGACCCAATGACAATCAAACAGGACCCGACCCGGACCCGAGGGAAAAGTAGGAATTTTGGTCCAGGACCCGCTTGGATCCCAGGTCAGATCTCAGGTATTCAGTTAGGGTGGACCCATGAAGACCTCTAATTGCATAATGGTTGACATGGAATGCATCCCTGGAGGTAGCTTTTGTGTGCCATATCAGATATGACCATAAAGGGATTACTTCTATTTAATGCCCATCACCAGAACTTAAGCATATTTTATTTTACTTCATCATGGCTAATACATAAGAACATGTATATATTAGAAGGAAAAAAAAGTGATTTGGATCAACATGGTTAGTCTTTTGGAAACTACAACTGTTGCCTTGACAAGGAGAGAACTCCATACAAAAAAACTAGCTAAACTAGAAATGATGTCCTAAACATTTATAAGTCTATTCTTGGTGTTCTGAAAGCATCCCATTTGGAGTTGAGCCTGTTGGGATCAAATCCAGGGCCACTTGACATTTGCAGTAATTAAAATATGGTAAACTGATAGGAGTGCAAATATCAGTCATGGTTAATTTCAAGCCACCTTTTTTACTCTGGGTGTAACATCTACCTTTGTAATGTGGTGCTCCACAGCAACTTGGTGCTCCACAGAAATTTTAAGTTGAGGAGGAGACTGTGCTAAAATGGATTTCATAACTAACTACAATTCTAAATCATATTACAATGCACCTTGTCATGCTTCAGACATATGTTCCTGTCTTACACGAGGATAAGTACATGAGTTTTGGAAACTAACATCACTCAAAGTCTACTTTTAAGTCATTAACATTTTTCCAAAACTTCAATTTCGTTTGAGTTTAAGCTGGCTGCTCTGTAAGAGGGAAACTCAGACTTAAATATGTAAAGTAATTGGTATAACCAGAGCTCGACTCATGGATTGTAACTAATCCCTTTTTCATGGAAATCTCATAAGAACCTGTATCATTCAAAAAATTGATGATTTACTTCTGGGAGCTCATTGACTTAATATTGGCCAAAGACAGCCTTCCTGATTACAGGAGTCATTTTGGCCTAGGTACGTAGTTGTGTTGTCTATCTGTGTATATTCCACTTAGAGTCCTAGACAAGCGCTATATAAGTCCCATGTATTATTATTATCATTATTATTATTATGTTGTATCCTACAGTAGAGGGTACTATATGTGGGGTCATGGGTCACTGGTCACATGCTGGCAAAGGTGATTCTGTCATATTCGTGAATGTAGGTGGCAGGGAATTCAGGCGCAGGAGAAACCGAATAGGTTAAATATGGAGTATTTAATAAAAAACAAATTCCATAACCAAAGTACAAAATAAACTGGGTAAAGAATACCCGTTGCACACCGAAACACAAAATCAACGTAACATAACATACAAACAATCACCGACAAGGACATGAGGGGAAACAGAGGGTTAAATACACAAGTAATTAATGGGATTGGAAACAGGTATGATGGAAGACAAGACAAAACCAATGGATAATGAAAAACTGATCAATGATGGCTAGAAGACCGGCGACATCGACCGACGAGCACCACCCGTGCAAGGAGGGGCATCTACTTCGGCAGAAGTCGTGACATGACCAGGAAGTAGAGCTGCTCAAGTATGGTGGATGAATGAAGATGTCTTACTCAGGCAGTTAATAGTTGGAAAAAATGGACAAGGTTCCGTTCTGTGTAAGTGGGCATTCCCTCTCTCGCGTGAGCATGCTTTTCCGAGTGAGACCGATGGATCTGGTCTACTTATTGTCCCCTCCACGCTCTCCCCACCTGCTCCGACCAGAAAAAAATGACCAGTGAGATGTCAATAAGTAGACCAGAGTGGCTGCACCCAGACCCGAAAGTGGGGTGTCTTTGCTTTCTCTACCGTCTCAGGTATGGCAAGCATACCAAAGATGGTGGATTATAACTTGATACTCAAAGATTAATTAACAGTTCATTTAATAAACCTAAACCCGCTTTTCGTTTATTGACAAGTCATCTGACATTAGTAAGGCCTAGGCTATGCATTCATTTAACTCACTGCTGAGGATCAAGTCTGGTGACCAATACAACTAATTGACCAAGGGTGGAATGTTAAAATGAAGATAAATAATAAAATTTCTAGCCAGAGCAGAAATTAGAAATTACCATGGGATGATTTTCAATGACTGAAACACAACTCATGCATTTTTATCACTCCTGTACTTTACAATGCAATTGACATGTTACAGTAGTGTATTATTGGCCATAGCACCATAGGCAATATTGAACACAGTATGCACAATGGGTGTTCCAGTTCAAAGAAAGCATGTGCTAATATGCAGCTGCATCAATTTAGTGTCTCCAAAAGTGACTTATTTCTAAGCTATAAAACCGAAGAAAAAAACATGCCCTGAAAAAAACATCTTAAAGTTAGAATTCTTAGTTGTTACATCCATCTTTTGACTTTTAATGATATATCCATTGATTCTTGAAGTATTGGACTTGGCTCATGTGCTTAGTTAAACTGTCGTACCCCATCAGAGCCCAAACAAACACTGTATAGCCTCAAAAGATGGTTAAAACTTTTTTTTTTATCACGGATCGTCAGTCTTGCATCCATAGCTCTGTCTGTGAATTTAAGAGTGTTACATTTCTAAAGGCCCCTCCGGGGTGTACGCTTTGTTATTGTCTCAATTAAGGTCTTCAGCTTTAATGAGGATTTGTGACTTCCAAAATCACTTGTTCCTATAGTGTTATTATCTTACTTTTGACCACATCTGACGTGGCATTGCAAAAAAAAAAAAAACCTCTATTCATGGCTCATATGTAAATTTGTATTTTCTCTTCAGAGTTTAGTCCCATACTGCAAGGAAAAATTACTTAAATCCATAATGAATCTGATTGTCTGAACATCCCTGTTTTATTTGAGTAAAGTTGCGCTGACATATATTTTCTGTTATTGCTGAGGTGTAGGCTGTGAGACATGTTAGAAAGTGACAATGTTTGGACCTGAGCTGAGATCTAAAGAAGGGATAAAGTGGTATGATGGACAGAAGATTGGCTGAGAATTAAAAAAGCAATGAGCCCTCTCCGAACACCACAGGACAGCTGACAGGCAGCCTGTAAAGCGCTCTCTCCCCAGGTCCACATGGAAGGCCACTAGTGAGCTTGGACTGATACATTTGGAAAATAAAGACTGATAAATATCTTTCCAGTGACGTACGGTGAGGTTGGTGGCTGGGTAAGCACCGGCTATTATCAAAGCCAGATTTACCCACAAAGTAAATCTTGATGAAGCTCAAGTTCACCATACCAAAGATAGCTCCAACAACCAGAGTGACATAGGCTAACTGAAGTTGACAAACAATTTTCACCAAATGTAAATATCAATGTAGCCAAGATACACAAGCTATTGTCTCTAATGGCAGCATATTTCATATCATCTGACAAAATCACACACTGCTCAGCAGTAGTGGAAAAAGTACCCAATTGTCATAATTGAGTAAGAGTAAAGATACCTTAATAGAAAATGACTAAAGTAAAAGTGACACAGTAAAATACTACTTGAGTAAAAGTCTAAAAGTATTTGGTTTTAAATATACTTAAGTATCAAAAGTCACTGTAATTACTGAAATATACTTTTAAAAGTAAAAGCATAGATCATTTCCAATTCCTTATATTAAGCAAACCAAATGGCACCATTTTCTTGCTTTTTATTTATTTACGGATAGCCAGGGGCACAATCCAACAATCAGGCATCCTTTAAAAATGAACAAAGCATTAGTGTTTAGTGCATCAGATCAGAGGCAGTAGAGATGGCCAGGGATGCCCTCATGATAAATGCATGAATTGGACCATTTTCCTGTCCTGCTAAGCATTCAAAATGTAACTAGTACTTTTGGGTGTCAGGGAAAATGTATGGAGTAAAAAGTACCTTATTTCTTTAGGAATGTAGTGAAGTAAAAGTAAAGGTTGTCAGAAATATAAATAGTAAAGAAAAGTACAGATACCCCAAAAAACAATTTAAGTAGTACTTTAAAGTATTTTTACTTAAGTACTTTACACCACTGCTGCTCAGGTCAGCCATAGACTGATGTTGCATCCACAGTTACAACTGATAGGTGGCATTAAAATACCAATATATCGACACATTTAATCAGAATAATTCACAGAGCAAACTCCATAGCCTTTCACAATGGATTTACAATTCTTCCAATGCGCGGCGTGCGCAAAGACACACACACACACGCACAATAATATTAAGTGAAATATTATTACACACACATATATAATAAATAAATAAATAAGGTTCTGAAAAATGCATTTAAAAATCTCAAGAAAGTGTCTAATCAAAATGAAATTGTAGCTTGATAAATCAAATGTATTCAATGGGATGTTGTCTATTCTCTGAAAAAACATTAAGAAATGCTACAAAACAGTCAAATACATTTTCAATGATTTGAATGGATGGGGATATTGGGGAGGAAGACATGCATACCCTGGTGTCTTTCCTGAGGTTTCATGCCATTTTTGTAACTTTTCAGATTCTTAGAAGGAAAACCACCAGAATCATTGCTAAAAAAAACATTAGATAAATAATATTTGTCTTATAAACTCAGCAAAAAAAGAAACGTCCTCTCACTGTCAACTGCATTTATGTTCAGCAAACTTAACGTGTAAATATTTTTATGAACATAACAAGATTCGACAACTGAGACATAAACTGAACAAGTTCGATAGACATAAATGGAATAACAAAGGGGGGGTCAAAATCAAAGTAACAGTCAGAATCTGGTGTGGCCACCAGCTGCATTAAGTACTAAACCGCACTCTTCCACCAAGGCACCTGAACAAAGGGGGGGTCAAAATCTAAGTAACAGTCAGAATCTGGTGTGGCCACCAGCTGCATTAAGTACTAAACCGCACTCTTCCACCAAGGCACCTGCAAGTTCCCAGACATTTCTGGGGGGAATGGCCCTAGCCCTCACCCTCCGATCCAACAGGTCCCAGACGTGCTCAATGGGATTGAGATCCGGGCTCTTCACTGGCCATGGCAGAACACTGACATTCCTGTCTTGAAGGAAATCATGCACAGAACGAGCAGTATGGCTGGTGGCATTGTCATGCTGGAGGGTCATGTCAGGATGAGCCTGCAGGAAGGGTACCATATGATGGAGGAGGATGTCTTCTCTGTAACGCACAGTGTTGAGATTGCCAGCAATGACAACAAGCTCAGTCCGATGATGCTGTGACACACCGCCCCAGACCATGACGGACCCTCCACCTCCAAATTGATCCCGCTCCAGAGTACAGACCTCGGTGTAACGCTCATTCCTTCGGCGATAAACACGAATCCGACCATCACCCCTGGTGAGACAAAACTGCGACTCGTCAGTGAAGAGCACTTTTTGCCAGTCCTGTCTGGTCTAGCGACGGTGGGTTTGTGCCCATAGGCGACGTTGTTGCCGGTGATGTCTGGTGAGGACCTGCCTTACAACAGGCCTACAAACCCTCAGTCCAGCCTCTCTCAGCCTATTGCGGACAGTCTGAGCACTGTTGGAGGGATTGTGCATTCCTGGTGTAACTCGGGCAGTTGTTGTTCCGCAGGTATGATGTTCGGATGTACCGATCCTGTGCAGGTGTTGTTACACGTGGTCTGCTGTCCATCCTGTCTCCCTGTAGCGCTGTCTTAGGCGTCTCACAGTACGGACATTGCAATTTATTGCCCTGGCCACATCTGCAGTCCTCATGCCTCCTTGCAGCATGCCTAAGGCACCTTCACGCAGGGACCTGGGCATTTTTCTTTTTGTGTTTTTCAGTCAGTAGAAAGGCCTCTTTCGTGTCCAGTTTTCAAAACTGTGACCTTAATTGCCTACCGTCTGTAAGCTGTCAGTGTCTTAACGACCGTTCCACGGGTGCATGTTAATTAATTGTTCATTGAACAAGCATGGGAAACAGTGTTTAAACCCTTTACAATGAATATCTGTGAAGTTATTTGCATTTTTACGAATTATCTTTGAAAGACAGGGTCCTGAAAAAGGGACTTTTTTTTGTTGCTGAGTTTATGTAATTGTATTTTTTATCTGACTTTTCATGACTTTTTTTTATAGATTATCACAGGGTAAGCACTGCCTACCCTGCCAACCCTGACAGTACATCATTGCATCATTCCCAGACAGTGACTTGTGTGTGCGAGACCTTGCTAGCTAGAAAAACAGTTTTCACATGGTGTGCTTTAGTATGGCATTATTCTAAAGGTATAATTGTATCTTGTGCAATTAATATTTGCTTAATATTTGTTTAAACTAATAGAGGTGACTATTAGTCACCCATTAGAAACAAATCATATGAAAAATGTGGAACGTGTGAATTCTGCCTGTGAAGAAACTCTGATTGTGTGGTAGAGAAAAATAATTGGGTCAGGGCCTTCGAAATATCAGTCTGTAGAGAGATCGGTCTTTTGATTTCAGTCCCTACTCGGAGGCATGCAAATGAAAGAGGTATGACATTTTAATCAACACACATGTAATTCAATTTGGATCAAGATGTTTCAGACGTGAACATGATGTTGCTATGATTTCTATTTCATTTTTGTTACTTGACACTGAAGGTGTGCTTTTATCTCACATGAACAGACATATGAACACATAGGTCAGCATAAAAAATCTATTTTAAGTCATTGAACTTGAGCCAAATCAACCTGTTTTGTGTTCTCCCAGCATAATTTATTACAGTAGAAATTCAGTTCACTGACAGTATTCTCTCACAAAACATGACATTCCATAGTTTCAGGGATTTGATTTTCATCTAATTATGTCAGGATCAAACAATGGCAGTGTTGATCGACATGTCTCTGATGAGATCAAAAGTATCCGATTGGAGTTTATGACCCAGGTGGATCATAGTGTCATGATGTTATATTGACTTCTACCATGTTTGCCTTTGTCATCCGTTCTGACATTTTGAGTCTAAAGCCAGACAGCTGCATAGCCATCTTTAGCTATCCAGAAAAAGTGGACAAATTGCAGAAAAATATTGGCTATTACAACAGCTGCTCATTTTATTTGGTTTAACACTTAAGATTCGAAGCCCTGATGATGATGGGAAAAAAAGGGCTTTACTGATATTATTTCATGAGAGTCATCTTTTCATAGAGGGGTCATAATAGTTTGACCCCTCTTTGCAAACCGTTCGGACGCTACAGATGATTTTGTGAGAAGACTGATTTTCGGGATGTCTCATGGTCTGACAAAACTGCTCTAGCTCTGTCGCCTTTCACAGCAGATGCGACATAGGTGGATGCGGTGGATTGAGACGCATACAATACAAATATATCTCTAGCTTAAACTGCTAGATTTTTATGGCCATTTTTGTATTATGCTAATTCGATTTCTGCGTGGGAGCGGACATCGACCTTAGGCGGTTGAGAAAAACAATGAAGAGGGTCGATCCAGACTCAATTTCATGCAAATTCTTACAATTGTGTTGATCAGACCTTTGCCAAAAATAATCATATACAATCTAATTGCAGTAGATACACACATCTCTCCACTTGTCATTTAAAGGCAATTTTCTCTTCTTCAATTGAGCTTCAGTCCATCACCATTTGAGCAATCTGCAAGAACAACAACGTTTCCTCATATGTTCTCCTCTGTCAAACATCCTCTTGACTTTCAGTCCATTAATGCATGTCTGCCATTAACCCTGGGCTTTCTCCACACTGCCATGTGCATCAGGAGTGTCCTCTCGTCTCTCCTATAAATTATTGATCAGGAACTGTGAGGTTATCATGTCCAGCCATTTGAAGTAACCCATTGTGTACATTCATTTAGTCTATGTTAATACCGTTTAGTAGTACTGTAGTCGAGTAGAAGAATCAACGTAAACAGTATCAGAGCTCAAAAGAGGTCAATATTCTACCGGTGAAAATTGGATTTGTGCAAGTAAATGGTCATAAAACAGAGTATTTTGGAGAGTTCAGTACTTGTGTCCCTTTCTTTCTAAAGTGTGGCTATGTATCTGTAGGAAGGCCATGTACAGCACATTCTCTATCATGAACCAAACAGTCTAATGGTGAGGGGATTAATCTGTCATTTCCTGAGACCTAAGGAAAACTGCTGAGGCCCTTAATGACAAACTCAGCTAAAGTATTCTGTGGCTGTGACAAAACCATGCAAGGCTGATTAAAGTAATCATGTTATTATAACAAAACGGATAAGAGGTCTGTAAGTCCTTGATGATAGCAAACATTATCTCTTGGGAGCACCTGGCTACTCTTTAAAAGAACAAGGCAAGTGGGTTCAAATCAGCCGTTATTGAATGTCTGGTTTCTTGAAAACCAGATGGTTTCCTGGGAAATCAATGTTTAGTGAACAATATGTACCCAGATTCATACAGATTATAGCTACTGTCTGACAATAAAGCATGCTTTCTTAAAGCTATTCTTCAAGTAATTCTTCATTAAACCATCCTGTATTTGCTGTCATTGCTTGATTATGGGACTATTGAACTACAGATGTCCATTGCTGACAGAATGCACGAGAGGCTAGAGTACACGTGATTTACTTGTTTGGCCTGGAATTAGGTTGTTTTGTTTAATCCCCAAAAAACAGTTATTGTGCTCATGAATATGACTCACAAATATGAATATCAGAAGGGTGATTGCTTAGTATGAATACCAGCAGGGTGATTAGTTAGTATGAATACCAGCAGGGTGATTAGTTAGTATGAATGCCAGTAGGGTGATTAGTTAGTATGAATACCAGCAGGGTGATTAGTTTATATGAATACCAGCAGGGTGATTAGTTAGTATTAATACCAGCAGGTTGATTAGTTTATATGAATACCAGCAGGGTGATTAGTTTATATGAATACCAGCAGGGTGATTAGTTAGTATTAATACCAGCAGGGTGATTACTTGTCACGTCCTGACCAGTAATAGGGGTTATTGGTTATTGTAGTTTAGTCAGGACGTGACAGGGGGTATTTGTTTTATATGGTTCGGGGTGTGTGTGTACTTAGAGGGGTGTTGTATTTATGTGTTCCGGGGTTTTTGGTTTATGTTCTTGTTTTGTATTCTAGGTTGTCTATGTTGTGTATTTCTTTGTTTGCCTGGTGTGGCTCTCAATCAGGAACAGCTGTACATCGTTGTTTCTGATTGAGAGTCATACTTAAGGAGCTTGTTTTCCACCTGTCCCTTTGTGGGTAGTTGTCTTTGCACTGCTGTTAGTTTAGCCTGCAAAACTGTCATTCTGTCGCTCCTTTGTTTTCTTTGTTTTTTTTCGTGTTCACGTTTAAATAAAATAATGATGAGCACGCAACCCACTGCACCTTGGCCTCTACATTACGACTACCGTGACATTACTTAGTATGAATACCAGCAGGGTGATTAGTTACTATGAATATCAGCAGGGTGATTAGTTACTATGAATACCAGCAGGGTGATTAGTTAACATGAATACCAGCAGGGTGATTAGTTAGTATGAATACCAGCAGGTTGATTAGTTACTATGAATACCAGCAGGGTGATTAGTTACTATGAATACCAGCAGGGTGATAAGTTACTATGAATACCAGCAGGGTGATTAGTTACTATGAATATCAGCAGGGTGATTAGTTAACATGAATACCAGCAGGGTGATTAGTTAGTATGAATATCAGCAGGGTGATTAGTTAACATGAATACCAGCAGGGTGATTAGTTAACATGAATACCAGCAGGGTGATTAGTTAACATGAATACCAGCAGGGTGATTAGTTAGTATGAATACCAGCAGGGTGATAAGTTACTATGAATATCAGCAGGGTGATTAGTTAGTATGAATACCAGCAGGGTGATTAGTTTATATGAATACCAGCAGGGTGATTAGTTAGTATGAATATCAGCAGGGTGATTAGTTAGTATGAATACCAGCAGGGTGATTAGTTACTATGAATACCAGCAGGGTGATAAGTTACTATGAATACCAGCAGGGTGATTAGTTAGTATGAATACCAGCAGGGTGATAAGTTACTATGAATATCAGCAGGGTGATTAGTTAGTATGAATACCAGCAGGGTGATTAGTTTATATGAATACCAGCAGGGTGTTTAGTTAGTATGAATATCAGCAGGGTGATTAGTTAGTATGAATACCAGCAGAGTGATTAGTTAGTATTAATACCAGCAGGGTGATTAGTTAGTATTAATACCAGCAGGGTGATTAGTTAATATGAATACCAGCAGGGTGATTAGTTAGTATGAATACCAGCAGGGTGATTAGTTAGTATGAATATCAGCAGGGTGATTAGTTAATATGAATACCAGCAGGGTGATTAGTTAGTATTAATACCAGCAGGGTGATTAGTTAGAATTAATACCAGCAGGGTGATTAGTTAGTATTAATACCAGCAGGATGGTTAGTTAGTATGAATACCAGCAGGGTGATTAGTTAGTATGAATACCAGCAGGGTGATTAGTTAGTATTAATACCAACAGGGTGATTAGTTAGTATTAATACCAGCAGGGTGATTAGTTAACATGGTTTGCTCTTAAGATGGAAAAAAGACACCAGTCTATATCAATATTCAATCAAGGATAACTGTCATTACATCCAAAATGTTGGATGTTTGTTATTCTGAAAATCTACCGTATATTGAACAACACTAATATGACACAATGTACCAGTTGAAGTCGGAAGTTTACATACACTTATGTTGGAATCATTAAAACTTGGTTTTTCAACCACTCCACAAATCTCTTAGATTATTGATATTACATGGTTACAAGATGATGCTAACCTATATAGCCTAGCCTATTGTTCTTAGCACAGCACCCGGTTTATTGCAACTTGTGATTTCCCAGTAAAGTT
Organism: Salmo trutta; assembly: GCF_901001165.1. NCBI lineage: Eukaryota > Metazoa > Chordata > Actinopteri > Salmoniformes > Salmonidae > Salmo > Salmo trutta. The sequence continues at coordinate 17,623,743 of NC_042970.1, read as the reverse complement.
ATTTTGAAATCTGGCAATACAGTAGCATTTACGAAATGTTAAACTATAATTATTTGAATGACAATATTATAATTTAGCAATGTTTTCGAATAGTAATTTTGAAAATTGTAACGTTGTTCACCGGAAGCATTTCAGAGAAGAAAAAAATCTGAATTTCACCGCTACTGTAAAATGCTGTTTTTGGATATAAATATGAACTTGATGGAACAAAAAATGCATGTATTGTATAACATAATGTCCTAGGAGTGTCATCTGATGGAGATTGTCAAAGGGTGTGCATAATTTTAGCTGGTTTCTGCTTTTGGTGACGCCTGACCTTGAATTGAAAATGGATGTTTGTACTTTTGTGGCTATGTACTGTCCTAACATAATCTAACTTTATGCTTTTGCCGTAAAGCCTCTTTGAAAATCGAACAATGTGGTTAGATTAAGGAGATGTTTATCTTTTAAATGGTGTAAAATAGTTGATTGTTTGAGAAATTGAAATTATTAGATTTTTGATGTTTTGAATTTCCAGCCTTGCTAGCAATCCCGTCTCAGGGTTCATTGCTAACCCGTAGCCCCAACAGGTTTTAACAAACTATAGTTTTGGCAAGTTGGTTAGGACATCTACTTCGTGCATGACACAAGTAATTTTTCCACCGATTGTTAACAGACAGATTATTTCACTTATAATTACCTGTATCACAATTCCAGTGGGTCAGAAGTTTACATACAGTAAGTTGACTGTGCCGTTAAACAGCTTGTAAAATTCCAGAAAATTATGTAATGGCTTTAGAAGCTTCTGATAGGTTAATTGACATAATTTGAGTCAATTGGGGGTGTACCTGTGGATGTATTTCAAGGCCAACCTTCAAACTCAGTGCCTCTGCTTGACATCAATGGAAAATCAAAAGAAATCAGCGAAGACCTCAGAAAAAGAAATGGTAGACCTCCACAAGTCTGGTTCATCCCTGGGAGCAATTTCCAAACTCCTGAAGGTACCACGTTCATCTGTACAAACAATAGTACGCAAGTATAAACACCATGGGACCACACAGCCGTCATACCGCTCAGGAAGGAGACGCATTCTGTCTCCTAGAGATGAAAATACTTTTGTGTGAAAAGTGCAAATCAATCCTAGAACAACAACAAAGGACCTTGTGGAGATGCTGGAGGAAACAGGTACAAAAGTATTTATATCCACAGTAAAAGGAGTCCTATTTTGACATAACCTGAAAGGCTGCTCAGCAAGGAAGAAACCACTGCTCCAAAACCGCCATAAAAAAGTCAGACTACAGTTTTCAACTGCACATGGGGACAAAGATCATACTTTTTGGAAAAATGTCCTCTGGTCTAATGAAACAAAAATGGAACTGTTTGGCCATAATGACCCCTGTTATGTTTGGAGGAAAAAGGGGGAGGTTTGCAAGCCGAAGAACACCATCCCAACCGTGAAGCACGGGGGTGGCAGCATCATGTTTTGGGGTGCTTTGCTGCAGGAGGGACTGGTGCTCTTCACAAAATAGATGTAATCACGAGGAACAAAAATTATGTGGATATATTGAAGCAACACCTCAAGACATCAGTCAGGAACTTTAAGCTTGGGCGCAAATGGGTCTTCCAAATGAACAATGGCCCCAAGCATACTTCCAAAGTTGTGGCAAAATGGCTTATGGTCAACAAAGTCAAGGTATTGGAGTGGCCATCACAAAGCCCTGACCTCAATCCTATAGAAAATGTGTGGGCAGAACTGAAAAAGCGTGTTTGAGCATGGAGCCCTACAAACCTGACTCAGTTACACCAGCTCTGTCAGGAAGAATGGGCCAGAATTCACCCAATTTATTGTGGGAAGCTTGTGGAAGGCTACCCGAAACGTTTGACCCAAGTTAAACAATTTAAAGGCAATGCTACCAAATACTAATTGAGTGCATGTAAACTTCTGACCCACTGGGAATGTGATGAAAGAAATAAAAGCTGAAATAAATCATTCTCTCTACTATTATTCTGACATTTCACATTCTTAAAATAAAGTGCTAATCCTAGCTGACCTAAGACAGGTAATGTTTCCGATGTTTAAATTTCAGGGATTGTGAAAAACTGAGTTTAAATGTATGTAAACTTCCGACTTCAACAGTATAATTATTGACATGACTATGTGCCCCTCAGCTTCCAAAGCTAAAGCATCGCTGAGAATGAGTCTGTGTAGTTTTAAACTTGATATTTTTGTAACATGAAGAAACTATTTTAAAATGTTCGAGCGGTCCTACAAGGATAAATGGAACTAACTATTAAATGGAGGGAAAAAGGAGAACGATTGAATAGGTGTTGGTTATTGGTATGCCAACCATAGATATCACCCCCTGCAAAGTACGAAGCCCGACCTTCCACTGGGAATGAGGTGTTTAAGAACCATAATGCATTTCACCATGGAACAGTTCATTATACGTTTCAATGTTCACCAATTATCCTTTCCCAAATTACAGTTTGGCATGAACCACAACACAGAGCTCTCAAACGCACACATGAAACATTAAAAACGAATCTACAAATACAAGGACAAACAAGTAAGCATTCATATTTCTTTAGCTTAACTTTTGCGTTAATTCTGAAACAGGATTACTTGTTAGTTTTAATTTCATTTAATTTTAATCAACAAATGCAAAAATGGAAATAGTATCAGTCTGTATCAATTGCTCCCTTGCTGATGTTATTACCATAGTTGTTTCCCAGAGCCGTGTGCTGTTCTAGTTAGAGCTTAGTGTTAGCTAGCTAACATTGACCATGATTGGTTAGCTCCCAGCACTGTGGCATTGTTGGCACTGTTTATTGTTTAACTAG